>NC_090447.1:930782742-931085772 GCF_031143425.1 Pleurodeles waltl
TTGCCTTTTGAGTACAAGTGTTTGAAAGGCGAAACAGAGGACTTTCTCAGCCGAAGCGAATGCAAGACTACGGTTAGTCATTCTATGATTTGCAAACAGGTGTCCTTTCATGGCCTTTGGAATGTGGGGGTCATGAACTTGCCATGTTTTCTGAAGGGTACTCCCATCCCTTTGATTCGATCAGCATTTCATATACTTTTAAATGGAAGTTATGTGGTTCTTAATGAACAGAGCTGTTGTGGTATGAGACCAGGAATTGCCTATGCAATTTCAGTCTCTAAGATTGTAACTTGTTGCGGACCTGTTCTATTCCCCTTGACACAAGAAATAAGAGTAGCAGAAATGTGGCCTCACATTGATACTACTAGTGTAAAGTATGACATGCTGAGCAGACTAAAGGTGCTAAAGTTCCGGAAACAAGTTGTGTTGACATCGGACATATGTATGTATGCTGTCCAGATAGCAAAATCATCAGCTGAGATACAATCCCTATTAAATACCAAATTGTCCAAGCACTTTGACGAGCTGGCCTCCACAATTGTTAGCGCCTCATGCACTATGGGGATTGTACACTTCTTTAAGGCTGTTGGGTCTGGATTTGTTTCCATCTTCCAGACTGTCTTCTGAGTTATTCCATCGGCTATCCATTCACTCTTTTCAAGTGTGTTTGGCAGGTTTCCGGTGACTTAGGCGTTGATTGACAGGATACTGCTGCTGCTGTTCTTAATACTCAATGGATGTGCCTTCTCATCTAAGTGGAGTGACGGAGCTAGTACCACCAGCCCAGCTGTGCCATGACCTTATGGTTCAGTTCTTTGGAGCTCTGTTACTGGAAGAATTAGAGCATGATTGGTCACTGTCATTCCAACCAGTCTTATGGTGCGTGCAACTAGTCTTCCATTGCAACTAGTGCCTTTTCCAGTGTCTACCTTCTGTGTGCATTGCTGTTCCTCTGGTGCCTCCTGTGGACTAAGAGCTTCTAGTGTTCTAGTGAGGCTGATTCGTGAGGCCACCTACGAGCCACCCCTTGTCAACTATCTTGCTTCTTCAGGCACTTTGAATTGTATAGCCTTAGCGGGTAATCCTGCGCTTGAGGCTGCTGCGCACTTCTGCTCAGTCGACATGTCTGCCAATCCAGTCATCGATCTGACGATGTAGAGTCGTTCCTAGATGCACTTACGTTTGATGACTACAGAGACATTCTTCAAGGTCATGATTACTTGCTGACTAATTTGACCATTGGCTTTATTCCAAAGTTTTCAAACTTTATGCTGAATTGCTTTTTCAATAAGATCAACGTTGGCCTGATGTGCTTGTCATGGTCGACATTTCATCTCTTTTTATATTTTTTGCTATTTTTAACTACTTTTATAAGGTTTTAGCTTGTTTTTAGATCAGAGCATTTTAGATTGGACTCATACACCTTCTCTGGCATCATCACTGTAGCATAATCCTTGTTCCGGCAATAGGGAGGGTGAGTGGATCCTGTTTGGTTTTAATGCGAATCAGGATTTCAGCTTAGCATTCTGGCTTGCAGGCCTGTGCCCTGTCACCTAGTAACTTTTAACCTACTTAGCTTGCTCTGTCTTAGCCTATTTATTTAATTATTTCTTTCAAAATGACTGCTATGTTTATAGTTAGTGAAATGTTTTGATTTTACATTATCAGTTCCCCTGTGTGAAGGCATCAGTATCAGTGTCAAACTTACGTGAAATACGGAGGTATTCACATTATGTCCCTTTCCCACTTACGTGTGACAGGAACATAATGTACTTTTGCAGGGAATTGTTTATATAATTGCCACCCCAAGCATGCCTCCTTATCTATTGTTTGGGAACATACCTGCGTCAGGGGTCCTACAAGATCTGTATAAATGCATCTCATGCATGCAAGGGTATCAGAGGGATTCCTGCAAGATGCTTTCGATACCATATATGCTGCACATTGCCTTGATGCGGACCCAGCCTTTGTGTCCCGACGGAGTCTGCTCTAGAGACCTTATTCCAAGGTAAGAAGGGTTGGGGGTGCTTCTCATTGACCTGATACTGACAGATTAGGATTAATACACCTAGCTCTTGTTAAATTAGAGATGAGGTTTTCCATGCTAGGGTTTTAAGGATATTTTACATTTCATGTTTATTGCAAGATGGTGGGGGTCTTTCATAACTCTCGTCTTCACAATTCTGCTTCTTGCATTGTTTATTACCCTAATTATTGCACCTCACATGTTTTATCATAGAGTGCAGTCATTTTAACAAACCTATTGAAAACATTCCTGTATCCCCTTTATTGCCGGTGTGTGATTGAGACTTACTGGTAACATGAGAAATGGGTATCTTCCGATCCACTAAGACTTGCCTGAAATGTCGCATTCTATAGTCCATGCGTAAAGGCTGCCAGAAATCACCTTTTACTGTTTAAGTTTTTGGTGAGGTACTGCTTGTGAGCCCGGAGGGTTGGGCCAAAAGGTGTGAATTGTTGTGGGATTGGCCTTGTCACCTACAAACACAAGTGCTGTAATCCCTAAACCAGTAGTCTCACCTAGGAGTTCAACTATGACAACGCCATCAATCTGATCAAGTTTTATAGCTAAGTATTCAACATCATCACAGTTAGGGAATTGTACGAAATCAATAACTTTTCCCATTGGATCGTTTACTAATCCTTCTTCAACATTTAAATTGCGTCTCAAAATAACTCAATAGTTTTTGCACACACAAAAATTATTTTCTAGACCAGCAGTCGTGGACACAGATTTCTCCAAAGAGTTCAACTTTTCCACTTAGCACTACTGCCACTCTCTGGTGCTCAATTTTGTCCATAGGTGTAATTTCCAAAATGTCTTCTTTCTCTAGTTTCAGCAATTGTTCATTCAAATGAACACATTCCTGAAGTGTAGGCATTAAAGACACTACTGATTTCCTGGATTTATAGAAATTAAACATTATCTGTGCTGCTGTGTTTTCTTAGGTGACAACAGTTTCTGATAAGTTGACGTTTAAGGGTACATTTTCCCTCCTCTGTCAGAACTCCTACTCTAATATCCTTTACCATGTTTCTGTATTCTGTGTCAGAAGCTTGATGCATTTATTTTTGGAAAGTTCATTATATCTGAAATATTGCTAAATATTTACATTACCAATACTTCCCAAGAAGTTTTGAGTTTCATCGTGTAAGATGGTTTTGAAAACAGGCTGTTCTTTCCCAGTGGTAAGTTGCGTCAGGTCACCAAAAAGAATCATATTTTTTCCTCCAAAGAACACGTATTCTGTTTTAAAAATCTGTTTCATTCTGAGATGAACAAAGGCAAGCATTACGTTTGATAACCATGCGTACCTCATCAATAATTAAAAGCTTTAACTTCTGCA
This sequence comes from Pleurodeles waltl, assembly GCF_031143425.1. Lineage (NCBI taxonomy): Eukaryota > Metazoa > Chordata > Amphibia > Caudata > Salamandridae > Pleurodeles > Pleurodeles waltl. The sequence continues at coordinate 930,786,111 of NC_090447.1, forward strand.
AACCGCTTGCCATTTGATGACAAGCTTCTCCAGATAACTTCTGATATTCCAGCTTATTGTTGTGTTCAGCTGGTAGCATGAGTAGTTTAGACCTGACAGCCTTATGGTGGTCACCCCCAACCTTTTGCCTGGCTCCTTTTACTTTTTGACAGTTTTTGCTGGTCTTAGAACTCTGCAAACTTTGCTACTGTTAACCAGTGCTAAAGTGCATATGCTCTATCCCTCGAAACATGGTGACATTGGCTCATACCCAATTGGCATATTTAATTTACTTGTAAGTCCCAAGTAAAGTGCACTGCAACTGCCCAGGGCCTGTAAATTAAATGCTACTAGTGGACATGCAGCACTGATTGTGCCACCCACATAAGTAGCTAGCCCCTTAACCATGTCTACGGCCTGCCATTGCAAGGCCTGTGTGTGCAGTTTCACTGCCACTTCGACTTGGCATGTAAAAGTACTTGCCAAGCCTGAAACTCCCCTTTTTCTACACATGAGATACCCCTACGGTAGGCCCTGGATAACCCAAAAGGCAGGGTGCTACAGAGGTAAAAGGCAGGACATGTACCTGGGTATTTTACATCTCCTGGTAGGGGAAAACCCCTGAATTTGTTTTCCACTGGTGTGAGGCCTGCTCCTTTTATAGGCTAACATCAGGGCTACCCTCATATACTGTTTGAGTGGTGGGTTCTGATCAAAAAAGGGTAGACAGGTTGAATCTATTATGGCCAGAATTGTAATACACAATCGTGCTGACAGGTGAGGTTGGATTTTATATTACTATTTTAGAAATGCCACTGTTAGAAAGTGCACTTAAAATCATTCTGTGCCTTACAGCCTGTCTTCATTCCACGTCTGGGCTGGTTGACAGCTACCAAGTGTATTTCACCCATACAACCACAAACACAGGGTGCTCAGTAACACCTGCACATATCTGCATACTGAATGGGTCTTCCTGGGCTGGAAGGGTGGAGAGCCTGACACTTACATTTCAAAGGACAGTGGCCTGCTGAAATGATGTAGGGAGGCGGTTGGATGTGGTAATAACTTCCAGCTCATTTATGGTCAGTTCAGTTCACCCCAGCCATCACAAAAGCTTCTTCTTTGTATCAGATCTTCCTCTTTAACTGCCTTCTGGTTTCCCTGGAAACCCAAACTTACATCATGAGCATTGTGATGTTACACATTCTATGCTCAGAATACCACACGCCTCCCCCTTGCCATCATACAACAACAAAATTAATATGACAAACGTACATAAATTAAAACAATATACTTCAGATAATATCAAAATAATTTTCCATACATAACTATCAAGAAACGTTCCCTTTTCCATGACAAGAATTATTTATTTATAAAGTCTTTGAGAAACTTTGGATGCTTAATAACTCTTCAATTCCGTCTTAATTCTGGATAATCTTAATCAACCTTCCCTTCTCTCACTTTATTTCTGACTGAGTTGTCTTTTTCAACAAAGTCCAACCCAGTCTTGATTTTTGCTATTCTTCCAATATTCCACATTCTATCATCTTCAGTCCTTATGGCATTCCCTACTACTTTTGTTACGCTGAGAGGACCAGCATACTTAGAATGATCTTTTGAAAGACCCAAACGAGGATTTTTCACTTTGGCAACATCAGCCACTTGAATCAGTACTTTTTTCACAGCTTTCCGTCTATCAAACCCAATTTTCCTCTCTGAAATGTTCTTCTGTTCTCTCTCACATTTCTTTTCATCATTATCACCAATTTCCAAATATTTTCCCACCTTGTCATTTACCCATGCAGGACAAATAAGTGTGTTGGGTTTTCTTCTCTTAAATAACTTAAAGGATGAAATACCAGTGATTGTGTGAGGAGTCAATCGATAATTTTTTTATCTTACAAAATATCTCCTCCTTCCAAGACTTGTTAGTCGCTAAGGCCATTTGTGTTGTTTCCTTCAACACTACGTTCAGTCTCTACCATACCATTAGTTTCTGGATGATAAAGTGAGGCTTTTTGTGCTTTATACCCCTATCATTTAGATACTGGTCCTCATTACAACATTGGCGGTAAAAGCCGCTTACCGCCGTGCAGAAGACCGCCAACACACCGCTGCAGCCGCGGAAAACCGCCACAGCTATTATGACCCACATTTCGGAATCCGCCAAAATTCAGACACCCACACAAGTCCGCCACACCAAAGGTCAGTGATAAACTAGCGAAAACAAAACCTCCACCGTCACGCCAACAGAAATACGCCCATACTATCACGACACACGAATCCACGTGGCGGTCTTTCAACCGCGGTATTCCATTGGCGGTACACACCGCCGCTCTCAAAATACACACACTCTTAGAAAACACAGCCACATTGGACAATTCCCAGTACACACACCTGATACACATACACACACCACTCCCACACACCCATTACAATATAAAACACACACCAACATCACCCACAAACCCCCACGACCAGAATCACCGAGAGAAGGCCAGAGAGAGACACCACCATCAACAAACTAGCATCCACAGGCACACAACACCATCACCCACACAACTTCCACGCACCTCACACAACACACCACTACATATCACCACACTTATCACCACATACTCCACCCCCCACATCACCTACACCACCCCATGGTAAGGCAAAGACACCCCAAGTTCTCGGAGGTGGAGCTCAGGGTCATGGTGGAGGAAATTGTCCGGGTAGAGCCACAGCTATTCGGATCACAGGTGCAGCACACCTCCATTGCAAGGAAGATGGAGCTATGGCGAAGAATAGTGGACAGGGTCAACTCAGTGGGACAGCACCCAAAAAATCGGGAGGACATCATGAAGAGGTGGAACGACCCACGGTGGAAGATGCGTTCCGTGGTCTCAAGACACCACCTGGCGGTTCAGCGGACTGGCGGCAGACCCCCACCTCCTCCCCCACAACTAACAACATGGGAGGAGCAGGTCTTGGCGATTCTGCATCCTGAGGGCCTCTCAGGAGTAGGTGAAGGAATGGACTCTGGTAAGTCAAATCTCAATTATTACATCCCCCACCCTACCTGCATGCTATCACATACTCCCACCCTCACCCCCAGCACCCCAACTCCTTACATATGTCCCAACATCACAAACCACCCATCCCAACACCAAGCCCTGCATGCAACAACAAAGCATGGACACCCATCACTAAAGCATGCCCACTGCACATACCCATACAACCCCCTAAACCATCATCACACAAGGTCCTACACAGGAATGCAAGCACTGGGGTACACAGTCACCCACCCATTGCACACCACGACACACACAGATGTAATAACCATCCTTTTATACCCCTGCAGGACCCCTACCCAATGTCACCGGACAGGAGGGTCCACACATGTCCACACCACCAACAGAAGAGGCCCACAGTGATGACAGCAGCTCTGTCCAACTGGATCTAGATGACCAGCCCGGCCCATCGGGGACCTCAGGACAGTCGGTTCCCATCACACAGTCACGGGCCACTACAGACCTTCCACCCTCAGGAAACACCAGCATAGCACCCACCCCACGGGCCCATACCTCCGTCCCCAGGACACGTCAATCAGCTGTCTGTCCACCACTACAGGGAATCCAAGATAACCCACCACCGCACCAACAACAGGGACCTGGGGGCAGTGGCAGTGGGCACACGGTCCAGGGGACGGAGAACCAGGAACACAGGGGAACTGGGAGGGCTGCTGTGCGACAGGGTGCGGACAGGCCAAGGAAACCCACTCTCCACGAGGCCTTCTCCTCCATCATGGGAGCCTACCACCACTCCCAGGAGACGATGGCAACGGTACTGGCCAAGTTTCAGGAGACCCAGCGCCTGCAGGAGGAACAGTATATGGGCTTCAGGGAGGAACTCAGAACCATCAGCTCCACCCTGGGCAACATCGTAGGGGTGCTGAAGGAACTTGTGAACACCAGGAGGGACACTGTGGCACTACAAGGGGCCCCTGACACTAGCATGGACGATGAACTGCCCACCACCTCCCCCGGCGCTAGTGGACAGGACGCCCCGCCACAGGACCACCACACCAGCACCCCACCCCCTGCAGAGGGAGAACCACCCCGCAAACGGTCCCTGAGATCCAGGACAAAGACAGAGCACCATGCCAAGACCCCGCCAAGAAATTAGACCACCCTGATTGTCATCCTACTGTCCCACTTTGTCACCCTGTCCATACTTTAACTGCCCCAGCTACACTTCCTATGCCCATATGGGCAATGCACCTGTAAGACTAATAGACTGGACTCTGCCATGGACATTCCTCCGCCACCACCCCTCACCATTTCACTACCCCCTCCAATATTGAGCACTTAAATAAACACACCTATAGCACAAAACGATCTGGAGTCTGTCTGTGATTTAGAAATAGTGTATTACCAATTACAATGACAAAATGTTTTTTAAATAGTAATGTCAACATACCTATGTCACACAGCTCTAGTCCATGAGGAATCAAAGCAGATGTCACACAGTGGCACCCACATCTGTGAAATCGTAAGGGAAAGTGACGACTCAGTGACCATACACTGGGTGAAAATGACAGACAGTAGAGAGGTAGTAGTGTTAAAGTACATGTAGTATGCAGGTTTGTATTCTTACCTGTGTCTCACTGGAAATATTGCAGGATCACTGAGTCCCTGTTGTGCATGTCTTCTTCCTCTGCTTCCTCGTCTTCAATGTCCACAGGCTCCACAGCTGCCACAACACTGCCATCTGGATCATCCTCCTGCAGAAAAGGCACCTGTCGTCGCAAAGCCAAGTTATGAAGCATACAGCAGGCCACGATGATCTGGCACACCTTCTTTGGTGAGTAGAATAGGGATCCACCTGTCATATGGAGGCACCTGAACTTGGCCTTCAGGAGGCCGAAGGTCCGCTCGTTCACCCTCCTAGTTCGCCCATGGGCCTCATTGTAGCATTCCTCTGCCCTTGTCCTGGGATTCCTCACTGGGGTCAGTAGCCATGACAGGCTGGGGTAACCAGAGTCACCTGAAAATGGTGAGGGACAACTGTCAGACACACACTAACCTGTAGGGATATCCCCAGACCCAGACAACCATTCCCACTGACTTGCTTCCAGGTGCTCACCTAATAGCCACACACTGTGCCTCTGGAGTTGCCCCATCACATAAGGGATGCTGCTATTCCGCAGGATGTAGGTGTCATGCACTGAGCCAGGGAACATGGGATTCACATGGGAGATGTACTGGTCTGCCGAACAAACCATCTGTACATTCATCGAATTATAACTCTTCCGGTTTCTGTACACCTGTTCACTCCTGTGGAGGGGGACCAAAGCCACATGTGTCCCATCAATGGCACCTATGATGTTGGGGATATGTCCCAGGGCATAGAAATCACCTTTCACTGTAGGCAAATCCTCCACCTGAGGTAAAACGATGCAGCTCCGCATGTGTTTCAGAAGGGCAGACAACACTCTAGACAATACGTTGGAAAACATAGGCTGGGACATCCTTGATGCCATGGCCACAGTTGTTTGAAATTACCCACTTGCAAGGAAATGGAGCACTGACTGCACCTGCACTTGAGGGGGGATTCCTGTGGGATGGCGGATTGCTGACATCAGGTCTGGCTCCAACTGGGTACACAGTTCCTGGATTGTGGCATGGTCACGAATGTATGTGATAATCAAATGTCGCTCCTCCATTGTCGACAGGTCCACCAACGGTCGTTACACCGGAGGATGCCGCCATCTCCTCACATGTCCCAGGGGACGGTGCCTATGAAGGACAACAGCGAGCACAGAGTCAAACAACTCAGAGGTACGTACCCACAGTTTACACAGAACACCATTCATACACAAAAGGTGGCCTGTATGTGTGTTGAGTCTAGGCCTAGGTCTGTGTGACGCAGTTGAAAATGAAGCCATGTGGGCCCCTGAAATGGCAGCTGCCTGACCTCTAAAGTGGGACAGTGGGATGTGAGGTAACTGCGCTGGCGTTGTACACCGTCGCGGTAGGCGGTCGAAGACCGCGGCACAATGCTGCATTGGTTAACATTGGACCCTATGGGTCCCAGGAGCCAATGACGATGTACACCGGTGGTGACGGTACGCACCGCCGCGGACGTGACCGCCATTTTCTATCTGTTCAATCACTCGATACCTGATCTTCGACAGGAGAGGACCTACACTGCAAGTGCTGCTGTGACTTCGGTCTGGAAGAGACAATGGCTCGAGTGTCTGGGGAAAGGGCCCCTGCCTTCACATCGGAGGAGTTGGAGAAACTCGTTGATGGGGTCCTCCCCCAGTACAAGCTACTCTACGGTCCTCCAGACAAACAGGTGAGTACACTCTGAGCATGCTGTATGGGCAATGGCTGTTTGGAGTGGTGTGGATGAAAAATGGGTGGGGGGGAATGAGGCGTGGTTTAAACAACGGTGAGTGCATGTGCGACATGGCATGGGTAGGGATGCGGGCCAATGACTGTGACGGTGCGGGCGCTTATAGGGAGGGGGCAGAGTGCTGCTGTCAAAGCCCAGCTCACCTGAGTCCTTGTTCAGTTCTGATGGAGGTTGAAGACAATCCGACCCCACCCTGAAACTGCTTGTTCCAGCACACTAGTTTTTAAAACAGTGCACTAAGAACAGAAGCTCAAGGGAAGGGGGGAAGTGGATAAAATAAAATAAAGAGACAACACCGTTCTTGCGTTTCCACTGTTGAAGTGCTGCACAAATCTGCGGCCCTCTCTGACTTCTGTAGAAACTGGTGCCTAATGAAACATAAACAAAGAACAGATAAGTACAACCTATTCCTAACTGGGTTCCTGACTATCCCTTTATTTATTAGAAATTTTCTTCTAAAAGTACCTCTTGGATCCTGGTCTCTAGTTTCCAGGTTTGGAATGTGTTACTGCTCTGGGATGTGCTTTCTATTACTTTAAAGCTTCTAAAACATTAAACAAATACCGTTATCAGAATTACCAATATCAAACATTCATCTTAATATAACTAAAGCCTAAATTCCCAATAGCAGACTCACTTTTCCCATATTTCCAGAATCTTTTATAAAACAAATACTGTACTTTTACGTCAAAATACAGCATGTAATTTGTGCAAGTCCTTGATTTACTGTTTGCCTTGCTGTTAATGGTTTCCACGGTTCGATTCTTAAAAGTTCCATAAAAAAAATAAAAATGTTTGCTTCACAAAGTTCCGCAAAGTATTCTTGTAACAAAGAGTTTGAATCACAATGTTCGTGGAAGGTATCTTGTTTCAAATTGTCTATACACGAATCCAGAAATTGTTGTCAAAGTTCTTTCAGGTAATAAAAGTTTTGCACTTACTTGTTGCTGACAAGAGATACTGATCAGTCTAACCTTGTCTTCTTCTCTTTTGCAGGTTGTTTGTAGGAGAGAGGCTGAGGCAAGGAGGAACCGGAAACCGGAAGAAGGAAGAGCCAGCAGCTGCGCCCATTGAAGCCAATGAAAGTCGGTAGAGAGCAGGAGTGCCAGCGCCAAGGGATCTGTCCTCAGGTAAGCGGGAGGTAGACGAGCACAAGCACTGGGTGAGGCTCGGGGGATGCCTTTTATAGACAGGGCTGGGTGTGGTCCTCACATGCTGCACATGTTCTTGAAAGGTGTGCAGAGCTGGGTGTGGTTTGAAGAGCTGGGTGTGGTCCTCACATGCTGCACATGTTCTTGAAAGGTGTGCAGAGTTTCAGTTATTATGCAAATGAGTTAAATTAACACATGGCCCAGAGAGGAGTGTTTTAAAGAAGCCTTGGTAAAAGCAAGGCCCAATGTGTAAACAAAACAGCACATTAAACAACATACACAGAAGCCTGGGGGGGGGGGAAGGTGAGATAACAAGAAAGGCTTTCAATAGTAAGTTTAAAAGGGAGCTATTACAGAACCCACTAGTGCAGTGAGAGGGGACATGCTCTTTGCTGTGCACAAACCCTAACAGCTGCGTGTATGAAAGACGGTGAATGCATGTGCCACATGGCAAGGGTAGGGATGGGGGCCAATCAGTTTGACGGTGCAGTTGGTAATAACTTCTCTTTTTCCCCTGTACATTTCATGTAGGTCAGCGCCCACCAGAAGAAAAATATTTGGCGTGCCATCGCCAAGGACGTCCGGACCCTGGGGGTCTACCACAGACGGAGAACCCACTGCCGGAAAAGATGGGAGGACATTCGCCGCTGGAGCAAGAAGACGGCGGAGGCTCAGCTGGGGATGGCCTCCCAACGTGGGAGGGGTGCCCGTCGCACCATGACCCCCCTGATGTTCAGGATCCTGGTGGTGGCCTACCCGGAGTTGGATGGGCGCTTGAGGGCATCAAAGCAGACACAAGGGGGTGAGTACACTCTCATTCAGCGGACTTTGCGCGCATTACGAGGTGTCTGGGTGGGGGAGGTGGGCTGTGGGTTTCCCTAGGCCAGGGCAAATTCCGTAGGCAAGGCCCCTCCGTAAGGCAGGCCATGTGGCACCCCACCCCACCTCTGTAGAGTGCCAAGTACAGCTATTCATGCCCCTGTGTCATCTATGTGTGCAGATGTCGTCCATAGCCTTGTAGGCTATTTCCCAGGAATTGAACAGTGGAGCCCAAGAGCGCAGCGTAGTGCAGGGGGTTTCTTTGTCTGTCGTGTCCGTTAACGGTAGCGGTAATGCATGCACTCAACATGTCTTTCTTCTGTCTCCCCCCCCCTTTTTTTGGTCTCCCTGTTCTTGTGTGCATTAGCATCATCAGGCGGAGGAGCAGTGGCACCGGAGCACGAGGGAGCTGCATCCCACATGGCCCTGGAGGGCGACACTACGGAGTCAGAATTCACCAGTCGGACGGAGGGCGATGGGAGCTCCACAGCAGGGACAGGAGCTGAGACCAGCGACACGGACTCGTCCTCTGATGGGAGCTCCCTTGTGGTGGCGGCAACATCTGTGCCCCCGCATCTACAGGTACAGCAGCCACCCCCACTACCACCACCGCCCTCCCAGCAGCCCCTCAGCCTTTGCCCCGTGCCCGCTCACCCATGAGGGTGGGCATCACCTTCGCCCCAGGCACCTCAGGCCCTGCCCCAGTCACCCCTGCTGCCCTCAGTGAGGAGGCCATTGACCTCCTCAGGTCCCTCACTGTTGGGCAGTCTACCATTTTGAATGCCATCCAGGGTGTAGAGAGGCAGTTGCAACAAACAAATGCATTCCTGGAGGGCATTCATTCTGGTCAAACGGCCCTTCACTGAGCTTTTCAGACTCTGGCCTCAGCACTGATGGCAGCCATTGTCCCCGTCTCTAGCCTCCCCCCTCCAACTTCCTCCACCTGACCTAATCCCCTGTACCTCTGCCTATCCCAAGCACACCTACAGACCAACATGCACACACATCAACACACAAGGGTAGCTCTAGCAAACATAAGCACCACACATCCCACAGGCACTTACGCAAGCATCACACACATGCAGACACACCAACATCCACTGCCTCCACTGTGTCCCCCTCCTCCTCATCTCCCTCCTCCCTCCCAGTCTCGTCTACACTCACACCTGCATGCACTACCTCTACAGCCACTACGTCCCTCTCCAGCACAACCACCACCACACCCCGCTCACGTGCAGTCACCACCCCCACTACCATTCACACATCCCCTGTGTCCTCTCCCAGTGTGTCTGTGATGCCCCTCCCAAGATACACAAACGTAGGCACACACCCACCCAACAGCCATCCACCTCACGACAGCCTCCAGCGCATGCACCTTCACCCGCAGTCACCAAACGTCCACCTCCTACAGCCACCACCTCTTCCTCCACTCCCAAACCTCCTCCAGCTACCCGTCCCAGTGTGTCCAAAAAACATTTCCTGTCCACCCTTGACCTCTTTCCCACACCTCCCCCACCCTGTCCATCTCATAGGTCCTGAAGTAGCACCTCAGCCACAACATCTCTGGGACCAGTGGTGCCTGTAGTCACCGGAATCTGGAGTGCACCGGCCACCAGGGCAGCCAGTGTGGCACGAAGCCACAGCACAGACAGTCCACCACCTGTGAAGCATCAGAAGTTGGCCAGTGCCTGGCAGCAGAGGGGGAAGACTCCAGCCACCAAAGCCGCTCCCAGGGGTCCCGTTGCACTCTGGGCACCATGCCCCCTCCAGAACCAGTGGGAACTGTCATCCACTACCTCTGTCCTTAACAGGATGAAGCACTCTGGGCACCAGTCCCCCTCCAGAACCAGTGGAGAGATACATCCACTACCTCTGTCCTTAACAGGATGAAGCACTCTGGGCACAATGCCCCCTCCAGAACCAGTGGAGAGATCCATCCACTACCTCTGTCCTTAACAGGATGAAGCACTCTGGGCACCATGCCCCCTCCAGAACCAGTGGAGAGATCCATCCACTACCTCTGTCCTTAACAGGATAAAGCACTCTGGGCACCAGTCCCTCTCCAGAACCAGTGGAGAGATCCATCCACTACCTCTGCCCTCAACAGGATGAAGCACTCTGGGCACCATGCCCCCTCCAGAACCAGTGGAGATATCCATCCACTACCTCTGTCCTTAACAGGATGAAGCACTATGGGCACCATGCCCCCTCCAGAACCAGTGGAGACTGTCATCCACTTGTGAGACTGTGGCTTTGCACTCCCCAGGATTGAACAGTGGGCAGACCACCCACTGTATAGACTTGTGAGACTGTGGCTTTGTACTCCCCAGGATTGAACAGTGGGCAGACCACCCACTGTATAGACTTGTGAGACTGTGGCTTTGCACTCCCCAGGATTGAACAGTGGGCATGTGGCCCCCTCGTGGATTTGGCATCGTGCACTCAAGCGGCTGAGGTGCCCCCCCTTTCCCTCCCCCTGAGGTGCCTGTTTTCTTGCTCTATCATGCCCCTGCAGTGTTCTCTCCGTCATGGTCGGGGATCTTGTGTGGGCCTTGCCCATACCGTGTGGCCCCAGTGTTCCACTGACTTTCTTTGTGCAGTACCTGCACTACTATGCCTGGTATTTATTTTGTACATTGTGTATATATATATTTCTGCCTAATTCTTTTTAATATATTCCGATGGTTACACTCATTTTCTTTGGTCTTTGCATTCTTCCTGGGGGGTTGGGGGGTGGGTGTAACTATATTGTATCATGATGTATTAGTGTGTGTGTTGTCGTGGGCGAGGGTGGGGGTGGGGGTGTTGCGTGTTGCGTGTGTGTGTCCCTGTTTTTTCCCTCCCTTGTGTCGTAGGTGCAGTACTCACCGTGGTCTTCGCCGCCGGCGTTCGTGCTCCTGGTAGAGGAGCAGGAACACTTTCGCAGGTAGAAGTTGGAGTTCCGGTTCCATGGTGTCCTCGTTCCTCGTGGAGTGTGTAGAGGTGAGCGTTTTCCCTTTGAAATTCCAGTTTCCGCCGTGTTTTTATCCGCGTGAATCCGCCCCGGAAAAGGTGGCTGATTTGCCTGTCATAATATTGTGGGCGGTACATTGTCTCCCGCCTGTCTGTTGGCAGTGACCGCCGTGCTGTATGTTTGTACCGCCGTGCGGTCGGAGTGTTAAAGTAGCTGTCTTTGTTGGTGGTTTCCACCACGGTCGAAATTGCAAATTTTTTACCGCCGGCCTGTTGGCAGTCTTACCGCCGCTTTAACACCGTCCGCCAGGGTTGTAATGACCACCACTGTTCCATATAGTGCAAGACACATTGCACAGCATTATCCATCAGGATAAAAGACGGAAATCACAACCTTTAAAAAATTTGGTCTAGAAAATTGATAATGTCATGTGATTCTACAGAGGTGGTAATTCCTATTTCAGGCCACCTTGAGTACATATCCATTAACGCTATGATGTATTTGTCTATATTGGAATGCCTTACAGGTCGTAGAATATCCATTGAAATTTCTTTCCACTTTTCCTTTGGTATTTCTCTCACTTTCGTAGGTTGAACCCTACAGTTAGCATTTTATCTGCTCTAGAACACTCTACACATTCCCTAACACACCGCTCAACTTAAAAATCCATTCCTGGGCACCAATACATTAATCTCAATCTCTCTTTAGTTTTAGAAATTCCAGGATGGCTCTCATGGGCTAGTTATATTACCTCTTCTCTTAATTTCAATTGTGGCACTAATCTTGTCCCTCTCAGTAATAATCCTCCTTGTGAGGATAATTCATCTTTAACTCTCCAGAATCCACATTACTCATCTTCTGTACCACCTGCTCTATTACCTCGCCCCTTTCTAGTTTTGCCACCCATTTACCTTTTTTAATTACTCCTTCTATGACCACACATACTCGAAAATCATCTTCCTCATATTTAATACCCTCTTCAATATCAGGGATATCATTCCCCAACCTTGAGCAGCAATCAGTAATACTATTTTCCACACCAGTTATGTACTGTGCCTCAAAACAAAATTCTTGTAAGGCCACTACCCACTTTCTAATCCTTTCAGATATAACATACAATCTTTTGCTTTCAAAAATCTCTTTAAGAGGTTTGTGATCAGTCCTTATAAAAAATGTGGTACCCCAGACAAATTTCCTTAACTTTTGCACAGCCCAAAACACAGCCAACACTTCTTTTCTCAATGCCAGAGAAGTTTTACTCTGCTCCTTTCAAACATTTCAAGAATTGTCCTCTCTGCACCATTTTCTTTTTAGAGCAACACAGTTCCAAGTCCTTTGGCACTGGCATCAGACATTATCACAGTTTCTTGACCAGGTTCGAAACATTGCAAACATGAGGCATTCCTTAGATTTCATCTCATGTTCTTGAATTTTTCTTCACATTGTTCACTCCATTTAAACGTAACGCCCTTTTTTACCAGTTCTCTCATAAATGTAGTCTTTTCTGCAAAATTGCTTACAAATTTACTGTAATACTCTACCAAGAAACGTGATCACCTCATCCTTGGACGATGGACTTGTGAGATTGACAATAGTGTTTACTAATTCTTTTTTAGGTTCAATGCCCTTCGCAGAAATTCAGGGGCATATTTATACTCCGTTTGCGCCGAATTTGCGTCTTTTTTTTCAACGCAAATTCGACGCAAAACTAACTCCATATTTATACTTTGGCGTTAGACGCGTCTAGCGCCAAAGTTCATGGAGTTTGCGTCATTTTTTGGCGTGAACACCTTCCTTGCGTTAATGAGATGCAAGGTAGGCGTTCCCGTCTTAAAAAACGACTCCCAGGCATGTGCGTGGTATTTATACTCCTGGGCAAAAATCACGCCCGGGAGTGGGCGGGGCAAAAAACCCTGCATTTGCGCCTCTTTTTAACGCCTGGGTCAGGGCAGGCGTTAAGGGACCTGTGGGCTCAGAATGAGCCCAGAGGTGCCCTCCCCTGCCCCCAGGGACACCCCCTGCCACCCTTGCCCACCCCAGGAGGACACCCAAGGATGGAGGGACCCATCCCAGGGAAGAAAAGGTAAGTTGTGGTAAGTATTTTTTTACTTTTTTTTTGTGGCATAGGGGTGCCTGATTTGTGCCCCCCTACATGCCACTATGCCCAATGACCATGGACAGGGGACAGAAGTCACCTGGGCATGGCCATTGGGCAAGGGGGCATGACTCCTGTCTTTGCTAAGACAGGAGTCATGTTAATGGCGTCTGGGCGCCCCAAAAAAGGGCGCAAATCGTGTTAAGACGATTTTTTTGCCTCAGCCTGACTTGCCCCATTTTGGGACGCCCAAACGCCATTTTTCCCTACGCCAGCGCTGCCTGGTGTACGTCGTTTTTTTTCACGCACACCTGGCAGCGCCGGTCGGCTAACGCCGGCTAACGCCATTCAATAAATACGGCGCCCGCATGGCGCTTCAGAATGGCGTTAGCCGGCGCTAATTTTTTTGGCGCAAAACTGCGTTAGCGCAGTTTTGCGTCAAAAAGTATAAATATGGCCCTCAGTGTCCTAGATAGTTAATCTCACCAACACTGAACGAACCAACGCTTTTTAGCTTTCAAAGTCAGACCACTCTCTTTAAGTCTCAGAAGAGACTCACATACTCTTTCATTATGCTCCTTACCATTTAACCCATAAACCAAAATGTGATCTTGCTATATTTTGAGTCGTGTACTCCCTCTAGTACTCTTTCCATGGTACGTTGGAATACACCCGGTGCCAAAATCAGACCAAACGGCATGCAAATACATTTATAAGTACCAAAAGTGGATATGAATGCTGTTAAATCTTGTGAGTCTTTGTCTAATCTTATCTGGTGGTAGTCAGATGTTAAATCAATAGAAAAAAAGCATTTTGCTCGGTTGATATGGATAACAACTCATTAATATTAAGCAGAGGATAATGACCAACTACTACACACTTTTTTAACTCTTTAGAACCAATACATAATCCTGGCTCACCATTAGCCTTCACCGCCATGGCCACGGGAGCCAACCAGTCTGCGGCCTCTACCTCCTCAATAATAATACCATTCTGTTTAGTTGATCCAATTCTGCCCTCATCTTTTCTTTCTCAATCAAAGGTACACCTCTTACATTGCTCACTACAGGTGTAGTTCCTGCCTTTATTCTAATCGTATGTACACAATCAATTATTTTTTTCCCTTACCAACAAATTGTACTTTACTTTCTTTGTCCCCAAAACTTGCCTTTTTCATCTCTTCAACCCATGCTGAACTATTACAACCTCATTGAGAGAAGGATTATCTTTATGCCAGAAGGATTCATTTGCTTTCTCAATGTTACACCCTAACTTAAATTCGTCTCTCAATCTTTTTTCCTTATTTCCCCCAAAACTGCATGTTGAGGCTAACCTTTGTATAACAGTCACATACTCTTCAGCAGATTCACCTGATTTTTGTGCTCTTTTGCCAAATTTGTATCTCTCTAAGACCGTGGACATTTTTGGCAAATAATATAGATCTAGCTTTTTCATGCAAATTTCATATTCATTTAGTTCTGGCAAATTTTTGAAAACCTCTTGCCCTTCAGAACCTAAGCACTGCATTAAAAGTGACATTTTAGGTTCAGTGCTCAAAGAAGTACCACATACTCTTGCGTAATGTGCAAACACAGATTTCCATTTCTTCCAAGGTATTTGTGGATCACCTGGAGAAGTTAAACAAATGGTGTACAAGTTACATTTTGCATTATGTTTTGGAATACCAAGGTAACTTGTTACCAAAGGAAATAAAATAATTAAAATATTCTACTTAAGAAATGCAAATACATATGCTCCTAAATATTAACAGAAGATGTGCTCATCACCGATGTAAAATTTATGGAAAATGCAAAAAGTGTCCAAAATAATCGTGCATCTGTCAATTTAAGGGTGTGCCTGTCACACACTGAAAGATGAAAGCACTATTAAAGTAACAAAAGAAGATGTGCCTATCACTGATTCCAGTGTAGGTAAGGCACAGGAAGTAACAAATTAAACCGATGGTCCGTCGCTGTTGAAGGTGTGCTTATCACTGACGATGAAAGCACAATAGAAATCGGGAGTACACACTATGCGATCGTATACAGGTGTGCCTGTCACCGAATGACATGTAGTTGGATGAAACAAATTGCAACCAGCCCAATGATTCAAAATGGCTGCCAAAAAGCAGGAAGACGTAATGTTCGTGAGGAAATCCGGCTTGTTTTGAACATGTGATATTTTAACTTTTGTTTCTCAGGTTAGTAGAGCACAGGCCACGACGATACGAAGAGCAGAAGGCTTCAACTAATATCATTCCAACTGGTATCCTCAAGTGCCGGAAACACCGATTTTGATGTTGGTATTAAAATATTAAAAAATTCCTTTATGCTCGGCTTCTTCTTTAAAAGTACATAAAGTTAGATGGATTTCTTCATGAATTGTGAGTTGGGGTGGTGATGACGCTGGCAGGTCCGTAACCTCTTCAGGAACTCGTCGCCAATGAAATGATGTAGAGAGGCGATGAGATGTGGTTCCAGTTTATGTAAGTTTAGTTCACCCCAGCCGTCACAAATGCTTCTTTGTATCAGATCTCCCTCTTCACCTGCCGTCTGATTTCCCTGGAAACTGAGACTTACATCATGAGCATTCTGATGTTACACATTCTATGCTCAGAATACCACACCTGACCTCACACAATGGACTGCCAAACCCCCTATGGGACCCTGGCAGACAGGGTTGTACTGAAAGGGGACCTTGTGCACTTCAAAACCACTCTTTGAAGTCTCCCTCACTTCAAAGACACTTTTGGTTGTATAAACTGGGTCCCTGACCCTACCAACTTAGACACTTCCTGGGACAGATACTCTGAACCAGACCCTACAACCTGCCAAGAGGAGCTGCCTGGCTGTCCAAAGGACTCACCTGGACTGCTTTGCTGTGAAGGACTGATACCTTGCTGTTGCACTGCTGCTTTGCTGGCCTTTGGCTCTGCTGAGAAGTGCTCTCTAAGGGCTTGGATTGAGCATTCCTTCTGTTTGCTGAAGTCTGAGGACCAAAAAGACTTCACCTGTGCAAAGGAACTAATCTTATGTGGTGAAAAAAGACGCACAGCCTGCCAGAATCGATGCACAGCCTGCCTAGCAGTGAAAGAATCACTGCATCGCCGAACTAGAACGATGCATCCCGGCTCCCCGAGTGGAGATCAACGCAGCACCAGCGTTGCGACTGGAACTTAGACGCGCAGCCCACAGGTTCGATGCATCGCCGACCCAGAACAATGCAGTATTACTTCCTGCAGGAGGAATCGACACATCGCCTGCATTGCGACAGAAACTCTGACGTGTTGCCCACCGGATCGACGCAGGGATCAGACTAATAAGTGGCTCATCAGTGTCTTTATCTACCCTCACAGTTTCAATATTCTTTTCAAAGTCTAATGGCAAATATACTACTTTTCCTTTAAGGCCTTTCTGTAACTCTTTTGAATGTTATTTACATGTTTTGGTTCTAATCATATAATTGCTTGAAATGGATGAACAGGCTGATCCATATACATTAAAGTCTCACAGTTGTCCTGGAATAGTCACAAGTTCCAACCTGATATGTGCTGCTCTAGCTGGTGTTGTATGATTCTCTAACTTATCATAGCAGTACTTCCATATAACTTGCTGAATGGAAAAGTCAAATGACTCCTCTACAAGTACATAAGCAGCCAATTCTAGCCATTTCCTCTGTTTTCCCGTTCAGTTTTGGAAAATACATCTAAATTTCGTGTTTGACTTTTGCAGTGAGTGCATCTACAACTACTGCAAACATAGTTTTGTGTTTCTGAACACGCTGTGTTTAACTTTTTGCTCTCTTGCTCAAACTTGTCACTAGTAATACCTGTGTTCTGTTCCTTAATACCTGTACCTACAAATCTCTCATTTTCCCTAATATCCTCTTCAGAAGCAAAGAAATGGAACTCCACATCTTCACAAACTTTTCCTACCTCTCCTAATGTACCATGCAAAAGTACTCCATTCACTTCTCTCAAACAGAAGGCTTGAGTTTTCACATAGTAAAGCCTCCTAAAATCTGATTTTTTGGAACTGCCAACATACTAAAGTTTTTTAAGGTACTTGGTACACTTTCTTTGATAGACCTGCTAGTGAATGTCTTTGTAAATTACTATACTTTCTAACTTTGCATGGATCTAGTCCTTCTAAAATTTAAATTTTGAGATTCAGACTTCTGCATGAAAAGTCACCTGCAAAATGTTGTAATAAATCAATGGATTGCTGCTGAATACTAAAAATGCTACTGCAATTCCATTTGTAAACAGAGCCCTGGCTACACCTTCCATGAACCTCTTCAGCTATAACCTCTTCCTCAATTCTAAGAACAATTTAATCTTTTTCAACGGAACTGTCATCCTTTATCTCATAACATCGACCAGTTGAATCAGCTACATGTATTAATGTGTTCTCTTGCAAATAACCTTCTTCATTAAAGAAAGGTTCTATACTAGAGGTATACGTCTATTCACCACTAAAGATTTTCCAAAAATTGGTTTTATTAACAAGTCTTTTCCTTTGGCAGCATCACTTCATGCCCAGCAATGTCTGATGCAGTGTTATCATTCTAGTGAAAATGAAAATGAAAAGCTTTTGCTTTAAGGAAAATTCCTTATCAACTACAGCCTCAACACATTCTTTTGTTTGACTACTTCTCTACTCCTTTTGTACTGCTTTGTAGTTTTAATAGGATTCTGAATTACCCTGGAACAGAACATTCTAACTAATTTCTTTGAACTGCTGCTGTCTTCTAGTTAAGTTTTCTTCATTGATTTGTTAATCTACATCTGAAGCGATTTTTGTCATTTGTTGCTTGATTTCAAACTTTTCTTTTCACTTTTCATTCACTTGATGTTGCAGACTTTGCAATTTCCCACTTTCAACTTCAAGGATTTCTTTGCTCCTCTTACCAGTGGCTTGTACCTTATTAGGAACATAGTCCACATGTTGTTCTTTTTGTTTCTCTTTTGCAAGTAGATAGTATAATTTCCTCAGTTTTTTTGTATTTGAGGTTTTTGCCTTTTTATAAGTGTATTTTACTGCTGAAATAGATCTCCAAAGTAAAAAATAATCTTTACATTGTCATTACATACTGTTCATTTATATATTATAAACATGTACATCTTATACAAACAATTGCATCACTGTCTTCTCTGCACTCTATGTCTGTTGGTTTTCATGTTTAAAGAAGACTAGACTTCTCACTATTGTCATAGGTATCAGTGTCTGACAAAGTTTCACTATATGCATCAGTGTGTATTTGGGTGCTTTAGGGTATGGATCAGTGTGTCTTTGAGTATTGTACCACATGCACTAGTGTATCTGTAGGTATGTTACTGTATGCATGTGAACCAGAATGTGTCAGCATATGTGACCATTTCTCCCTGAGTGTGTAACAGTATGTATAGGAGTGTGACTGGCTGTGGTAGTGTGTGTACTACTATGTGACTGGCAGTATCAGTATATGCATAGGTGTGTCATCATGTGTGCTAGTGTATAGATAAATATGTCCTTGATGTGTCAGTTTATCCATCAGTGATTGTATGTGTGTGTGCCTAAGTGGGACAGTTTATTCATGATTGTGTGTCTGGATGTGTCACTGTACCCATTAATGTGTGCCTGGGTGTCTCAATGTATGTATCAGTGTATGTATGGTTGTGTTACTGTATACATCAGTGTGTACCTGACTGTTTCAGTGTGCACATCAATGTCTGACTATAACTGTCAGTGTAGGTAGTATTGTGTGCCTTCTTGTGTGACTGTATGCATGGGATTTTCACTGTATACATCAGTGTGTATCTGGGTGTCTAGGTGTATGCATCAGTGTCCGCCTGGATATCTCAGTATAAAGATCAGTTTGTGCCTGACCATGTTAGTGTATGAATGAGTATAAGTTTGATTGTGTTAGTGGAGGCTTGAATGTGAGCTTGTGTGTCTTACTGTATGCATAAGTGTGTGCACAAGTATGCTCTGTGAGTATGTGGAGAAAAACATATTTCTTAAATTTCTTATTCAGTAAGTGGGTGAGTACATCAATGGCATGGACAGAGACCTGGGTTTGCCTAATGTTGATTGGCCAGAGAGGGTTGAGTAGCATCAACTGCTTCATTGGTTGGAAGCATTAGAGATTGCCAACCCTCTGACCTCATGATTGTGCACTGCGGACGTAATGACCAGGGCTCACTGACTGGGTAGGACTGGAATTCCTAATGAAAGATAGGTTTGTTCAATGAATGACACTTTTCCCAAAAACTGCCTTGGTGTTTTCCAACATATGCCGGGGGTAGAAATTGAAGTGGTCAACAGATAGACAAAGACAGGAAACATGTTAATAAAACTGTTTCAGTATTCCTCAGACTCTGTAACATGGGCTCGATCTACAACAATAACCTGAATTTTGACATAATTAGGATATTTAAAAAAGATAGAGTTCACTTCACAAATGAAGACAACAGAGTGTTTCTGAGCAACTTGAAACTCTGCATCCACTTGTATATGTACTAATCATATACACACAACAAACACAAAGCCACCCTATATGCCAAACAGTATTTACATTTAAAAACAAATCTTATTTTTTAAACAACAATTTTGAAGTTGCTGTTCCGTTATGAATTTGCAAACCAAAATCACAAATTCTATGCACAACACCCAACATATTTTTCCTATGTCTTTGTTTTACATTCTCCATGTAGCAATACATTTTTGAATACCTCAATTGAAGTATAGTGGGGTATGTGAATGGATGCAAGAGTGGAGAAGTAGATGTCTGAGTGGGCATGTCAGAGTGTGAGTGGGTGAGTAAATGGGTGCATGAGTGTGAGTGACTGTCAGTGCATGTCTGAATATGTCTGTGAGTGGGTATATAAGTGTGTCTCTGGGTGTCTGAATAAATGTGTGTAAGTGTCTGATTGGGTCTTTCAGTGGGTGTGTGACAAATTGAATGGGTCATTGATAGGTGTATAAGGGTGTGAGTGGATGTATGAGTGTCAGTGTGTATGTCAGTGGGTAAATGAGTGTTTGTGTTGGTCTGTGATTGAGTGGTTGAGCGGGTCTGTGAATGGATATCTAAGTATCTGAATTGGTCTTAAGGTGGGTGTATGAGTATATCTGTGGGTATCAGAGAGGGTATATCAGTGTCACTGTGTCTCTGAGCATGAGTGGGTCTGTGAGTGGATGTATAAGTGAGTGTCTGAGTATCTGAAAGGGTCTTGACTGGGTGTATGAGTGTCAGTGCATCTGTCACTGGAAGCATGAGTGTCTGAGTGATTCTGTGAGTGCATGTGAGAGAGTGTGAGTGGATCTCTTAATGGGTGTCTGACTTACTGGGTCTTTCAGTGGGTATATGAGTGTCAATGTGTCTCTGAGTGGGTGCATGAGTGTGTCACTGAGTCTGTGAGTAGATGTATATGTGACTCAGTGCATCTCTGAGAGTGTGTACAAGTACCTATCTGTGTCTGTGAGGGTCTCTGTCAATGAGGGGGTCTGCAAGTGGGTGTGAAAGAGTGTGAGTGAGTCTGTGAATGGGTGTATGAGTGTCTGACTGGCTCTTTCAGTAGGTGTATGAGATTCACTGCATCTGGGAGTGGGTGCATGAGTGTATGTGTGCATCTGGCAGTGAATGAAAGAGAAAGTGGTCTGAAAGTGGGTATTCAACAGTCTGAATGGGTCTTTGAATGGATGTATGAGTGTCTGAGTGGGTATTTGAGTGGGTGCATGAACGTCACTATGCCTGTGAGTGGGTGCATGAGTGTGTCATTGAGGTTGTGCGTGGATGCATGAGTGACTGAGTGAGTCTGTGAGAGGGTGTGCAAGTGTCTGCCTGGGTCTGTGAGTGTCTGAGTGGGTCTGTGAATAGTTGTCTGAGTGTCTGCCTGGCCCTTTCAGTGTGTGCATGAGTTTGACTGTGTAAGTGGGTGCATGTGTGTGTGCATCTGTCATTGGATGTAAGAGAGTGTGAGTTTGTTTGTGATTAAGTGTCTGAATGAGTCTGTGAATGGGTATATGAGTGTCTGAGTGAGTATTTGAGTGGGTGTATGAGTGTCACTAGGTCTGTGTGTGGGTGCATGAGTGTGTCACTGAGTTTTTGAGTGGGTGCATGAGTGACTGAGTGGGCTTCTGAGTGGGTATACAAGTATCTGGCTAGGTCTGTGAGTGGGTCTGTGAGTGTCTTAGTGGGTCTGTGAGTGAGTGAGAGAGTGTGAGTGGGTCACTGAAAGTGGGGTTTGAGTGTCTGCTTAGCTCTTTAAGTTGGTGTATGAGATTCACTGTGTCTGTGAATGGATGCATGAGTGTCTGTGTGTGTCTGTGTATGTCTGTCATTGAATGTAAGAGAGTGCGAGTGGGTCTGTGAGTGGGTGTCTGGGTGTCTGAATGGGCCTGTGAATCGGTGTATGAGTGAGTGGGAATTTGAGTGGGTGTACAAGTTTCTGTCTGTGAATGGGTCTGTGAGTGTCTGAATAGGTCTGAGAGTAGGTGTGTGAGAGTGTCCGTGGGTCTGTGAATGGTTGTCTGAGTGTCTGACTGGCTCGTTCTGTAGGTGCCTGAGTTTCTGAATGGATCTATGAATGGGTATATGAGTGTTTGAGTGGGTATTGGAGTGGGTGTATGAGTATTAATAGGTCTGTGAGTGGGTGCATGAGTGTGTCAGTTTGTCTGTGAGTGGGTTTATGAGTGACTGAGTGGGTCTCTGAGTGGGTGTGCAAGTGTCTGGGTCTCTGATTATCTGAGTGGGTATGTCAGTGTGTGCCTTAGTGGACGAGTGAGTGTGTGAGTATATATATTTTTATTTTTTTGTCAGCAAGGTTCACCACTCCATTGCTACGTTACACAGGGGCCGTGCTGAGCACCGCAACAGAGTTGTGACTCTGAGCTCGTGTCCAAAAAAAGAGTTTTTAACATTTTAGAAGTTACAAAGCGTCCCTCAGATACCCATGAACAATCACCATGTGTTCAGAGAAACTATGGTTGATAAAATGGCGACCACAACTTTCTCAGGTTGCGGCCAGCCAATCACACTGCTGCTTTTGGCATAAAGAGACATGATGCTTGGTGTAGGGGTCACAACTGGTCCGTGTCCCTATATATAACTTTTTTTTCACTTAATTACAAGAAAACCACTGAACAGACTAGCTTTCTGCCAAATTTGGTGTAATTCCATTCAGTGGTCTGGGCGATATCGCTGTTCAAAATCCCAATGGAGAAAACGTGTTTTGGGGTCCCCCCCTTTTTCTCAACCCCTGCTGGAGGGATCACCCCAAAACATTCCAGTCAGTAGCTGACGTGAGCATCAAATTCTTAATGGAAAAGTTTGTGAAGATTTGTCAAACGGCACCAAATATTTTTAGAAACTAAAACCTAGCTGTACCTACCTATTGGTGGCCATCACTAGGTGCTATGGGGTACATTTAAGAGCCCCCTGCGCCACTTGTGCATCACTTTACGTGACTCTTTAGTGGCACATAGAATGCTCCATATTTACAAGGAGGTGTAATGCCACTTTTTGTGGTGTTACGCCTCCTTTTAAATATGGGCCCCTGTGGGGCAGTTTTCTGCATCAGAGGGGCGTGCAATGGGTGTTGCTCTGGGCATGCCACAGAAACACCCATTGCATTTTGATGCTTCCTCAGGATTATGAGATAACCCTGAGCCTCCCCCCAGGGGTGGCATTAGAGTAGAACAATGAGGAGAAATGCTTTCATTTCACCTCGTTTTTCGCTCCTTCTATGCATGCTGCATTCTGTAGCACACATAGAAAGAGCAAATCACCATTTAAGATTGATTTTGTATAGGAAGGTATCCCTGCCTGCACAAAATCAATCTCCCCCTCCACTCAGCCATCCTTGCACCATGGCGCAAGGGTGGCTGCTTAGGCGATTAGCTGCAAATTTAGTGCCGGTGCAGGGGAAAACACAGGGCTGAAGCGTATTCTATTTAATGTGGCGCAGCCATGCATTGTGAAAATGATGGAGCGCAGCGCTGGCAATTTTGGCGCAGCATCATGCTCTGATATATTGGCCCGTATTTATACTCCGTTTGCGCAGAATTTGCGTCGTTTTTTTCGACGCAAATTCGGCGCAAAACTAACGCCATATTTATACTTTGGCGTTAGACGCGTCTAGCGCCAAAGTATGAAGAAAGAGCGTCATTTTTTTGCGTGAACGCCTTCCTTGCGTTAATGAGATGCAAGGAAGGCGTTCCCGTCTAAAAAAATGACGGCGACGCAAATGCGTCGTATTTATACTCCCGGGCAAAAATCACGCCCGGGAGGTGGCGGGTCAAAAAAACCCACATTTGCGCCTGAATTTAACGCCTGGGTCAGGGTAGGCGTTAAGGGATCTGTGGGCTCAGAATGAGCCCACAGGTGCCCTCCCCTGCCCCCAGGGACATCCCCTGCCACCCCTGCCCACCCCAGGAGGACACCCAAGGATGGAGGGACCCATCCCAGTGAAGTACAGGTAAGTTCAGGTAAGTATAATTTTTTTTATTTTTTTATTTTTTTTGTGGCATTGGGGGGCCTTATTTGTGCCCCCCTACATGCCACTATGCCCAATGACCATGCCCAGGGGACATAAGTCCCCTGGGCATGGCCATTGGGCAAGGGGGCATGACTCCTGTCTTTACTAAGACAGGAGTCATTTAAATGGCGTCTGGGCGTCGAAAAAATGGCGCTAATCGGGTTAAGACGATTTATTAGCGTCAACCCGACTTGCGCCATTTTAAGACGCCCTAGCGCCATTTTCCCCCTACGCCGGCGCTGCCTGGTCTACGTGGTTTTTTTCCACGCACACCAGGCAGCGCCGGTCTGATTGCGCCGTCTAACGCCATTCCATAAATACGGCGCCCGCATGGCGCTTCAGAATGGCGTTAGACGGCGCAAATTTTTTTGACGCTAAACTGCGTTAGCGCAGTTTAGCGTCAAAAAGTATAAATATGGGCCATTGTCTTTTAAAGCTGGGCCTATATATATATATATATATATGTACATATGTATATATATGTATATAAAAGTTTATATATATATATATATATATATATATATATATATATATATATATATATATATATGCGGAGACCTGATTTGCTGATAACACTTCAACAACAGAAGTGTTGGCAGCCCTCTTAGGACTAAATGTGGGGGGTCTCCTGGCCCCCTCTCACTTCCCTGGGGACCGCCACCTCATCAAATTATATAAGAGGGGAGCCCAGTCCCCTCCCACTGCCCTGGGGCCCACAATCTCTGGGCATTTAAGAAATCACATGTGGTGGAGCCTGTGGACCACCACCCCAGTGCAAATATCTAAAAAATAGAAAATGGGGTACTTTGGGGCCCCCATTAGCCCCAGGGACCAGTACCCCCCTTGAGTACCCTAAATTTTGAGCTGGGGGGCTGCAAGACTGCCATATGCCCCGGGGACCACTACCCCATGGCAAATGTTTTTTTTAAAAGGTAGTCCCTATGGGATCCCAAGCCCGGGGACCACCACCCCCAGGGCTTCTATATAGATACATGCAGAGCGGCTGATGGACTCCTGTGCTCCGGGGACCACCACTCCTCAGGGAAAAGAGAAAACAATTGAAAGGGGGTCCGCTTTGGTCCCCCAGAACCCCAGGATCACCACCTCCTGGGGCTATCTTCATGTTGGAGGGGGGCCCGCAGCTCCCCTCATGGAGCCACTGATGGTGATGGGGATCACCACCCCCAAGGCCAGCTCCTGGCTCCTGCTATGTCCCGGCGTGCCCAACCCCTAGACATAGCTATTTGCTGTGGCTTGGCTGCAGCGCTATAGCTGCAGCTAAGTCACACCAAACACTTTGCCGTTTGACAGCGGGACCTTAAAGCAAATCCTGCTGTCACACAGCAGAGCTTTCATCTCTGTCCCCTGCATGCGTGCAATTGGAGTCAAGCAGCCGGTTGGAGTCCAGCTGGCAATGTTGCCCCCAGAAGATCCAGGAACCTTCTTCTGCAACCTATTCAATAAAGGTTTCTTTTTGTAAAGCTGTGGGACTGGGCACAGAGGTAACACACAAGGGGCCTCAAGCTCAGCATAAAGACCCCTGCAGTGTAGGCGCCTCAGGAAGGCAATCCAGCAGGCCACAAGTAATTCTTCAATGAAACACGATTTCTAACACACAAAGCAATAATTCACGGGGAATCTGGAATCCATAGATCTCACTCCTGCCCTACGTTGAGTAAAAGTGTTCCCTCAACAGAGATAACTAAAGCCTCACCATCACAATCGAGCATGCTAAGGCCACCCACTACCAATAGGCACAACAGGATAAAAGGGGAGCAGTTACTCATGTCTGTGCATTTTACATCTACAATGAATATCTTAGGTCCAGCTTTGAATTCTAACCAGATGACGATAAGTCATTCAGGAGCTAGAGTGGTCTACAGAGCAGCTGAGCTCACTGCCTAAAACTTGGCCAATCAGTGGATACTGGCTATCCTTAAAAGACCTCCATATCATGCCATGAATGGAGAGCTTAACAGGTAAGGAACTGAGGGGCCTGTTTGATTGATTTCTTAGTAAAATAGAAGCACAGATTAATGAAACTCTCAGCCAAACTCCGCTAGAAGTGAGGGGCAATGGAGGACAAGGCTCTGGTCTAGCACTCTAAAAATCACCCACATTGAAAGCTCAGGCGCTGGAGGCAATTAGTGCCTTGCAGGACACCATTGTGATGGCTCTTCTTTGGCAGTCAAATAACATGAGGTACAATTAGATTTGTTACACACCCTGGCCAACCATCTCCTAGAATTTGGCTCTAAGTTAAACTGCCTAGAAATCCAACTAAAAGCACCTGAAAAGGAAAAACTGCACCTTTGTTCTCCAATTATTGACAAGCTAAGCTCCCTACCTGAGACACCGGGAGCATTAGTAGGCACATTCAAAGAATATGTATCAAGATCAGAGCCACAGGCCGTGACAACAGACTCTCCTGCCTTTGAGGCCCACAATTTAATCACATCAGGTCCAGATTCAAAACAAGTGTGTGAGCCCAGTTCAACCCACTTCTTGCAACCATGGGACCAGGGGGAACAGCAAAGCCACTGCCTGTCAATTACAATACTGAAAGAAATTCAGAGTGTCCCTAAAAGGAGAAGGTCTCAATCTCCCTCCAAGGAACCATGAGACAGAGAGAGTCTAATCACGGTCTTTGGCAGCACACCACCAATTGCCTCTCAATCATCAAAAGTCATCCTAAAAAGGAGGATAAAAAAAGGCTTGACAATCAAGCTAAGAAGCAATGCCCATTAAAAAGAACTTCAAGACTGAGTCCATCTTTCAAAACCTCAGGAGATCGGCGGGTACCAACCTAATCAATGTCTTTCAGAACTTCCTGTCCCAGATAGTGCCAACTGCTGAGCCTCCAGCCCCTAGCATTGCACCATCCTCAGCTTCTATGGAGGGATCAGCAGCCGGCAGAGTGCCCCTACCAGCTACAACCAGTAGAGATGCAGCTTCCACAGTGGAGTGCTCGGAAACCCCAAAATTAGTATTGGATCAAGGTACACAATTCAACTGGAACCCTCCTGAAGTGGTTTCAGATGTCTACCAGCTGGGAGCAGGAACTTGTGCCCCACTTGGTGGGAACAAAGGGAGAGTTCCCACGGAAAGAATGCAAGAGATCACTGCTTCCCCCAGACAACTCTGGACTGTAACTGCCCACTCGCAGCAGTGATTCTCTCAATGGCATGTGTTAAAGCCCAATCCTAATCAACAACACAGCTCATTCAGGGCTGCCCATGAGGGGTTCTGGCACTGTGCATTTCAAAGCCCAGTAGACTGTCACTTAGGTCACAAGTGAGATGGATGGGCAGATCTGCCCCAGATGAATCATCATCCCTCAATTGTCCCCAAAAGGCCAAATCATTACTTAAAGAGAGGGAATCTTCTACACCTGTTAGTCACATTCCTGCCCTAAGCCATATAACATCAGAGGACCTTGAGCGGGGAAGGTTTGACCTGCCTATTTTAAACTCAACTGAGGAAGTAACCATGGCATCATGGAAGAGAACAACCCAAAGAGATGCTTCTGGGCAGAAAAATCATCTTTTTTGGAATGGGACATAGATTTGCATATACCTTTACTAGCTACAAATGTGTATGTTTTTTTACCCTCATATAACAGGAAAACCACAACAAGCATATTGAAGAGAACTATTGGGGGAAAACGAGGTTGGGCCTTAGACCCAGACAACTTAGGAGTCCAGCCTCGGAAGAAGCCACACATTACTTCTGGGGGGAGTTGGGGTCAGCTGTACCAAAAAGTCAAAGGCACAGGCCCTAGACTCATGAGAGGTCCAACTTCCCCAATCTTGAGAACAAATAAATTACTATCAATATTCTTGTGGAATGTAGCTGATCTTAGCAGTGTTAATACAAGCAGGGAAGCACTGGCTTATTTGGAAATAAATGACATTCTTTGCTTTCAGAAAACCTGGGCATTTGCCCTTTTGACATTGCCAGGCTTCCACAAGTTCTTCACGCTGCCTTACAAACAAGTGTGCTTGGTCGCCCATCTAGAGCCCTATCAACTTTCATCAAGGCCACAGGTGATTTAGAGGCCTCCACACTGATCATCAACAGTAGCATGGCCCAAACTGTCTCCATTAGAAGCCTGAAACTAAATAATATAAACACAGGCGTGATCCTGATTAACTGGTACATTATTGCAGTGAAAAAATCCAAATTGAAGACAATCCAAGATCTGGTGGGCAGTCTAGAATCTCTCATTTCGGATCACCCTGGCCATGAAATCATAATGGTGGGTGGGTTCAAGATTAGCTGCTCAGGAGGGCCTCTGGATACAGTCTTCGGGAGACAGACAGGCACAAAATGCAAGAATTTTTGTCAGCTTACAAATTGGTGTCAGCACAAAGGGTGATTCATTCCCCTCAACCTGCAAAGGACGAACAACCATAGACTATGGGCCTTTTTACGAGATGGCGGAGGGGACTACTCCCTCACAAATATGATGGATATCACATCCACCGTTTACAAGTTCCATAGGATATAATGGAACTTGTAATATGGCTTGTGGGACATCCGTCACATTTAAGATGGAGTAATCCCTCTGCAAGACTTGTAATGAGGCCCTATGTCTTTGTTTTCGAGTGCCTGGTTAGGCATTTCGAAATAAGAGTAAGGACAGAAACTGATCACAATCAACTCAAATGCACTATTGATCTCCAGTTACAACCCTCTGTGGAGAGTAGGTCTATGGGTACATCAAAAGGGGAACAAAAAGTAAACTTAGTCAAAAGAGTAAAGTGGGGGCTAGAGTATACAGATAAAGCAGGGGGAAAAGATTACTGAGGGGCTCGTTTCCCTCTTAGAGGGAAGACATGTTCAAATATTAGGCAACAAAATCCAGTGGAGCCTGGAGGCCTACTCTACAGCATGACAAAGTCATTGTTATCACAAAAAGGACTTTCTGCAGAGCTCAGCAGTTATATAAACAAAGTCCCACAACATACTTCGAGACAGAGGTCAAGTGTATGAGATGATCCTGTTAGAAAATAATATGGGAACATAAGGAGGCAAGACCAAAAGGAACGGGCAACCCTATTTCAGCTGCTGAAATATCCTAACCATGCACATTTCTGGGCATGTGAACAAATGAAAGTTCTACTGTGAAACAAGGAAGAAAAGTGTCTTGGAAGCCACTAGGGTAAACACAAGCTTATACACCAACACTTTGGCCCTCATTACAACCCTGGCGGTCAGTGTTAAAGCAGCGGTAATACCGCCAACAGGCCGGTGGTTAAAAAAATGGAATCACGACCACTGCGGAAAACGCCAACATAGACAGCCACTTTAACACTCCGACCGCCACAGAAGTAGCAACAAACACTGCAAAGGTCACCGCCAACAGACAGGCAGAAGTCAATGTACCTCCCATCGTATTACAAGGCACCAATCTGCCAGCATTTCCAGGGCGGTACCAACGCCATCAAATGTGTCACAGTTTGGACTCTTGCTCTGGGCAAGACTGCTGGTTAAAGGATGACAGTACTTTTGTTTGTAGGCGACTACGCCTTTCCTACAACAAGTCGCAACTGTTATCACAACCTTACCGGCTCACTAGCAGCACCTCACCAGAAACACAATGGTAAAAGGTGATTTGTGGCAGCCTTTACGCATGGACTCAAGAATAAGACATCTCAGGGTATGTCGTGGTTAAACAAAGATTACCCCTTTCTCACAGATCTATCATGTCTCATACAAACACAGGCAATGACAAAGATGCAGTAAAGTTTCAATCGTTTTTATTTAACATAACTGCAATTTGCGATAAGTTGCATGGGCTGCAATGATTAGGATAATGAATAATGCAAGAAACAGAATTGTGAAGATGAGAGTCAATATTACAAAGACCCCCACCATCTTGCAATGCATAGAAAAGACATACGAGATGTAATATGCCCTAATACCCAAATGTGAAAGGCCTAACCTCCTACCTAAAGGAGAGCTGGGTTTGCTAAACCTTATCTGCCAATGCCATGTCCATGAGAGGAGCCCCCAACCCTTGTTACCTTGGAATGAGGTCTCTATCTCAGACTCCGCAGGGACACGAAGACTGGGTCAGCGTCAAGACGACGTGCAGCATCGATATCAGCGATGGTGGCGATGCCCTCTGGTCGGAATCCCTCTGATTATCTGTCTAAAGTGCGATGTATTTATACAGATCTACAAGGACCCCTGACGTAGGTGTGTTCCCAAACAATAGATAACAGACATGCTTGGGACGGCAATTAATATAAACAATCCCTCGAAAGTATAGAGAGGGAAAATCCCTAAGTGTGAACACCTACTGTTTGTTTGTCTTTGTTGCTTGATCTTGACGCCTTAGCGCGGTGACACTGATAATGCAACTCATGACAAGTGGCCTAACTATAAACAAGGCAGCCATCTTAGAAGAATTAAATAATTAAATGGGCTAAGACAGAGCAAGCTAAGTAGGTTAAAAGTCACTAGGTGACGGGGGCATGAGTCTGCAAGCCAGAGGCTAAGCTAACTCCTGTTATCCCATTAAAAACGAACTAGGATTCACTACAAAAGCACAGCGGAAACTGAACAATGAAGGGGAACCACTCACCTTTTGACACTCCACGAAGAACCAGGACACCATGGAGCCCGAATTGCAGAACCTACCCATGTTGGTGAATCTACTAATATACCACAGAGTAGAAAGAAGGTGGTGGCAGCGACGACGGTGAGTACTGCAGCTAGCACACAGGGGATGGGAGGAGGGAAAAGAGAGTGACACACACAACCCCCTACTCTCACCCACAACACCATGCACATAAACACATCCAACAACAATACAGATACACCCCGTCACCCCCTGGAAGAACGCTAGGACAGAATGAAATGAGTTTAACCAGTGTTATATTGGAACATTCAGATCTATCAAGAGAAAAGCAAATAATCAGTATATACAAATATTTACATTAAGTACACAAGGCTGTACACTGTCCCTTGTTAATGTCCGTGGACCAGTGGTCCCAAAAAGCATGGGTGAAGCCCACACATGATGCCTGCCTCAAAACGGAGAGAACACTGCAGGGGCATCAGTTCGAAAAAACACAGGCACCTCAGGTGGAAGGGGAGGGGGGGCACCGCAGCCAGAAGATAGTACGACGCCACAGCTCCTCGAGGGGGATCCATGCCCACTGCTTGGTCCTGGGGAGTGCAAAAACCACAGTCTCTCAAGTGGGTGGTTTGCCCACTGCTTGGTCCTGGGGAGTGCAAAGCCACAGTCTCTTAAGTGGGTGGGTTGCCTACTGCCTGGTCCTGGGGAGTGCAAAGCCACAGTCTCTCTAGTCTCTCAAGTGGGGGGTTTGCCCACAGCCTGGTCCTGAGGAGTGCAAAGCCACAGTCTCTCAAGTGGGTGGTTTGCCCACTGCTTGGTCCTGGGGAGTGCAAAGCCACAGTCTCTCAAGTGGGAGGGTTGCCCACTGCCTTGTCCTGGGGAATGCAAAGCCACTGTCTCTCTAGTCTGTCAAGTGGGTGGTTTGCCCACTGCCTGGTCCTGAGGAGTACAAAGCCACAGTCTCTCAAGTGGGTGGTTTGCCCACTGCTTGCTCCTGGGGAGTGCAAAGCCACAGTCTCTCAAGTGGGTGGGTTTCCCACTTGCCTGGTCCTGGGGAGTGCAAAGCCACAGTCTCTCAAGTGGGTGATTTGCCCACTGCTTGCTCCTGGGGAGTGCAAAGGCACTGTCTCTCAAGTGGGTGGGTTGCCTACTGCCTGGTCCTGGGTAGTGCAAAGCCACAGTCTCTCTAGTCTCTCAAGTGGGTGGTTTACCCACTGCCTGGTCCAGAGGAGTGCAAAGACACAGTCTCTCAAGTGGGTGGTTTGCCCACTGATTGCTCCTGGGTAGTGCAAAGTCACAGTCTCTAAAGTGGGTGACACGTTCTACTGGTTCTGGAGGGGGCTTTGTGCCCAGAGTGCTTCATCCTGCCAAGGATTGGGTGAGTGGATGTATCTCTCCAGTGGTTCTGGAGGGGGCTTTGTGCCCAGTGATGCTGCACCTGGGGTGTGGCAGTTAACATCCTCTCAACTGGGTGTCTGAGACACG
This sequence comes from Pleurodeles waltl, assembly GCF_031143425.1. Classification (NCBI taxonomy): domain Eukaryota; kingdom Metazoa; phylum Chordata; class Amphibia; order Caudata; family Salamandridae; genus Pleurodeles; species Pleurodeles waltl. Next base: position 930,818,103 of record NC_090447.1, read on the forward strand.
CGATTTACCTGGAACAGGTAGCATGATACTTGATGGAGGCAGAGCCACACTCCATCCTGCGGCAACTTAGGCTGCCAACTGCTGGTCGTGCCAGTGCTGGAGTCCAGGACGTCACCTGCAGCCTCTGCCCACTGGTAATGCTGCTGACGTCCGACAGAGTGGTACCAGCTGGGCACATGGCGGTGCAGATGGTGGTGCAGGTGGCGGTGGCTGCGGCGGAGATGCTGCTGGTGCTCGCCGTGGTGCAAGTGTCTGTTGTGGTGGAGGGAGACACCATACCATCTCCAGCAGCGTCGGATGGATGATCCTGGGGGAGGATGCTGCAGATTGATGTTGCGGTAGCAGGGGTGCAGGTGGCAGTCGTTGCAGCGATGGTGACTGTGGTACATGTCGCTGCCATCCCTGACAAAATGGTGGTCACCAGCCCCTCACCAGGAGGCATCGTGCCCTGAGGTGACTTGCCCTTTGTCTTGTGGCCCTTCCCCACCTTGGCAGTCGCTGCAGGGACCTTGGCACTGTCCTCTCTGTGTTTGGGCGAGGCCTTGCTGGGTGGGTGGTGTGACTTTCCCCTGCCGGAAGCTGGGCCCTTTTTAACCTTTGCAGGTGGCGGAATAGGGTTGTCCTTCACATCTGTAGGTGGCACACTGGCATCTCTGACGGGTGCCCCATTCGATCCACCCCAACTTTCACGGATCACAGCAGATGCAGATGTGGTAGCTGAGGGGGCTGGGCTGGGATCTAGACATCCTGGCCCTAGGGGACGGACGGGGGGAGGTGTAGGGAAGAGGTCAATGTTAGCTACGAAAAGTTTCTTAGACACACTGGGATGGGAAGATGGAGGGGGTGTGGGAGTAGAGGAAGAGGTAGTGGTTGTAGGAGGTGTACGTCTGCTGAGTTTGGGTGAAGGTGCATGGGCTGGAGGCTGTTGTGAGGTGGATGGCTGTTGAGTGGGTGTGTGCCTGCATTTGTGTACTTTGAGAGGAGGGATCACAGACACACTGGGAGAGGACACAGGGGACGTGTGAATGGTTGTGGGGGTGGTGATTGCACGTGAGCGGTGTGTTGTGATGGGCATTCTGGTGATGGAGGCAGTGGCTGATGATGTAGTGCATGCAGGTGTGAGTGGAGATGAGACTGGGAGGAATGTGGAGGATGTGGAAGAGGGGGACACAGTGGAGGAAGTGGATGTTGGTAAGCGTGCATGGGTATGGTGCTTGTGTGAGTGCCTGTGGGATGTGTGGTGCTTTTGTTTTTCGGAGCCACTTTTGTCTGTTGATGTGTGTGCATGCTGGTCTGATGGTGTGCTTGGGATATTGTGAGGTAGAGGGGATTGGGTCTGGGTAGTGGAAGTTGGAGGGGGGAGGATGGACACAGGGACAATGGCTGCGATCAGTGCTAAGGCCAGAGCCTGAAATGCTCTCTGTTGGGACGCCACGCCAGAATGAATGCCCTCAGAGTATGCATTAGTTTGCTGCAAATGCCTCTCAACACCCTGGATGGCATTCAGAATGGTTGACTGCCCAACAGTGAGGGATCTCAGGAGGTCAATAGCCTCCTTAAAGAGGGCAGCAGGGCTGACTGGGGCAGGGCCTGGGGCGAAGGAGATGCCCACCCTCCTGGGTGAGCGGGCACGGGAAACACGCTGAGGGGCTGCTGGGAGGGCGGTGCTGGTAGGGGGAGTGGCGGCTGTACCTGTTGTTGGGGTGGGCACAGAGGTGTCTGCCACCGCCAGGGAGCTTCCATCAGAGGAGGAATTGCTGTCGCTGGTATCCCCTCTTGTACCCGTCGTAGAGCTCTGCTCGCCCTCCGTCCCACTGGTACCTTCACCTTCTGTGAATTCACCCCCCTGGGCCATGTGGGATGCAGTTCCCTCCGTCGACGGTGCCTCTGCTCCTCCGCCAGATGATGCTAATGCACACAAGGACAGGGTGACAAAACAAGAAGGGGGGAAAGATAGAGGACACACATGGTCAATGTCAGCAACACCACTACCGTTGGCTGACACAACACACACAGAGCTGCCCTGTGCACTAGGCCTTGCCCAACCAGTCACTATGTAGTCACCACCCATGGGGTACTATGAATAATTCCAACATATGCACATCAGACACCCACAGGACCCTGCACATTAGTAGCTGCCCAATTGTGTACCATTGGGGTAGAGGTGCTTCTGAGCCTGCAAACAAGGGAGCTACCCTAGCATGACCGCCCTGGCCTAGGGGCACCCACAGCGCACACCACCCACCCAGATCCCTCCAAAATCGTGCAGAGTCAGCTTTATGACAATGTACTCACCCCCTTGTGGCTGCTGTGATGCCCTCAAGTCCCCTCCAACTCCAGATAGGCCACCACCAGGATGCGGAATATCAGGGGGGTCATGGTACAACGGGCACCCCTTCCACTTTGGGAGGCTAGCCCCAGCTGGCCTCCGCCATCTTCTTGCTCCAGTGGCGCAGGACCTCCCATCTCTTGCGGCTGTGGGTGCTCTGTCTGTGATAGACCCCCAGGGTCCGCACTTCCTTGGCAATGGAATGCCAAATACCCTTCTTCTGGTGGGCACTTGAGGAAAAGTACAGGAGGAAAGGGAATTACTCACCCTTCCAGACCGTCATACTCATTGGCCATCACACATCCATGCCCTGACACACATACACTGACCATTCTCACATGCAGCCCTCAGCCTCCCAACATGTGGCTTCCATCCACACCACTCCAAACAGGCATTGCCCATGCATCATGCTTACAGTGTATCACCTGTTTGTCTGGAGGACCGTAGAGTAGCGTGTACTGGGGGAGGACCCCATCCACTAGTTTGTCCAACTCCTGCGCAGTGAAGGCAAAGGCCCTTTCCCCAGATACTGTAGCCATTGTCGCTTCAAGACTCAGGTCACAGCAGAACTTGCAGTGTAGGTCCTCTCCTGTTGATGGTCAGCTATCAAATGAGTGAACAAATAGAAAATGGCGGTCACGTCCGCCGCAGTGCATACTGCCTGGAACCCATAGGACCCAATAATAACCAATGCTGAGTTGCGTGGCGTATTTCGACCGCCTACCGCGATGCCGCACAATGCCAGCGCAGTTACCTCATTTCCACTTGTCCGTCTTCACAAGTCAGGCAGCCGCCATTTAAGGGGTGCACATGGCATGGCACCTAACTGCGTCACAGTACATTTTGGCACATATACGGACTAACTATTTCACAGACGGATTTACTAACATTACTGCAGACACAGTTGTGCAACCTATGTGGTAAATGACCCTCTGCTCACCGTTCTCCTCTATAGGCTACAACCGCTTGGGCTTATAATGAGGTGGAGGTATCCTCCGGTGAACAGACCCCTGGTGGACAGACACATCATAATCACATACAGACTTGATCATGCCACAATCCAAGACCTGTGTGCCCAATTAGAGCCAGACCGGATGTCAGCTATCCGCCAGCCCACAGGAATCCCCCCTCTAGTGCAGGTCCTGTCAGTGCTCCATTTCCTGGCAAGTGGCTCCTTTTCAAACTATAGTGGCCCTGGCATCAGGGATGCCTCAGCCAATGTTTTCTAACGTGTTGACCAGAGTTTTGTCTGCCCTGCTGAAACACATGCGCAGCTACATCATGCTCCCCCAGGTGGAGGATTTGCCCACAGTGAAAGCTGACTTCTATGCCCTGGGACATATCCCCAACATCATTGGTGCCATTGATGGTACCCATGTGACATTTGTCCCCCCCGCGCAGAAATAAACAAGTGTACAGAAATAGAAACAGCTACCATTTGATGAATGTGCAAATGGTGTGTTTGGCAGACCAGTACATCTCCCATGTGAATGCCAAGTATCATGGCTCTGTGCATGACGCCAATATTTTGCTATATAGCAGTATCCCTTATGTGATGGGCCGACTCCAGAGGTACCGGATGTGGCTAATGGGTGAGCCCAAGGTCCCCACACAGTATGAGTAGGTGTCTGGGTATGGGGTAGTCCCTAAGGATGAGTGTGTGTCTAACAGGTATCCCTCGACATTTGCAGGTGACTCTGGTTAACCCAACCTCTCATAGCTACTGACCCCAGTGAGGAATGCCAGGACAAGGGCAGAGGACCGCTAAAAGGAGGCACATGGGCGAACTAGGCATATTATTGAGAGGACGTTCGGCCTCCTGAAGGCCAGATTCTGGTGCCTCCATCTCACAGGTGGCTCCCTATACTACTCACTGAAGAAGGTGTGCCAGATAATCGTGGCATGCTGCATGTTGCACAACCTGGCCTTGAGACGCAAGGTGTCTTTTCTGCTGGAGGATAAGCCTGGTGATGGTCTTGTGGCAGCGGTGGAGCCTGTGGACAGTAAGGACTAGAAGACAGAGAAAGAAGATATTGACAACAGAACGAACATCATCATGCAGTACTTCCAGTGACACACAGGTAAGAGACTGTAACTCCTCTTCACATTTCAGTATACTTTAGGACATTGTACATGTCAGCCTCTTCACCTCTGTCTATGGACACTAAGGGGGTCATTCTGACCTCGGCGGTAAAAGGCGCCTACCGCCGGTCAGAAATCCTCCATAATCCCGCCGCGGTCGCGGAAACCCGCCACGGTCATTCTGACCCGCAGAAGGCAAACCTCCGAAAATCCGACCGCCACAACAGACCGCCAGACCAGCGGTCGGCGGAAAGTTGGAGGTGACAAAACCTCCACCGTCACGCCAACAGAAATACGCCCATGCCATTACGACCCACGAATCCACGCGGCGGTCATTCAAACGCGGTATTCCATTGGCGGGACACACCGCCGCGGTCAGAATACACACAAACGAACAAAACCCTGCCACATTGGACGATTTGAATCCCACACACCTGATACACATACACACACCACTCCCACACACACAATACAATATAAAACACACACCCACATCACCCACAAACCCCTACGCTAAAAAATTCGTAACGAAGGCAAGAGCGAGACACCAGCATCCAAAAAATAACAGCCACAGCCACTCAACACCATCACCCACACACTATCCACACACAAAACAACACACACCACCACACTCAACTCACTTAAATACACATACTCCACCCCACACATCATACACACCACCCCATGGCACCCCAAAGACAACCCCCCTTCACAGACGAAGAACTCAGGGTCATGGTGGAGGAAATCGTTCGGGTAGAGCCCCAGCTGTTCGGCACACAGATACAATACACCAGCATTGCCCGGAGGACGGAGCTATGGCAGAGGATTGTCGACAGGGTGAACGCAGTGGGACAGCACCCCAGAAATCGGGAAGACATCAGGAAGCGATGGAACGACCTACGGGGGAAGGTGCGTTCCATGGTATCCAGGCACAACATCGCCGTGCAGAAGACTGGCGGAGGACCCCCACCTCAACCCCCACAATTCACATCATGGGAGGAGGAAGTCTTGAACATCCTGCATCCTGACGGCCTCGCAGGAGTCGGCGGAGGAATGGATACTGGTAAGTTGAAGCTTCAATACTGCTTCCCCCCCACCTGCATGCCAAATCAGACCCCAACCCTCACCCCCATCCTCGAACCCCACCCTCACCCCCACCCCCATCCTCACCCCCACCCTCACCCCCACCACCATCCTCACCCCCACCACCATCCTCACCCCCACCACCATCCTCACCCCCACCCCCAGCACACCTATTCCCCGCCAATGTCTCACCATCACAACCCACACATCCCAAAACATAGGCCTGCATGCGTCCACTAAGCATGGACACCCATCACCAAAGCATGCCCAATGCATATACACATCCCCCCCACAAGCCACCCTCACCAAAGCCCCCACACACGAATGCCAGCACTTGGGGACACGAGAACCCACAGATACACCCATATGCCACACATTGAAACTATAACCATACCTCTATACCCCTGCAGGACCCGACCGTCAACACACCGCGGCGGAGGGGCCAGAATTATCCACACCCCCCACCCAAGAGGCCGTCAGCGATGACAGCAGCTCTGTCGACCTGGACACCGATGACCAGCCCGGACCATCGGGGACCTCTGGACAGTCGGTTCCCCTCACACAGGCCCAGGCCACTACAGAACCTAACCCCTCTGGGAACACCAGCACAGCTCCCTCCCAGCGGGCCCATGCCTCTGTCTCCAGGGCGCGTCAATCTGCGGTGTGTCTACCACTACAGGGCACCCAGGATAACCCACCACCCCAACAACAACAGGGACCTGGGGGCAGTGGTAGTGGGCACACCGGCCAGGGGGCAGAGGCCCAGGGAAACAGGGGAACTCGGAGGGCAGCTGTGCGACAGGGGGGGGAGGAGAGGCCCAGGGAACCCACTCTCCACGAGGTCCTCACCACCATCATGGGAGCATACAACCGCTCCCAGGAGACGATGGCGACGGTACTGGCCCGGTTCCAGGAGATCCAGGTACTGCAGGAGGAACACTATCGGGGGTACAGGGAGGACATCAGAGCCATCAACACCACCCTGGTTACCATGGTAGGGCTGCTGCAGGACCTCGTAAACACCAGGGCGGACACTGAACAACACCCAAGGGCCCCTGCCACTAGCCTGGACCAAGAACAGCCAACCACCTCCGCCGGCGCTAGTGGACAGGAGGCCCCCGCACAGCAGCAGCCCACCAGACCCCCACCTCCTGCAGGAGAAGAACCACCCCGCAAGAGGGCCCTGAGATCTCGCAAGAAGACAGAGTAGGATGTCAAGACCCCCGCCAGCAATGGATACCACCTGATGTCATCCCACTGTCCCACATTGTCACCCTGTCCATCCTTGAACTGCCCATGCTCCATCTCTCCACAGGCCTCTGGACAATGCACCTGTGTGACTGTTACTCTGGACTCTGCCATGGACATTCCTTCACCATAGCCCCCACCCACTTGAAACCACCCATCCCATTTTGAGCACTTCAATAAACACCTATTTTGCACCAAAATATCTGGAGTCTGGCTGTGATTTCAATAGATTGTAATTGACATGACAGTGCAAATATGTCCTTGTACATGGTGAAGTCAACAAACAGCTGCCACAAAGCTGTAGTCCATGGGGAAACGAAGCACAGGACTCGTAGTGGGGACCCCAGATCTGAAATAGGGAGGGAAAAGCCAAAACTCAGTCATCATACACTGGGGCAAATAGACAGGCAGCAGAGATGCTGGAGAGTAGTTAACATTTACTAAATTATCTTTGAAATGTTACCTGTGTCCTATTGGAAGTACTGTTCAATGATTCTGTCCCTGTTGTCTGTTTCAGCCCCGTCGTCTTCCTCCTCGTCACTCTCCTCAGGTTCCACCGCTGCCACAACACCACCGTCTCGACCATCCTCCTGCAGGAAAGGCACCTGGCGGCGCAAAGCCAGGTTGTGAAGCATGCAGCAGGCCACGATGATGTGACACACCTTCTTAGGTGAGTACATTAGGGATCCACCTGTCATATGCAGGCACCTAAACCTGGCCTTTAGGAGGCCAAAGGTGCGTTCGATCACCCTCCTAGTACGCCCATGGGCCTCATTGTACCGTTCCTCTGCCCTGGTCCGGGGATTCCTTACTGGGGTCAGTAGCCACGACAGGTTGGGGTACCCAGAGTCCCCCACTAGCCATACACGGTGTCTCTGTAGCTGTTCCATCACGTAAGGGATGCTGCTATTCCTTAGGATGTAGGCGTCATGCACTGACCCTGGGAATTTGGCATTTACATGCGAGATGTACTGGTCAGCCAAACACACCACCTGGATGTTCATCGAATGGTAATTTTTTCTGTTCCTGTACACCTGCTCCCTGTCTCTTGGGGGAACCAAAGCCACATGGGTCCCATCAATGGCACCAATTACGTTGGGAATATGTCCAAGGGCGTAGAAATCACCCTTCACTGTAGCCAATTCGCCCACCTCAGGGAAAATGATGTAGCTCCTCACGGATTTCATCAGGGCAGACAACACTCTGGATAACACCTTCGAAAACATGGGCTGAGACATCCCAGAAGCAATTCCCACGGTTGTCTGAAATGACCCACTTGCCAAGAAATGGAGTACTGACATGACCTGCACCAGAGGGGGAATCCCTGTGGGTTGGCGGATGGGGGACATCAGGTCGGGCTCCAGCTGGGCACACAGTTCATGGATAGTGGCACGGTTAAGACGGTAGGTCAGGATAATGTGGCGTTCTTCCATTGTCGACAGGTCCACCAGCGGTCGGTACACGGGAGGATTCATCCGTCTCCTCGGCCAACCCAGCGGACGGTGCCTAGGAAGGACAACATGGAGCACACAGTCAAGCAACCCACAGGTACGTACTCACAGCTAGAACAGTATACGATTCTCTATGCAGTGAATGGCGTGTCTGAGTGGCTATGCAAGGCCTAGGCCTGTGTGACGCAGTTGAAATTGAGCCATGTGGGCCCTGGAAATGGCGGCTGCCTGACCTGTGAAGTGGGACAATGGGATGTGAGGTCAATGCGCTGGCGTGGCACACCGCGGCGGGCGGCGGGCGAAGACCGCGGCGCAAAGCCGCATTGGTTAACATTGAAGCCTATGGGTTTCAGGAGCCAATGGCGAAGGGCGCCGGCGGTGGCGGGACGCACCGCCGCGGTACGCACCGCCGCGGACGTCACCGCCATTTTCTATCTACTTATCCACTTGCGACTTGAACTTTCACAGGAGAGGACCTATACTGCAAGTGTTGCTGTGACCTCGGTCTGGAAGGGACAATGGCTGCTGCACCTGGGGAAAGGGCCCCTGCCTTCACTGGAGAGGAGTTGGAGAAACTCGTGGATGGGGTCCTCCCCCAGTATGCGCTACTCTACGGTCCTCCAGACCAACAAGTGAGTTTAATTCAATCTGGATTTGGGGACACTGGCTGGCTTGGGGGCCTGGCGGGGGGCCTGGCGGGGATGGGGGGCATGTTGGGCCTGGCGGGGGGCATGGCGGGGATGGGGGGCATGTTGGGCCTGGCGGGGGGCATGGCGGGGGGCCTGGCGGGGATGGGGGGCATGTTGGGCCTGGCGGGGGGCATGGCGGGGATGGGGGGCATGTTGGGCCTGGCGGGGGCATGGCGGGGATGGGGGGCATGTTGGGCATGGCGGGGGGCCTGCCGGGGATGGGGGGCGTTGGACCACTGGAAAGGAAAATGCTGACAAACTTGAACGTGGTATTTCTCCCTCCCTGTACGTGTCACATAGGTCCGCGCCCATGAGAAGATCGGGATTTGGCGTGCCATCGCCAAGGAAGTCCGGACCCTGGGGGTCCACCATCGACGGGGCACCCACTGCCGCAAGACGTGGGAGGACATCCGCCGCGGGACCAAGAAGACCGCCGAGTCTCTGCTGGGGATGGCCTCCCAACGTAGGCGGGGTGCCTGCCGTCAACTGAGCCCCCTGATGTTCCGGATCCTGGCGGTGGCCTACCCTGATTTGGATGGGCGCGTGAGGGCAGCACAGCAGACACAAGGGGGTGAGTACAAGCATTATCTACTCTGTTGTCGCGCAGTGGAGGTGTCTGGGTGGGGGAGGAGGGCTGGGGCTCCCCCTAGGCCAGGGCGATATCTGTAGGCTGGGCACCCCCGTAAGCCCCTGTGTCCCCAGCCACCACCCTCAGTAGTTTGTCAGTACAGCCATCCCTGGGCCGTGTCATCCATGGGTGCAGTTGTCAACTCTGGGCGTGTAGGGCATGTTCCACGGAATGCGTAGCGGACCCCAAGTGCACAACTTAGTGCAGGGGGCATCTGTGTCTGTCATGTCCGCTAACTGTGCCGGAGATCCATGTACTCAATATCCCTTTATTTCTCTCTCCCCCCCCCCTTTTTGTTTGTCTTTCTGTGCTTGTGTGCATCAGCATCATCAGGCGGAGGAGAAGTGGCATCGGGGCAGGAGGGAGCTGCATCTCACATGGCCCAGGAGGGCCATGCCACAGAGTCAGACTGGACCAGTGAGACGGAGGGCGAGGGGAGCTCCACGACGGGGACGACTGGAGCCTGCAGCGACACGGACACGTCCTCGGAAGGGGGCTCCCTTGCGGGGGTGGCACCATCCGTGCCCCCCGCCATTACAGGTACAGCCGCCACCCAGCGCACCATCTCCGCCCTCCCAGCAGCCCCTCAGCGTTCGCCCCGTGCCCGCTCTGCCAGGAAGCCGGGCATCTCCTTCGCCCCAGGCACCTCAGGCCCTGCCCCTGTTACCCCCGCTGCCCTCAGTGAGGAGGTCATTGACCTCCTCCGAACGCTCATTGTTGGGCAGACTACCCTTTTGAATGCCATCCAGGGGGTGGAGAGGGAGGTTCATTGCAGCAATGCGTACCTGGAGGGCATTCATTCGGGTCAGGCTGCCCATCAGCGATCGTTCCAGGCTCTGGCCTCAGCACTGACGGCAGCCATTGTCCCTGTCTCCTGCCTGCCTCTACTAACTCCCTCCTCCCAGTCTCCTGTTCCTCTGCCTGTCCCACCCACACCATCAGACCAGCCTGCACACACCTCAACACCCAAGAGAAGCTCATCCAAACATAAGCACCACAGATCACGCAGACATTCACACACGCAACATTCCGATGCAGACATGCCAACAGTCACTACCACCTCTGTGACCCCCACCTCCTCGTCTCCCTCCTCCCTCCCTGTGACGTCTACACTCACACCTCCATTCACCTCACCATCAGCCAGTGTTTCCATCACCAGCACACCCTCCACTCCAGTCCGCACACGTGCAGTCACCGCCCCCACTGCCATTTACACGTCCCCTGTGTCCTCTCCCACTGTGTCTGTCACCCCCTCTTCCACACCACACAAACGCAGCCACCCACCCACCCAACAGCCATCCACCTCACGACAGCCTATCCCTCCTGCACCTGCACCCAAAGACAGCAAACGTGACTCACCTACAACCACATCCTCTCCGTCCACTCCCATTCCCACTGTACCTACCACTCTCCATTGTCCCAAGAAGCTCTTCCTCGCCACTACTAACTTCTTTCCTGACCCTGAGCCCCCCCCTCCTTCTCGTCGGGGTAAGAAGAGCACCTCAGCCACCACCAGCCCTGCAGCCCCCTTGACAAGGGTGCAGGGGTATTGGAGCCCGCCAGCCCGCATGTCTGGATCTTCGCCCAGCAGCAAGGGGACAGGCAGCCCTCCCCCTGGGAAGAGGAGCAGAAGGCGGAAGGGGCGCCGCAGGAGCCCGCCTTCTACATCCCCCCCGGACACCACCCAGAGACAGTCACCAGCCACAGCTCCAAAGGGAGGAAAGGGCCACAGGCCCACGACTAAGGAGGGCAAGGGCAGCAAGTCGGAGAGGTCAGGCAGCAGGCCTGCTGCCCAGGAGGAGCCCACAACCCCCATAGCCGCTGCCCCGGGAGGAACCGGCACAGCTGCCCCGGGAGAGCCCACCACCCCCATAGCCGCTGCCCAGGGAGGACCCAGCCCAGCTGGCCAGGAGGGCCCCACCACCCACAGCCCAGGTGGGCATTGAAGGAGCACCATCCCCGCTGCCCAGGAGGGCACCACCAGGCAATGAGCAGTTGGCCATAGACCGTCCGCCATCTCCAGAACCGCTGAACTGGGCCCCGCCGTCTCAAGAACCGCTCCGCTGGGCCCCGCCGTCTCAAGCACCGCTGAACTGGGCCCTTCAAGGCAAGGAGCGCTGAACTGGGCCCCGCCGCCTCAAGCACCGCTGAACTGGGCCCTTCAAGGCAAGGAGCGCTGAACTGGGCCCCGCCGTCTCAAGCACCGCTCCGCTGGGCCCCGCCGCCTCAAGAACCGCTCCGCTGGGCCCCGCAGTCTCAAGCACCGCTGAACTGGGCCCTTCAAGGCAAGGAGCGCTGAACTGGGCCCCGCCGTCTCAAGCACCGCTCCGCTGGGCCCCGCCGTCTCAAGAACCACTCCGCTGGGCCCCGCCGTCTCAAGAACCGCTCCGCTGGGCCCCGCAGTCTCAAGCACCGCTGAACTGGGCCCTTCAAGGCAAGGAGCGCTGAACTGGGCCCCGCCGTCTCAAGCACCGCTCCGCTGGGCCCCGCCGTCTCAAGAACCGCTCCGCTGGGCCCCGCCGTCTCAAGCACCGCTGAACTGGGCCCTTCAAGGCAAGGAGCGCTGAACTGGGCCCCGCCGTCTCAAGCACCGCTGAACTGGGCCCTTCAAGGCAAGAACCGCTTGCCCTTTGGCAGACGTGGCAGGGCAGGATCTATCTCCGGCAGGGCTGCAGGATGTCCTCTGGCCAACTTGCCTCCTCCAGTGGCAGTGGGGTCTGTTATGGACTGTATGGACTGTGGCTTTGCTCTCCCCAGGATGGCCCAGTGGGCGGGCCACCCACTGTATGGACTGTTTGGACTGTGGCTTTGCTCTCCCCAGGATGGCCCAGTGGGCGGGCCACCCACTGTATGGACTGTATGGACTGTGGCTTTGCTCTCCCCAGGATGGCCCAGTGGGCGGGCCACCCACTGTATGGACTGTATGGACTGTGGCTTTGCTCTCCCCAGGATGGCCCAGTGGGCAGGCCACCCACTGTATGGACTGTTTGGACTGTGGCTTTGCTCTCCCCAGGATGGCCCAGTGGGCAGCCCACCCACTGTATGGACTGTATGGACTGTGGCTTTGCTCTCCCCAGGATGGCCCAGTGGGCAGGCCACCCACTGTATGGACTGTTTGGACTGTGGCTTTGCTCTCCCCAGGATGGCCCAGTGGGCAGGCCACCCACTGTATGGACTGTATGGACTGTGGCTTTGCTCTCCCCAGGATGGCCAAGTGGGCAGGCCACCCACTGTATGGACTGTTTGGACTGTGGCTTTGCTCTCCCCAGGATGGCCCAGTGGGCAGGCCACCCACTGTATGGACTGTATGGACTGTGGCTTTGCTCTCCCCAGGATGGCCCAGTGGGCAGGCCACCCACTGTATGGACTGTATGGACTGTGGCTTTGCTCTCCCCAGGATGGCCCAGTGGGCAGGCCACCCACTGTATGGACTGTTTGGACTGTGGCTTTGCTCTCCCCAGGATGGCCCAGTGGGCAGGCCACCCACTGTATGGACTGTATGGACTGTGGCTTTGCTCTCCCCAGGATGGCCCAGTGGGCAGGCCACCCACTGTATGGACTGTATGGACTGTGGCTTTGCTCTCCCCAGGATGGGCCAGTGGTCATGGAGTCCCCTCGTGGATCTGGCGTTGTGTACTCAAGTGGCTGAGGTGCCCCCCCTTCCCTTCCCCCTGAGGTGCCTGTCCGATTTTCTTTCTGATGCCCCTGCAGTGTTCTCTCCGTGGAGTTCTTGTCGTGGGACTGGGCCTTGCCCCTTTGCACAGGACCCCTGTGATCCACGGACAGTGGTTGGACTACATTTAGTAGCTGTATATATTTTGTATATAGTTTATTTATTTATTGCGATTACTGGTGTCCATATTTCAATATATCTGCCCGTTTATGATCTCTTCTTTTGGTCTTTGCATTATTTCGGAGGGGGGTGGTTTGTGGGTTGTGACAGTGATCTGTGGGAATGCATTGATGTGTGTGTTGTAGTGGGTGTGGGTGGGTGGGTGTGTGCCGGTAATCTTTTCCCTCCCCTGTGTCGTAGGTGCAGTACTCACCGATGTCTTCCGCGCCGCCGGGCGTGCTCCTGGTATATGAGCAGGAATAGGAGTGCGGGGATGACCTGCAACTCTGGTTCCATGCTGCCGGAATCTCGCGTGGAGTGCGTAGAGGTGAGCGTTTTCCCGTTCGTAGTCTGTTTCCGCCGTGTTCTTATCGGCGGTGCTCCCGCCCCGGAAAAGGTGGCAGATTGGTGGGTCGTAATAGGGTGGGCGGTACATTGTCTGCCGCCTGGCTGTTGGCGGGAACCGCCGCGCTGTTTGATTGTACCGCTGTGGCGGGCGGAGTGTTAAGTTGGCGGGCTGTGTTGGCGGTTCCCGCCAGGGTCAGAATTGCATATTTTAGACCGCCGGCGTGTTGGCGGCTTGGCCGCCGCTTTATCACCGACCGCCAGGGTCAGAATGAGGGCCTAAATGTTCCCTTTGGATTTACTTTTTGCAGATCTGGGTACCACAATCTGCCTTCTGCTATGTGTACTGCTGTCCATCATCTGTCAGACATTGGTATGAGTAAATGAACATTTACATTGCTATTTGTTGCTAATGTCATAATAATACATTTGTGGAAGTTCATGCTGACTCCAGATTGCTTTGTGTTTAAAAGGTGTTTATTTATGGGCTAATGAGTATAGGGGTATGTGCAAGGGGCTGGGGTAATGGTGGAGGAAGGTCCATAGTAGAGTCCAGTCTCTTGGTATCACAGGTGCATTGTCCAATGGGGCATGGGAAGGGGAGTAATGGCAGTTCTAGGTGGACAGAGTGACAGAGTGGGACAGAAGGATGACAATCAGGAGAGTCTTATTTCATGGCAGGGGTCTTGGCAATGTTCTCTGTCTTCTGCCTGGATCGCAGGGACCTTTGTGGGGTGGTTCTCCTTCTGCAGGGGGTAGGGTGCTGGTGGCCAGTTGTTCCTGTGGTGGGGCCTTCTGTGCACTGGCGGAGGTGGAAGGCAGTTCATCGGTTTGGCTAGTGTCAGGGGCCCTTTGTTGTGCCACTGCCTCCCTCATGGTCTTGCCCATGTCAGAAATCACCCCTGCTATGGTGACCAGGATGGTGTAGCTTTTGGTGAGGTCATCCCTGAGCCCCATGTAGTGTCCCTCCTTCAGCCGCTGGCTCTCCTGAAACTTGGCCAGTACCTTTCCCATGGTCTCCTGGGAATGGTGGTATGCTCCCATGATGTTGGAGAGTGCCTTGTGGAGAATGGGTTCCGTGGGCCTGTCCTCCTCCTGTTGCACAGCAGTCCTCCCAGTTTCCCTGTTGTCCTGTGCCTCTGTCCCCTGAACCGTGTGCCCACTGCCACTGACCCCAGGTCCCTGATCATCCAGGGTTAGTGGGTTTGCCTGTGGTCCCTGTAGTGGTGGACACACTACTGATTGACGTGTCCTGGGGACAGTGGCATGGGCCTGCTGGGTGGGTGCTGTGCTGGTGTTTCCTGAAGGGGCAGGTTCTGTGGTGGTTTGGGACTTTGGCAGGGGAACCGACTGTCCAGAGGTCCCAGATGGGACAGGCTGGTCCTCCTGATCCAGGCGTGCAGAGCTGCTGTCATCAGTGTGACCCTCTTCTGTTGGGGGACTGGATATGACTGGCCCTCCTGTCTGGTGACATTAGGTAGGGGTCCTGTTGGGATGTAAATGCATTGTTATTGTATCTGTGTGTGCCATCTTGTGCAATGGGTGTGTTCCCTGTAATAATGTGCTTGCACTGTCGCCTTGGCCTTGTGTGATTGGTGATTATGTGGGTTGGATGAGTCTCTCTACTGGGCATGCTGTGGTGATGGGTGTCCATGCAGGTCTGTGATGGGGGTCCATGCATTGTTGTTGCATGCAGGGCTTGGTATTGAGTTGGGTGGGTTGTGATGGTGGGGTATATGTGAGGTGTTAGAGTGATGGGAGTGAGGGTAGGGGTAGGGGTTTGTGTTGGCATGCAGGTAGGGTGGGGGATGAAGTAGTAAAGATTTGACTTACCAGAGTCCAGTCCTCCTGCTATTCCTGCAAGGCCCTCAGGGTGCATGATCATCAAGACTTGCTCCTCCCATGTTGTTAGTTGTGGGGGAGGAGGTGGGAGTCCACCGCCAGTCCTCTGTACAGCTATCTGGTGTCTTGATACCACGGAACGTACCTTCCCCCGTAGGTCGTTCCACCTCTTCCTGATGTAATCTCTGGTTCTGGGATGCTGCCTCACTGCGTTGACCCTGTTGAAGATTCTCCACCATAGCTCCATCTTCCTAGCAATGGAGGTCTGCTGCAACTTCGATCCCAATAGCTGTGGCTCTACCCGAATGATTTCCTCCACCATGACCCTGAGCTCCTCTTCAGAAAACCTGGGGTGTCTTTGAGGTGCCATGATGTGGTGTGAGTGATGTGTGAGGTGATGTGTGAGGTGATGTGTTGGGGTGTGTGCTCTGAGGTGCATCGATGGTGTATGTGTGATGGTGTTCTGTGTCTCTGGATGATGGTGTGGTCTTTGCTTTTCTCTCTCTCTGCTCCTTCAAATTTTTTTGCTGTAAGGGGTTGTGGGTAATGTAGATGTGTGTTTTATAGTGGTGTGGGTGTGTGGGTGTGGTGTGTGTATGTGTGTCAGGTGTGTGTTTTTTGAATAGTCCAATGTGGTGTGGTTTTGTAAGGGTGTGTGTATTTTGAGCGCAGCAGTGTGTACTGCCAATGGTTTACCGCGTTTGAAAGACCGCAGCGTTGATTCATGGGTCGTGATACTGTGGGTGTATTCCTGTTGGCGTGACGGTGTGGGTTTTGCTATTGACAGTTTATCACTGACCGTCGTCACGGTATATATTCGGCCGACGGCACGGCGGTAAGCGGGATTTTCTGCCAGGATTGTAATGAGGGCCTTTGTCTTGCTGGGTGGCCCCCATCCAGTGGAGGGCAACAGCTGCCATGCAACTGTGCTCTGCAGTCACTTTCACTGAGGAATCAGTAATCTGGCTGACGAACAGCGCTAGACTATGAGGTGAGATGCCCATCCCATCTGAAGAACCTGACTATACAGGTCCTGAATACACAAATGCCTGGAAGGTGGAAAAAAATCATCAAGCTCATGAGAAATGATGGGGCCCCTGTTCCCATTGGCTTACCAGCATCCCTGTTTAACTGTTCCCCTGACAACTGGACTAGGCTGTTGACTGCACTCTACAACAGCATGTTACAAATGGCAACAGTCCCAAAAATGTGGAGAGTGCCCAAACTTTGCCCCATATATAAAAAGGGGGACAGTCAGTGCCTTCAAACTATTAGTTGATTGTGCTCCTCAATGTCGAGGCCAAAGCTTATGCTCTCATCCTGCTGGAGCAACTGGAGGTTTGGGCACAGGAGTAGCAGATTTTACTGTTTTTTCAATCTGACTTTTAGAGCCGGGGCACCTACTGTAGATAACATCCTGGACCTTTCTTATTTAAGACATCAAGCCACTAACCCTAACAACCTACCACTCTTCTGTTGCTTTGTCGACTACCATATGGCATTTGACAGGGTAGATAGTGGTACCCTATGGAGGAAGCTGGATAGCCACAACATTGTAAAGTGCCACAGATGAATGCAATAAAAAAGGGTCAGTAATTACATATGGGATTCAACTGACAATTGAGGTATGCATCGACAGACCCAGTATTAAGGGTAATGAAGGGGACATTCCTTCCAGGTGTGCAATATAGACAGTTTGCTTATACAGGATCCTTACATGGAGTCCTGGAACATTGTAGGGCATATAAGAACATTTTGAAAAAAACATCGTACCATATTAAGGTTGGAACTGGGCGTGGTGACTGAGTCCCTTGATTACCAAGCTGTCATGCTAAAGTATTACATCAGGGGTAAGAAAGCAGATACAAAGCAGATATACAATCAGTAGAAGTCACCTACAATTCATTTTTCAAACTTCAGGTAAGCCTTGGACACTCAAGTAACTAATGCACTGAAGTCCCTTCAGGGGACATTCCATTTATTCTATGGAAAAAGGTCATCAATCTGCAACTAAAGGTGATCTCAAGACACTGTGACCTATCAACGCTTTGAAAATCATCCTAGGCATAGCTGTTAAATGCCTTCTACCTTATCAGTTCCCTGCAACTGTACTGACTGGAAGCCATAAACGCAGAAACCCGGTGGCAGACTTTTTTATATGTTGTTGCTAGCCTTGCCAATTAAAGCTTCTAACCCTTTTTGAGTTAACCACAGTAATAAAGGTTCCTGCCAGTTGTTTTCTTATCAAAAATAATCCTAGCTTCCCCTCATATGATGCTGGGGGGGTTGTCAAAAAAGTATTTTTCCCAAGTTAAATCACATTAACTCTTTTGACCCGTCTGCAGCCCTAACAGCTAGATGGAATTACACTAAATTTGGCTGAATGGTATCCTTTGGAATGCAGATCACCCTTTTTGTAATTAGGTGTAAATCCATTCAGTAGTTTAAGAGAAATTAGAGGAAATCCAAATGTGTATGTATAGGGTGGCGACAGCTTCACAAATACTACCAAGCTCATACAGAGATCTAATTGGCTACCACCACTTCAACCAGGAAGTGTTGACAACCATTTTGAGACTGAGTCAGTTGAATCTCAAAAACAAATGAAAAAAAAGAAAAGGGGGAAGGGTACGATAACACTAACCCCCTAACCTTAGTGCAGGGGTACCCCTTGTACCCTCTCAGGGAAAAAACGTTTCTTGTTTTGAATTCGCAGCAAAAGCTGCTGTGAATAAAACAAACAAACTTAGGGGGTCATTCTGACTCCCGCCGGCCGCGGTAACCGCAGTGCCGGCGGGAGCCGCCAGAATACCGCTGAGCGGTCAGAAGACCGATGCGGTTATTCTGTGTTTCCCGCTGGGCTGGCGGGCGACCGCAAGAAGGCCGCCCGCCAGCCCAGCGGGAAACCCCTTCCCACGAGGAAGCCGGCTCCGAATGGAGCCGGCGGAGTGGGAAGGGTGCGACGGGTGCAGTAGCACCCGTCGCGATTTTCAGTGTCTGCAACGCAGACACTGAAAATCTTTTAGGGGCCCTCTTACAGGGGCCCCTGCAGTGCCCATGCCATTGGCATGGGCACTGCAGGGGCCCCCAGGGGCCCCACGACACCCCTCACCGCCATCCTGTTCCTGGCGGTCGGAACCGCCAGGAACAGGATGGCGGTGAGGGGGTCGGAATCCCCATGGCGGAGCAGCAAGCTGCGCCACCATGGAGGATTCCTCAGGGCAGCGGAAAACCGGCGGGAGACCGCCGGTTTTCCGTTTCTGACCGCGGCCATACCGCCGCGGTCAGAATGCCCTTGGGAGCACCGCCAGCCTGTTGGCGGTGCTCCCGCGGTCCCCGGCCCTGGCGGTCCATGACCGCCAGGGTCAGAATGACCACCTTAGTCTCCCATGTTTAAAAATGTTGTGGACCCCAGGTGGGCCAGATCCTAGGGGCATTATGGGGGCAAAACGAGCTCCATGGACCACCACATATCTGGGGCTAATTAAAAAATTATATTATGGGGGTCCTGAAGACCCGACAACCCCAAGGGACTGCCACCTTCCTGGGGCTACATGTACAAAGTAAGCAGAGGGGCTGCACACACCCCTCACCCTGGGGACCACCACCTCTCCAGGGCTGATTTAATTAAAATATAATATAATGGGGACAATCCTCCAGACCACCCAGCCCACTGACCACCACCTCCCTGGGGCAATACTTAGAAAAAATAAAAGGGGGGCCCTGTGGACCCACCAAAATCTGCAGGGATTACCACGTCTCCGGGGCTACAAAATGGTTTTAGGAGGGAGTCTGCTCCTCAGGGCCCACCACCACCTCCATGGAGCCAAATAAAAGTAGAAGGGGCACACAGCCCCCTCTTTAAGTCATACATGGCCCTAGGACCGTGTTTGCTACCTCCAAAGGTGCCCACCCTCAGGAGGTAGCTGTTTGATTTTGACACCTCACACCAAGCAAAAGTAAACATAGATCCGCTTTCAGCAAGTGAGAGCTGTCAAACTACTCTCACTTTCTGAATAAAGAGTTTTTGTCTCTTTTCCTGCCCTCTGTCATACGGGCAGGGAAAGAGGTGAAAACATTGCTCCCACACGCAGGAAGCTGCTATTTAAAGCAATGCTGGCTACCAGAGGAGACAGGTTGGTAGGCCTGCAGGGGCCTTGAGGCTCCCCCCGGAGTCCCCATAGGTTATAATGGCGGCCCTGGGAACCAATGTATAGATGGCTGGGTCCCAGGGAGATGGGGTCCCCAGGGCCAAAATTGGCCAAGGAAGGGGGACCATGTGGCACGGCCATATATTTTGTCTACCAAAATGCTGTTGTTTTAAAATAAGGGAACGCTAAAGTGAATATAAAGATGTATAGGCTTAGTAAACAGGTGTGGAAAGTGGATGTTGAACTTATGCAGATGTCACTCTCTTCAACCACCTCCCCTCACATTTTTAACCCTCTGATTTGCTACCTGCATTAACATTTCAATGGTCATTTATTTCGGACTGCTCTTCAGGACAGACTTTTTAATTCAACTGCTCCTATTCCAACAAAATGGTGTTCAGGAGTGCCCCACTTTTGCCTTGAATACAAAAAGTTGGCAATCTATTTGTTCATTAAAATTCTGTGGTGATAATGAAGTTGGATAATAGGGAGCTGGTGTTGATAGTACATGTTTGGCTCTGTGTGTTAGAATGCTTAACTCTGCATGGGGAGTGTTTTACTGTGGTTTACAAGCATGCATTTCTCCTGCGCAGAACTATTATTGTGGGGCTGAGTTTGGATTAAGCCCCCCAGCTGACTTCAATGCAAGATGGGGTCAGAAAGTGCAACATGCTCAAAAGCACTCTGTGAGTCCAGCAGCACAGAGTATTTTACTGTGGTTTCCAATCCCACATTTGTCCTACACAGAACTATCCTGGTGAGGCTGGGATGGGACTATGTCCCTCAGCTGTCTTCAAGGCAAGGTGGGCCAAAAGTGAGACATTCTCAAAAGCTTTCTGTAATCCCCACGGCACGGGATGCTCAATGGACATTCCCAGACGCATGCCAGGATGAAGACCTGGCTTAGATCCAACCCATCTGCACCCATCAGAGGTCTGAGGAGGCTAGTCTGGGTCACTCTTGGCGCAGTCTCTTCAAAGCATTTCCACACACTTTAAAACAGTTGTCGATGGAGAACCATGAGTATGAGAAAGGCCGGTGTCATTTCTACTGCCACTAATCAATGACGGGGGGAAGCCTCAAACACTAATTATTTTAACACTGCTATCAGCACTATTAACCTTGATACTGAGTGTGGAGGAAAGACTGGGGGCATCCAGGAGAACATGATAACTTATTTACACAGGATCTCCAGACCTTAGGGGCCTCCAACAGGGATTTAGCTGGTGCTACTAGATCTCTTTTTATAAATCAAGGCACGCTCTATCTCTCGCATGACCAATTGATAATCTTGAAGGTAACAGGCTACTTAACATTCTGACACATAACCGTTTTGCTGCTCTTGAGGAGGTCGATTGACTGCTTTGTGCTCATGTAAGCCCTGACATTATGGAACCAACTGATGTTATCAAAGGGCCTGCTGAGATTAATTTTTTTGGAGCTGACCAGTTTGAAACCAACCAGCCCCTTATCAAGGAAAACCCCCAGTCCAAGACCCAAATACTGTCTTCTTCTTTCTGAGGCAATCAATCAGATGTTGGGCACCTCCGCCCATTTATCCATCATTGGCAGTGACACCTATGGTGAATCGGTGTGCTCTGCCACCCATCCACCCAGGGGTCTGAAGACATTGCTAAAGCCTTTAACCAAGATCTGATGCAGACTGGCGTAGTGAATTTCGACAGCACTGCCCAGGATTTGAGTCTCCATTCTTGGAATGTCACTGGGGTATCAAAGAAACTCAGTAATAAAATCTAGATAGCATTGATGGCCAGCCATCAAATTGTTTGTTTACAAGAGACTTGGATGTGTTTGGAAATGCATTTAAATGGTTTCTACTCAGTTATCACCACCGCCACTCCGTCAATCTCATGGTTTCACAGGAGCCATCTTATAACTTTGATGTATCACTATGTCAGCCAAGATTGTGAAGACTTGGACTATACTTTTCTGCAGATAATGTGTGTCATTTGTCGGGACACAGCTTGTTGTCCTCATACATTTTTATCACAATAACTTTGACACAACATTTTTTATAACTGCAGAGTCCTTTGCATATGCCCTCGATAAAATGCTGGCAGGGTTCGGTGAAGATTTTGTCATAATATGGGGGGTGATTTTAGTCTTAGACTATGCCCTGTTTCTAATAATCATTTTTGTGGGATAGATGACAATGATTTTTGCAATTATTCACATTTGGATCACAACCCCTGTGATGATATATTAAACAAGCTGATGCTGACCGATGACCTTATTCTTAGCCTATATCTGGTACCTATTGAAGCTTCAAAGCAGTTAACATACACGGGCAGGGGTTCTGGGTCCATGATTGAGTACATTGTATTATCTTAAGTTTGGGCAAGGAAAGTTCACAAGTTCTACATCATTGAGTGCCCTTTGAGTGATTATAACCCATTGACACTGACTTTCCTTCTCAGACTGATGCCATTAACCTGTTAGGAAGTGGTTGTCCCAAATGAGTACACCAGGAATAGGGGAGTGCACATAAATGGTGCCAGAGGCATTTATGTCCCAACTTCTGGAGGAAAAGAGGGAGCATGTTGGGCTGTGCCTAAGTTTTCAGCTTGATCCATCAAGGTATTGGGGGTCTTTTTTTAAATTTGTAAAAGTGTACATGAATCAGAACACTCAGACTGAGCTCCCAAGAGCAAAAAAGATTTGATATAATGTGTTTACAGTCCCATAGCTGTTTGCTACACACAGTCTAAAAGTCACCTACAGATATGGTGAAAGTTTAGAACATGCAGAAAATACTACGACAAGGCCATTATGGCTAGAAAGAGATGATCAGAAGTGAGACCTGGTAACAATTTACTGCAGCTTCTGCTAGTAATGATGTGACCCAATGCTGGCAGATAGTAAGCGCACTCGTTTTCTACAAACAGTTCTGCCACTACTATAGATGTGACCATCCCAGAACATGTGTGGGTAAACCAATTTAGCAATCTACGTGACGCTCATTGTTTGGCAGGTAGCGCTAGTAGTAACTCAGAGGTGGCAACTAGCCCTGGAAACTGTGACCCACCAATAATTTCATTTAAAGATGTTATATCTGCGGTGGAAAGTTGTCTGAACAACAAAGCACCAGGAGTGGACGGAGTCCCGATTGACCTTTTAAAAAATAATTTGGCTTTTCGGGCTCCAATCCTGGTGAATGTACTCCGTAGTGTGGTCCTTCCAGGCCCCCCCAAATCCTGATCGAGGGCAATGATTGTTCCCATTTTTAACTCAAGAGATAGGTGAGATCCTCATTGTTACTGCCTAATTTTTTTAGACTCCACAGTCAAGGTGTTAGGCAGAGTACTGTTGAACCATCTAGAGAACTGGGCCAATGAAATGGTAATGCTAAAGGCAGCTTAGTAAGAATTCAGACAGAGATTGGGAACATAGATCAGTGTCTAAATCTACACCTATTAATCGAAATATGTGTTCGTCAAGGGAGGCTGCCTGTTGTTGGTGTTTATGGACCTTAGCTCGAATTTTGACAATGTAATAAGAAGCAAGCTGTGGACTATGCTTACGCAAAAGGGTGCTGATCCAAAGAACATGCATCTCTCATCGCAGCTCCACTAGGATGTGGAAGGCAGGTTTGGAATGTGCATCACCTATAAAGATAAAAAGAGCGGTCAGACAGGGGTGTGTGCTGGCCCCCTTTTCTTTCAGTTTCTACATAAATAACCTTGACAATTATCTGATTGAGGCTGAAGTTGATTCACCAAGGGTGGGGACAAGAATGACACCAGCATTAATTTATGCTGAGGACTGTGTACTTATGAACAGAACAGGGCAGGAAATCCAGAGACTGTTAGATAGATTTGTAGCCTTTATGTTAAATTTGAGCTTGACAACTAATTAGAAATCATAATCATAATATAACAAAATAATTTGCCCCGGTGTGTGGCTACCCTTGGAGCAAGATTGCTCCCCTTCATATAGGCGGTACCGCACTTCAGTGTGTACCTAGCTATACTTACCTGAAGGTCTTCTTTGATAACAATAGGTCCAGGAAGCACCTGTTGAGTGTGAAAACAATGCAATTCAAACAGACTATAGCTTCACTGTTTAAATTTGCATCCAAATTAGGGTCCATGCCACTTGATGCAGCAATCAAAATCTACGAGGCAAGTTCTATATTGATTGCTTCTTATAGCACAGAGGTATGGGTGTATATTGATCACTCACAAGTCTAGGTCATTGAAAATAGATTTCTGCGAAGACTTTTATCGCTTCCTAACAGTGTCCCCTTTGATAACACCAGCTCCTGGAAGCACCTGTTGAGCATGAGAACAATGCAATTGAAACAGACTATAGCTTCACTGTTCAAATGTGCTACCAAATTAGGGTCCATGCCACTTGATACAGCAATCAGAATGTACAAAGCAAGATCTATATTGATTATTTCTTATGGAACAGGGGCATGGGGGTATATTGATCACTCACAAATCCAGGTAATTGAAAATAACTTTCTGAGAAGACATCTATCGCTTTCTAACAGTGTCCTAACTTTAAGTCATGAAGAGCTAGGACTCCAATATGTAAGAGACATTTTAAGGCCAGCAACAATTTTTTATGGTTTTCAGTCTAATCTAGGCCCGAAGCCTCGCTTAGCCAAATTGTGATTGCTGATCGCTTAAAACTGTCAAAAGTCCAGAAAATCAAATGGCTGATACATATAAAAGAGAAAAGTGCTAATACTGAACTGAGGATGAAATTAGTTGTAGCACATCTTCTGCTGTGTACAACTACTCAAATGGGGGCATATCTAGCAAAAGTGCCATTTTATTTGAGGTTTTATCTGACAAGGTGTAGACTTGGCCTGACACACTACCTGGTGCATTATCCCTCAGACGCTCACATTAGTAGAGACCTAATACCATGCCCTTGCAATTCATCAACATTCCAGTTTCAGCTGCATTTGATCTTTTTTGGCAAACTATATAGGAACTATGTATACATATTTTAAGGCCCAAATTGAGGAATCTCAACATCAGAGAGTGTAAAGCAGCGATGGAGTATCTCCAGATGTTCCAAACAGATATGGTCTGTGTTAGACTTTTCATACTTGGCATGGTCTCCCTTAACTTTTTGCCTCTGTTCCCCGGGTTGTTGATGTGTGCTGGACTCTGATTTTACTGTTTTTGTTACTCTGGGCACTTTACCACTGCTAACCAGTGCTGAAGTGCAAATGCTCCTTTACAAAATCTGCATGTAATTGGCTTATCCATGATTGGCATATATGATTTACTAGTAAGTCCCTAGTAGAGTGTACTGAAGGTGCCAGGGCCTGTAAATCAAATGCTACTAGTGGGCCTGCAGCACTGGTTGTGCCATCCACATAAGTAGCTCTGTAATCATGTCTCAGACCTGCCACTGCAGTGTCTGTGTGTGCAGTTTTAACTGTAAATTCGACTTGGCAAGTACTCCCGCTTGCCAGGCCTAAACCTTCCCTTTTCTTTCATGTCAGACACCCCTAAGGTAGGCCCTAGGTAGCCACAGGGGCAGGGTGCAGTGTATTGTTAAGGAAGGACACATGGTAATGTGTTTTATATGTCCTGACAGTGAAATATTGCTAAATCTGTTTTTCACTGTTGCAAGGCATGTCCCTCTCATAGGTTAACATGGGGGCTACCTTTAAATCTGATTAAAGTGTAGATTGCCTTTGGGAGCGGATGGAAATGTGGAGTTTGGGGTCTCTGAGCTCACAATTTAAAAATACATATTTTAGTAAAGTTGATTTTAAGACTGTGTTTGAAAATGCCACTTTTAGAAAGTGAGCATTTTCTTGCTTATACCATTCCTGTGACTCTGCCTGCATGTGGATTTCCTGTCTGGGTCAGTTTGACAGTTGGGCTGGTTGCACCTCACACTAGACAGTGGCACAAAGGTAGCTGGGGTGTAGCCTGCATATCCTGATGAGCCATCTGTGCTAGGAGGAAGGGAAGGAGTTGTCACTCACACCTAAAAGGGCTGTGCATGCCCTCACACAATGCAGTCTCAACCCTCTGGTGAGTGTCTGGCGCCTGGCCTGGGCAAGGCAGGATTTCACATTCAAAAGAGACTTTACTTTGAAGTCGGCCTACTTCAAAGGAGATATTGGGTATAAGAAGGGCACCCAAAACCACAGACTCTAGAACACTTCTGGAAACAAGAGGAACCTCTGCCTGGAGAAGAGCTGAGGAAGAAGAGCTGCCCTGGCTGTGACTGTGCTTTGTGGAGCTATCCTACAGTTGCTGCTTCTGCCAGAGTAAGAGGGCAAATACTGGACTTTGTGTGCCTTCCATCTTGTGAAGATCTCCAAGGGCTTGATTTAGAGCTTGCCTCCTGTTGTTTGAAGTGTCAGGGACAGCAAAGACTTCTCCCTGCCAGCACCTGAAGTCTCTAGAGAGACTCATACTCTGCCCTGTGGTGCCCATCCAGTTCCTGGGACCCTGAAAGGAGAAGCTGACAGCCTAAGAGGAGGAAATCCACGCACAGAGCGCCATACGGCGAAAAAATTTACACAACTCCGAACTGCGGTTGAAGAAATGACGCGCCACCAGCTTTGCAGCTGAAAATCGACACTCGCTGGAAATGCGACCAAAGAATCGACACACGGAGAAGGAAAAATGACGCGTAGCATCGCTGATGGAGGCTGGGAGATCGCAACCTGCGCTGCGTGGTTTTCGGATCATCGTGCGGCTGGATTTCTGACGCAAGCACTGCTCGCTGGTCATGTAAGAACAGCGCAAGGCCTACCCGGACCTGAGAGTGCTGACCGGAGAGAAGAAACAACGCGCTCCAACCCGATTAAAGGAGGAACGACGCAAGGTCTCGCTTGTGAGTGAAATCGACACATCGCAAGCCATTTTTGACACACACTCGCCCGTGCGGGGTTATTTTTGATGCACCCAAAGTACATTTTCACGCTAACAATGTTAGTGTGTGTTTTAAACTACATAAAGACTCTTTTTGCTTTTTAATTGATAACTTCACTTGTGTATTGTGGATTTTTGTTGTTTTGGTCTTGTTTTGTTTAGATAAATAGTTCCTATTTTCTAAACCTATGTTGTGTCATTTTGTAGTGTTTTCATTAAGTTACTCTGTGTGTTGGTACATATACTTTACACATAGCACTCTGAAGTTAAGCTTACCGCTCTGCCAAACTAGCAAGGGGGTAAGCAGGGGTTAGCTGAGGGTGATTCTCTTTTACCCTGACTAGAGTGAGGGTCCTTGCTTGGACAGGGGGTAACCTGACTGCAAACCAAAGACCCCATTCCTAGCAGTCTGATATACGATTTACAGAGTTATTGCCGCCACTGATGAAAAGTGCAGACTTGTTGGGAAGTAAATGAGGATATGGTCACAGTCCTGTGTGCACCCAGCCAAAACTAAAAAGGTCACACCAGGCCACATATTTATCTTTAATCTCTATCCTGTGATTGTATTATCAGTGCTATTTATGGTATGTTTTTAGCAACTTATGCACTTAGTCACTTTATGTACAGTTTCCTCTGTCGAGGACTTTTATGGTTTTCCTCTAAAACCGCATAAATAAAGATTGATTGACTCTGCCTGTCAGAAGGTATTACTGAAAAGGATGAGGAAGATATTTGAGAAGTCATCCAAAATGTGACCTAATCTTAGCCAAACTTATTAGCCTTCTAGAGCATGAACCATAATTTCTATGGCAGTAAATACACCGCCACAAATACACTAGTTGATGATCCACTAATTCCACATTGTTCTCGGCAGTGTCAAAGGGAGTAGGTAATGTCTATCTCTCTGACCCTCCTGCTGTGCTCCCACTTACAAAAATACCGTTCCTGCTCTCTTAAACCGATTGGCAAATGACAATCCGTCAAGGTTTTCTCCGCTATTTTAAATTACAGTGATACAAACTGCTTTGAAGGAAGCTTCTTCCCAATGTGAAAAAAATAAAGGATTTGCAGAACACCCTAATTAAATTTAACGAGTTTTACTTGCAGAATGTTACACTGTGCTGGATTTTTTTCTCTGTCCTATTAGAACTGTGTTTCTACGCACAAGCTTCAAAAAGAAATTGTGCTATTCATGTTCGGGTATCTATTCAGCACAAACCAGAGATTAAACACAATCTGTTGAAAGCAGCGCATCAGATCTCCTTCACTGAATGATCTGGGGGTTTCGATACGAGCTTTATTGCTTTTCAAACTTGCTGTGGTTCAGACATTGCAGACTGACCTCCGATTTCAAAAAAACATTCAGTGTTATTATTATGCGAGAGAGTGCTTCCCGTACCCATGCGGTCTTGAAAACTTTTCAATGTTAAAAGAAAAAAAAAAAACATTCTACCTTACGAGAGAAAAAAGAAACTCTATATGATTTCCAGTGACGATGCATTATTTGAAAAACTCTATATCTCTTCCAGTTGTCTTTGTCGCCGTATGGCTTTTCCAACTGATCTTTCAGCGACAAAAGACTTGTGGAACCTGATACAAATGACGGACTAATGATCAATAGCATTAACGGATATGTGATCTTCTGAGGCGTGTGCCTCCCCAGCTGTATGCGATGTTATATTCTGTATGAGCATAATGTACACGAGCACGTGAACGACCACCGACTTTTAACAATAAACCCATTCAGAGGCAGAAATGCCTCAGGCTCTGATCTCTACGGCTGTTTGTCTTATTAATGCTGATTTCACGAGGGATAGTCTTAACTACTTTGAAGTAATGCAGGTAAGAAAAGATCACAGACATCCATGAACACTTGTTCCTAGTTAAATGGGGAGGCATTTTCAGTTTGGTAAATTGAATCTAAGCTGACTACGAGCTAATGTCTTTCATGTACTCCTCCAAATAACAAGTTTTAAGATCAGTGACTTTCAGAGATGATACACTGGTATAAAAGGCTTCATTTTCTCCGAACTCGTGGTATCGCTGGAGTGTAGTGCCTGAAAGAGCATAGCATGTCCACGTCACTAGTCTCTGGGGAAAAACGTGAAAGGGTGATCATTTCCTGGTAGTCCCAATTTGGTGGTCACATTTTGTGGCACAATTATTATTATGAGTTACATACTTTCTGCACGGCAAAGCATATGCGTGGAGTGCATCTTTGCATGCGATATTTCATCAACAATTTATGACTTCAAATCAAATCAATAGTTTATTCGGTCTAAATTTAGACCATTTAAAAATGTAAAAATAGTGGTACATACAAGAGGATGAAAGTCATAAACCATCACATAAATAAAAGCATTAACAGTTAGTACACTGCTTATCGAAAATGTTCATAGTACTGCATAAAAAAGTTCCATAAATAATTAAAACAAGACTTTTACAATGATACTAAAATCTTGCCCTATGCAAGGTGCTGAGTGCTAAGATAATGCAAATCAGTTTGTTACTATAAGAGCGCATAAAATTTATTCTGAAACAGATTTCTACATAGATTAAATCATAAAAACTTCATGCAATAGCTCCTGTTTATAAGAGTTAGAAGTCAGGAGTCAGACGATGGAAAAAGGTATCCTAGATTGGCCAGTTCCCTTAAGTAAATTGATCAGATAAATTGCGTCTTGCCATTTATAAAATGGTATATAGTATATGCTAAGGAACTATAAGTCACTTTAATTGGGGTAGCCCACTGGGCAACATACACAGAGATACAGTCTGATATCCTCAATAGATCACACTATTAGTTATATTTAAAATCCCAGTCTGTTGTAACAGGGCACTAGTCCGCTAACTACTGGACCGTTCTTCAACCGGTGGATTAAGATTTGTGATAATCCTGCTACGGATTATCCATGCTGCTGCCAAGTATTTGGAAACAGAGCTCACTATCAGCATGGAAGTGTCATATTTACATATTCTATATACACTAGTTCGGTTTTGTGTTAGCAGTGTTTTGCACAGAGGAATGATCCACTTTCCTCGAGGGCTTTTGTACAAAGGACAGAAAAATAGGTCATGCTCAGAAGTTTCCTTGCATAGGTGACAATTTATACATTTGTCAGACAAAGGACTATTGGACGACCAACGAGCCGTGAAGCTGTTGACCGCCAATGTTCCGTATCTGAACTGCAGTAGTAAAGAGCTAGCACGGGCTGGTATAGGGAGATCGAGGAAGCTTTCAGGCGAAGGTTCGTGCTTAACCAGCAGAAACTCTGCTGTCAGCCGACCTAAACCATTTGAGCCAAGAGATTCCTCATGGATTTTTCCCCAATGTCGGTCTTTAATCAGCAGCCTAGCGTTAGCAGGAATCATCTCGGGCCTCTCCCAATAATGGGCTAAACCCAATTTGACCCAAGCTGCTTTCATCTCCCTTAACCAACAAACTTTTTCCCATCCATAGCAAGGTGGCAATAGATCTTTGACTGCTGTCCTAAAAGATTCGAGTTCTTCCGTTTTCCATAATCTAACCCAGTACAGAAGTGGCCTTAAGTATGCTGTATCTTTAATACTGTTTAAGCCCAGGTCCAGTCTTAGGGGGAGCATCAGCGTGCCCTTCCCTAGTCTGGATATGTGTCTAAGGAAGTTATTTTCTTTGGATTGAAGGGTGTCCAGTTGTCTATGTGATCCCCAGAGTTCCGCTCCATAAAGGGCAGCGGCACGGATTTGGACTTTGTAAATTTCAGAAATAAGAGTGAGGGGGGGCTTGCTGCAGTGCTAGCCTTCCGTCCTATCACTCCACATCTTTGGCTGATGGTAAGTGCTCCTTTCCTTATTGCTGCATCCCAGCTGCCCTTATCAGATAATCTAATACCCAGGTAATCGTATTCCGTTACCCTCTCCAGGTGGGTTGAATCCATCTTTATATTTGCTCTAAGCTTCTTATTCAGGGCACTGCATATCATGAGTTTGGTTTTCTTAACATTGATATCTAACCCGTAATCTCTGCAGAATGCACAGAACTGGTTAACTAGATTCTGGATCCCCATAGATGTTTTGGCCAGCAGGATAGTGTCATCCGCATAAAGTAAACATGGCACTTTGATCCCGGCCAACTTTGGGGAGTCATTAGTGCAGTTTACTAAATACTTGATACAGTTATTTATGTATAAAAGAAAAAGGGTGGGGGCCAAGACACAGCCCTGTCTGACTCCTCTCTCAATAGCCACTGAATCAGTTAAGTCACCATCCTTGCCACTCCTAATTTGTGAGTAGGTATTCTCGTGTAATCGGACAATGAGTTTCAAGAGGCCATGTGGGATACCCATATTGGCTAGTGTCAGCCATAGCTGGTTTCTGGGGACCAGTGCAAACGCGGCTCTAAGATCAATAAAAACTACAAAAAGGTTACCCCCTCCTACTTCCACAGTCTTCCATTTGATTGATAAAAATCTTAACACCTGATCTATAGTACTGACTGCTGGCCTAAACCCTGCTTGTAGGTCGGAAATAGCATTGGATTCCAGAATCCATTCTTCTAAACGAGACAAAATTTGCTTTGCAAAAAGTTTTTGCAAATTATCAAGCAAAGAGATTGGACGGTAGTTAGCAGGGTTAAAGGGGCTGCCTTTCTTAAAGATGGGGACTATCTCCGCTCCCATCCAGGAGCTTGGGACAGGCGCTCCTGCAGCTACTGTGTTGGAAATCAGGTTCAGATATGGGGCCCATATATCTGGACTTGTCTTGTACAGATCGCCTGGAATTTTATCAAGGCCGGGGGCCTTTCCCCACTTCAGTGAAGCAATGGCAGCCTTGGTTTCTGCCAGGGTAAATTCAATTTTGGGGGTCTCAAAGATCATAATATGATTCAATTCCATGGGAGTAACACCAGCGATCCCAGAATATAGTCGGGAAAAGTGATCTGTCCACTCAACGGGGAGTATTGAGGCACCAGGCGAACGGTCAGGTTCTTCACTGGCATCAGCCACCAATTTCCAGAATTTCGAGATGTCATTTGTTTTAGCAGACTCCAGGAGGGAAACCCATCTGGATTCATCCCATCTCCTACGGGCTCTACTTAGTTCCTGTTTGTAGTCTTTCCTGGCTTTCCTTATATGGTCTGGCTGACCCCCTTTTAAAGCTCTCAGTAATTTGTGCTGTGTTTCCCTGCATACAGGATTGAACCACCTTGCGTTGCACTTCTTTTTAGCTTTGTTGGCAGACTCTTTAGTAAAAATATATTTTAGAGAATTAAATAGTTGTGTGTGGGCTGCTATAAGCCCACCACTATCTTCTAAAAGCTGAGGTATGCGTTCCATATGATCCGCCAACTGTCTGTACACAGATGCCAATGTGACTAAGTCAGTACTCAAGGATTCCCATTTAACATTTTGTCTATTATTGGTCAATGTGAGCTGTTGCTCATGGGTCTTGAGACAGGAGGCTTCAAGTAGGGGTAATATGTTCCTAAGAGATAAAATCAATGGCTCATGAACACTTTCCTCATGTTCTACAATGTTCATGTCGACCATATAACCCCACGACCGGAGATCCAGCAAAATATAATCTATCTGGCTCTTCTGTGCTCCACATCTAAATGTAGGGTGAAGATCAGGGTCCGAGCGAGAACGACCATTGCAGGCCCGCAGGCCATGCGCAAGTGTAATATCCACAACCTGATGTGTTAGTCTGTTCATTTTTGGTCTTTTGCTTGACACCAGTTGGGGAATACCCCAGTAGGTGTCCTCATCTTTGTATAGTTCCTGAGCCAGCGGGTAGGGTTCAAATGCGACGTTAAAATCTCCTGCGATAAGGATAAAGTGGGAAGGTGATTTGCAAGAGAGGAGACTATCCAAAATAGTCAATGTGTCCGACTCGTATTTGCTACCCAAGCTCCTATTATAAATGTTAATTATTAGGAGTGGTTTCTCACTGAGAGATGGTATTGATAAACCCATCAAATCAGGACAACCCAAATCAATTGTTTCAATCCGACATTTAAGGGAACAGCTGAGCCATATAAGCAACCCACCTGAAGGTTTCCCTGAGTTCACCTTAGTTGCTGGGACCCAGTAACTTTTGTAACCAATTCTGTATTTGGGTTCCAGTGCCCACGTTTCTTGGAATAGACATATTTTATGTTTATCTATGAATTTGCCCCACTCAGGATTACTCATTTTGTTCTCCAGCCCTGCAATATTCCAGCTAAGAACGGTGTCTAGACCATCTATTTTGTCTTGGGGAACTTCAGCTACAAGGTTCTCTCTTGCAAATGAAGTGTCATGAGGAGATGTTATACCCTTTTCGATCACGTCTATACCAGCCTCATTGGAGTTTCCCACTACAGTCTCGCCCAGAATATTACTTGCCCTGTCTGAATCTGGGCGTGGCGTAAGCAGTTTGAATGTCTGAAATGGTTGTGTATACTCATAATTACTGAGGCCTATTAGATCCGGGGCTAAATTGGTCTCATTTACCTTGCCCTCCTTACTTGCTCCCCCGATACAAATTTCCAAACTCTGGTCACAGAAGGAAAGCCAGATACTGGTTTCCATCTTAGAATGATCTAGCTGGGCAGGTGCGGAGGTTGGTGTGGACTCTTTGGTGTCTGCAATAGGGGTCTGGTCGGCCTCAGAATCGCCTAACCCTATTTCATATGTTCCTATATTTCCGACTATAGGGTGCTTCTTGTCCCGGTTTTTCAAACCTTGAGGCTGGAGTGGGCTGTATACAGTGCTAGTTTTTAGTCAATCAATTTCAGAAAGCGAGAGAGGGCTACATCTCAACTGGGGGTCAGGCTGGATCTGCAAACCAGTGGGACCTCTGAGTGGCATTATCGCCCCCCTAGTAGCTGGTGCAGTATTATGAGGGTAGAAAGCCTGGAGCCTACATAGAGAAATTTCTCCCCCAAAAGGGTTAGATTGGCGCACACTCAGGGAAAGCTGTTGGACAAGGGAAGGTGCATTGAAGTTGATAACAATACAATCTCCCGTGCCGGGGTTCTTAAGTGGGCCCACCCAACCCACCCTCCTCACCATAAGTATTGAGGGTACCATATGAAAAGCAAATCTAGCGTATCTGTGTAGCCATTGAATGACCTTATTTTTCAATTCTGTAAATGATTCGGGAGTGTTGGGTTTGAGCTTAGGAACACTTGTGATAACAAATACATAAGGGCAAGCTTCCGGTGGTAGGTGTAAAGTTCTCATATTAGTTCCTTGATCCCTATGCATCCGATCTGCTGGAGGGTGAATCTGATCAGGGGTATCTTTGTAAAGTTTTGTGCCCATAATATTAGAAGAAGCAATTTCGGCGATCCCCCTTGAGAAGAGGGGAGCAGTCTTAGAGCACTTAGTTTTAGAGGCGTTGACCAGTCTAACAGTTGGAGCCTTTACTGGTTGACATAAAGAATCAAAACAGATTGTTCGAGGGTTATGGACCGTGCTCAGTGGTAAGGGAAGGCTACTGGTACTGTGAGCTGGGGGGCTCGGAGGAAGATTATGATGGGAATACAGTGGATCTGGAGAGGAAGAGATGGTCATCTGGTTGAATTTGATGAGACCGTAAAGTTTCTCCTCAATGGCTAATAGGCGGGTTGTTATAGGATATAATATTTTAGAGAGCTCGTCTTTTATGAAATCTATTATAAAGGTTGTATCTAAACTGCCATTGTTGGTAGCTTGGGTAGGTATGCAGTCCTTGGTCCGAGTAGGCACGGCATGATTAGGGGAGTTCAAAACACGGGCCCGTTTGTTCTTTAAATTTGCCTCCCCTCGTTTTCTTTTGCCCTTTAAGCTGCACTCAGAGGTGGGTGCAGGCCTATCTGGAAGGGGCTGCGTAGATTCTGGGGGCTGTATAGAGTTTTCCAGGGACTCTGCAGCAGAGATTTGGGTGGTTGGATGTAGAATTGCCGAGGCAGGTTGAGAAGCGGGTGGGTGCAGAGGTTGTTGACAGGTTTTCGTTGGAGCCTCTATCAATGGGGGGGCAGTGAGACGACGCTCCACCAGTTCAATTTCTTTTTCTAGTGCCCCTACCGCTTTTTGGAGGAAACCGTCAAGAGTCTTATTGTTGCCGGCCTTTTCCAGAAGCATCCCCCCCTTCCATCTGTCCATCTTGCTTTGATAAGATGCTTAAGTCCAGCCCCAGAGTTTGGCAATCTTTTCCTGTAGGTGCTTTTCCTCCCTGTTCCCACCCTGGTTTCGCACCACTGAGGCTTTGTTAAAAAAGGCTAATACAGCAGGAGGGCCTAAAGTACTCTTCACCTGTGTTGATAAGGTGTTCAGGTGACTAAAGAGTATTCGTCCGATAGTCACCGACCTCAGAAGTCAGGATGAAAATGGTGTGGCCCAGCCCGGCCTCCTCCGGTCGCTGACGGGCGCAGGACGGGCCCGCACCTGGCCCGGGCTTCGCCAGAGCGCCGCCCGCGCGTGTCCCGCAAGGCGGGAGCGCTGCCGCAAATTTAAAGGGCTCCTGCCCTGGAGAGAGTTTGCCGCCTCCTTCCCTCTCCTGTAGAAAGCGCGTCCCGCGAGGCGGGAGCGCTGCCGCAAATTTAAAGGGCTCCTGCCCTGGAGAGAGTTTGCCGCCTCCTTCCCCCTCCTGTAGAAAGCGCGTCCCCCGCGAGGCGGGAGCGCTGCCGCAAATTTAAAGGGCTCCTGCCCTGGAGAGAGTTTGCCGCCTCCTTCCCTCTCCTGTAGAAAGCGCGTCCCGCGAGGCGGGAGCGCTGCCGCAAATTTAAAGGGCTCCTGCCCTGGAGAGAGTTTGCCGCCTCCTTCCCTCTCCTGTAGAAAGCGCGTCCCGCGAAGCGGGAGCGCTGCCGCAAATTTAAAGGGCTCCTCCCCTGGAGAGAGTTTGCCGCCTCCTTCCCTCTCCTGTAGAAAGCGCGTCTATTCAAGGCTAATGTTTTCAAAGTATTATTTTGCATACTCATCTCCTATATTTTGTACATGTAGTTTTGGAAGCCATTTAATCTGAAAGTATGTTTGTGATTTAGGAACTTGGCTGGAGTGAAGGCCTTCTCATATAATTTTCTTTTTACAGTTAACATTCAACATGGAGTTGTTTTTCTTATATGTTTCTTTCGAGATGCAGGTGTTAGGAGCGGAGATGGTGTCAACAAGAACTTATTCTACGTGAGTAGAAGACAGTCTGAGACAAACTATGCAGGGATGAAAAGAGGGGTGTTCTGGAAGCTTGACAGTCGTAACTCTTTTTGAATTTGCTGAGACTGAAGAGCATGAAGATGGGATGTATCAGAGGTTTGAAAATTGTAACTTTCATTTAATTTTAATTAGGGTTTCAATTTTAATTAGGTTTTCAATCAAGAAGCTTCCTCTGTGATGTCATCATCCAGGAAAACTGTGATTTAAGGAAGGTTTAGTTATTGCGACATTCAAACCCTTTCCTATTCTAAGACCTGAATGGACCCTTATGAGATACTGACCTCATAATTTAAACATGGCTTCATGCCTTCACACATCTCTTAACAGAAAATTCTACTGAATTTCTGTTTGCAGACCTTTCTCAATTATTCTGTAAATAGTACAATAGGTAGGTATTGGGTTAAATGGTTTGACAGGAGAACTTGGTTCTAATGACCAAGAATCATATGCTGTTTCAGATCTTTTGTATTGTGGCTATCAAAGTTTTAGTATTGTACATGCTAACTAGGTTTAACATTGTGCTATGCTTTAATTCTCCTTTGGTGATTTTATATATTTACACTATGTTTTTGAGGCTCATTTTTGTAATGTTGACTTTAAGTCTGTAATAAACTCTTTTAACCCTATGCATTGACTCAGAATGTTATTATGTGAGATTTAGGTTGTACAGAAACCGTTTAATGAATTAATTTGATAACTGTTACTCTTCACTCCTTGGAACTGAGAAGCAAAGATTGATTCATCCCCAGAATTAGTGAAAGGGCTCCACGCTCCATCATGCCCGACCTGTAAATCTCCAAACAAACTTCCCCAGGTGCCCACCATTGGCCACAGCAGCAGAGACAGCCATTGCCCTTTCAGCATGTAAAAGGAGTTTGTTCCTGTTTAAATTTCACATTTTACTTACTCTTGCATTCTGTAAGAGTATTTGCTATTTCCAAGATATTACTCATTTATAATGCAAAGTATAAAAAGAGTTGCTTCTATATAGCTGGGTGAGTTCAGGTTTTGGGTGGATCATGATTGAGAGCTGAACACAGTCTGAATTCTCATAGTATCTGTCAGTGTGTCATAAAGGGGTTCAGAATGCATGGTCATCCAATCCTTGGCCTCTCTGCAGACCACACGGTGTCAGTTGTAATTGTGATTATATGTGAAAATGTGTATAGAAGGTTTAGGGCTGTCAAAATGTTGACATAATGAAAGCCATACAAAATGCTGTGCTTACAGGTGAGTGGGTGCATGGTGTGAGTGGTAGATTGGGGAAGAGAAGGAGATGCAAAAACATACATGCAAAGAGTGAATAGAGTGTGCTGAAGACGAAAGAAATGAGGTGTGAGAACTGCAAATTAAAAGTTTCAGAAAGCTATTAGGAGCAAGAGTCTAAGGTGGTCATTACAACCCTGGCGGACGGTGTTAAAGCGGCAGTAAAACCGCCAACAGGCCGGCGGTAAAAAAATTACAATTACCACCATGGCAGAAACCACCAACAAAGACAGCCACTTTAACACTCCGACCGCCACAGCGGTACAAACAAACAGCGTGGCGGTCACCGCCAACAGACAGGCGGGAGACAATGTACCACCCACAGTATTAAGACAGGCCAATCCGCCACCTTTTCCGGGGCGGATTCACTGCGGATAAAAACACGGCGGAAACAGGAATTTCAAAGGGAAAACGCTCACCTCTACACACCCCACGAGGAACGAGGACACCATGGAACCGGAACTCCAAATTCTCCATGCAATAGTCTTCCTGCTCCTCTACCAGGAGCATGAACGCCGGCGGCGAAGACCACGGTGAGTGCTGCACCTACGACACAGGGGAGGGGGGAGGGAAAAAACAGGGACAAACACACGCAACACCCCCACCCTCACCCACTACAACACACACAAATGCATATCAATACATCACAGTTACACCCCCCAAACCCCTGGAAGAATGCAAAGACAATAGAAAATTAGTGTAAGCATTGTAATATATTAAAAACAAGTAGGCAGAAATATATATATACACCATGTACAAAATAAATACCAAGCATAGTAGTCCAGGTAGTGCACTAAGAACGTCCGTGGAACACTGGGACCACACAGTATGGGCGAGGCCCAAACAAGATCCCCGACCATGATGGAGAGAACACTGCAGGGGCATCAGTGAGCAAGAAAACAGGCACCTCAGGGTGAGGGAAAGGGGGGGGCACCTCAGCCACTTGAGTGCACAACGCCAAATCCACGAGGGGGCCACATGCCCACTGTTACATCCTGGGGAGTGCAAAGCCACAGTCTCTCAAGTCTCTACAGTGGGTGGGTTGCCCACTGTTCAATCCTGGGGAGTGTAAAGCCACAGTCTCTCAAGTCTCTACAGTGGGTGGGTTGCCCACTGTTCAATCCTGGGGAGTGCAAAGCCACAGTCTCACAAGTCTATACAGTGGGTGGGTTGCCCAATGTTCAATCCTGGGGAGTGCAAAGCCACAGTCTCACAAGTGGATGACAGTCTCCACTGGTTCTGGAGGGGGCATGGTGCCCAGAGTACTTCATCCTGTTAAGGACAGAGGTAGTGGATGACAGTCTCCACTGGTTCTGGAGGGGGCATGGTGCCCAGAGTGCTTCATCCTGTTAAGGACAGAGGTAGTGGATGACAGTCTCCATTGGTTCTGGAGGGGGCATGGTGCCCAGAGTGCTTCATCCTGTTAAGGACAGAGGTAGTGGATGACAGTCTCCACTGGTTCTGGAGGGGGCATGGTGCCTAGAGTGCATCATTCACCCCGTGACAGACTCAGTTGTGTCAGTGCCCTGGTGCTCATGGGCTAGCGATGCTTAAGATGGCGGTGTCCTGTTCAGCGGTGCTTGAGATGGCGGTGCCCTGTTCAGCAGTGCTTCAGATGGCGTTGCCCTGTTCAGCTGTGCTTCAGATGGCAGTGCCCTGTTCAGCGGTGCTTGAGATGGCGGTGCCTGAGATGGCGATGCCCTGTTCAGCGGTGCTTGAGATGGCGGTGACCTGTTCAGCGGTGCTTGAGATGGCGGTGCCCAGTTCAGTGGTGCTTGAGATGCCGGTGCCCTGTTCAGCAGTGCTTCAGATGGCGGTGCCCTGTTCAGCAGATGCTTCAGATGGCGGTCTCCATTACAGGGTCTCAGCTGCTGGTGGTCCTTCATGGCCCAGCGGGGCTGGCGCTGGCAGTCCTTCATGGCCCAATGGGCCTTTTGCTGGCGGTCCTTCACGGCCCAGCTGGGCTTGTGCTGGCGGTGGCCTCCTGGGCAGCTGGGCTGGTGCTGGCGGTGGCCTCCTGGGCAGCTGGGCTGGGGCTGGCAGTGGCCACCTGGGCAGCTGGGCTTGTGCTGGCGGTGGCCTTCTGGGCAGCTGGGCTGGTGCTGGCAGTGGCCTCCTGGGCAGCTGGGCTTGTGCTGGTGGTGGCCTCCTGGGCAGCTGGGCTGGTGCTGGCGGTGGCCTCCTGGGCAGCTGGGCTGGTGCTGGTGGTGGCCTCCTGGGCAGCTGGGCTGGTGCTGGCGGTGGCCTCCTGGGCAGCGGGGATGATGGCGGTCTTCTCCGCCGTGCTGCACTTCCCAGACTTGCTGGGTTTCTTGTGGCCCTTCCCCACCTTGGAAGGTGTCACAGCTGACTCCACACTCTCAACGGAACCCCTGGGAGCGGCTTTGGTGGCTGGAGTCTTCCCCCTCTCCCGCTGGGCACTGGCCAACTTCTGATGCTTCACAGGT
Organism: Pleurodeles waltl; assembly: GCF_031143425.1. Classification (NCBI taxonomy): domain Eukaryota; kingdom Metazoa; phylum Chordata; class Amphibia; order Caudata; family Salamandridae; genus Pleurodeles; species Pleurodeles waltl. The sequence goes on from NC_090447.1 coordinate 930,857,529, forward strand.
GGGGGTCTGTCTGTGCTGTGGCTCCGTGCCACACTGGCTGCCCTGGTGGCCGGTGCACTCCACATTCCGGTGACTACAGGCACCACTGGTCCCGGAGATGTTGTGGCTGAGGTGCTAGTTCGGGGCCTCTGAGACGGACGGGGTGGGGGAGGTGTGGGAAAGAGGTCAAGGTTGGACAGGAAAAGTTTTTGGGACACATTGGGATGGCTAGATGGAGGGGGTTTGGGAGTGGAGGAAGAGGTGGTGGCTGTAGGATGTGTACGTTTGGTGACTTTGGGTGAAGGTGCATGCGCTGGAGGCTGTTGTGAGGTGGATGACTGTTGGGTGGGTGTGTGCCTGCATTTGTGCATCATGGGAGGTGGCGTCACAGACACACTGGGAGAGGACACAGGGGACGTGTGAATGGTAGTGGGGTGGTGACTGCACGTGAGCGGGGTGTGGTGGTTGTTGTGCTGGAGAAGGACGTAGTGGCTGTAGAGGTAGTGCATGCAGGTGTGAGTGTAGACGAGACTGGGAGGGAGGAGGGAGACGAGGAGGAGGGGGACACAGTGGAGGCAGTGGATGTTGTTGTGTCTGCATGTGTGTGATGCTTGCATGAGTGCCTGTGGGATGTGTGGTGCTTATGTTTGCCTGAGCTTCCTTTGGATGTTGAGGTGTGTGCATGTTGGTCAGTAGGTGTGCTTGGGATAGGATGAGGTACAGGGGATTGGGTCGGGTGGAGGAAGTTGGAGGGGGGAGGCTAGAGATGGGGACAATGGCTGCCATCAGTGATGGGGCCAGAGTCTGAAAAGCTTGGTGAAGGGCTGCCTGACCAGAATGAATGCCCTCCAGGAATGCATTGGTTTGTTGCAACTGCCTCTATACACCCTGGATGGCATTCAAAATGGTAGACTGCCCAACAGTGAGGGACCTGAGGAGGTCAATGGCCTCCTCACTGAGGGCAGCAGGGGTGACTGGGGCAGGGCCTGAGGTGCCTGGGGTGAAGGTAATGCCCACCCTCCTGGGTGAGCAGGCACGGGTCAAAGGCTGAGGGGCGGCTGGGAGGGCGGTGCTGGTAGGGGGGGTGGCGGCTGTACCTGTAGATGCGGGGGGCACAGATGTTGCCACCACCACAAGGGAGCTCCCATCAGAGGACGAGTCCGTGTCGCTGGTGTCAGCTCCTGTCCCCGCCGTGGAGCTCCCCTCACCCTCCATCCCACTGGAGAATTCTGACTCTGTAGTGTCGCCTTCCAGGGCCATGTGGGATGCAGCTCCCTCGTGCTCCTCTGCCTGATGATGCTAATGCACACAAGAACAGGGAGACCACAAAAAGGGGGGGGGAGACAGAAGAAAGACATGTTGAGTGCATGCATTACCGCTACCGTTGGCGGACACGACAGACAAAGAAGCCCTGCACTACGCCGTGCTCTTGGGCTCCACTGTTCAATTTCTGGGAAATGGCCTACAAGGCTATGGACGACATCTGTACACATAGATGCCACAGGGGCATGACTAGCTGTACTTGGCACTCTACAGAGGTGGGCTGGGGTGCCACGTGGCCTGCCTTACGGAGGGGCCTTGCCTACGGAACTCACCCTGGCCTAGGGAAACCCACAGCCTACCTCCCCCACCCAGACACCTCCACTGCGCGCAAAGTCAGCAGAATGAGAGTGTACTCACACCCTTGTGGCTGCTGTGATGCCCTCAAGCGCTCATCCAACTCCGGGTAGGCCACCGCCAGGATCCTGAACATCGGGGGGTCATGGTGCAATGGGCACCCCTCCCACGTTGGGAGGCCATCCCCAGCTGAGCCTCCGCCGTCTTCTTGCTCCAGCGGCGAATGTCCTCCCATCTTTTCCGGCAGTGGGTGCTCCGTCTGTGGTAGACCCCCAGGGTCCGGACGTCGTTGGCGATGGCACGCCAAATATCTTTCTTCTGGTGGGCGCTGACCTACATGAAATGTACAGGGGAAAAAGAGAAGTTATTACCAACTGCACCATCGAAGTGATTGGCCCCCATCCCTACCCTTGCCATGTGGCACATGCATTTACCATCTTTCATGCACGCATCACTCTCCCCCCTTCCTTCTTCCATCCAGCCCTCTCCACACAGGCATAGCCCATACAATATGCTCCCTGTGTACTTAACTGTTTGTCTGGAGGATCGTAGAGTAGCGTGTACTGGGGGAGGACCCCATCCACGAGTTTCTCCAACTCCTCCGATGTGAAGGCAGGGGCCCTTTCCCCAGACACTCGAGCCATTGTCTCTTCCAGACCGAGGTCGCAGCAGCCCTTGCAGTGTAGGTCCTCTCCTGTTGAAGATCAGGCATCGAGTGATTGAAGTGATAGAAAATGGCAGTCACGTCCGCGGCGGTGCGTACCGTCACCGCCGGCGTACATCGCAATTGGCTCCTGGGACCCATAGGGTCCAATGTTAACCAATGCAGCATTGCGCCGCGGTCTTCGACTGCCTACTGTGACGGTGTACAATGCCAGCGCAGTTACCTCACATCCCATTGTCCCACTTTACAGGTCAGGCAGCAGCCATTTCAGGGGCCCACATGGCTTAATTTCCAACTGTGTCACTCATACCTAGGCCTAGACTCAACACACATACAGGCCACCTTTTGTGTATGATAGGTGTTCTGTGTAAACTGTGGGTACGTACCTCAGAGTTGTTTGACTCTGGGCTCGCTGTTCTCCTTCATAGGCACCGTCTGCTGAGACATGTGAGGAGATGGTGGCATCCTCCGGTGTACCGACCGTTGGTTGACCTGTAGACAATGGAGGAGCGACATTTGATTATCACATACAGGCTTGACCGTGCCACAATCTAGGAACTGTGTACCCAGTTGGAGCCAGACCTGATGTCAGCAATTCGCCATCCCACAGGAATCCCCCCTCAAGTGCAGGTTCTGTCTGTGCTCCATTTCCTTGCAAGTGGGTCATTTCAAACAACAGTGGCCATGGCATCAGTGATGTCCCAGCCTATGTTTTCCAACGTATTGTCCAGAGTGTTGTCTGCCCTTCTGAAACACATGCGGAGCTACATCGTTTTCCCTCTGGTGGAGGATTTGCCTACAGTGAAAGGGGATTTCTATGCCCTGGGACACATCCCAAACATCATAGGTGCCATTGATGGGACACATGTGGCTTTGGTACCCCCCCACAGGAGTGAACAGGTATACAGAAACCGGAAGATATCATTCTATGAATGTACAGATGGTATGTTTGGCAGACCAGTACATCTCCCATGTGAATGCCAAGTTCCCTGGCTCAGTGCATGACGCCTACATCCTGCGGAATAGCAGCATCCCTTATGTGATGGGTCAACTCCAGAGGCACCGGGTGTGGCTAATAGGTGAGCACTTGGAAGCAAGTCAGTGGGAATGGTTGTCTGGGTCTGGGGATATCCCTCCAGATTAGTGCGTGTCTAACAGTTGTCCCTCACCATTTGCTGGTGACTCTGGTTACCCCAACCTGTCATGGCTACTGACCCCAGTGAAGAATCCCAGGAAAAGGGCAGAGGAACGCTACAATGAGGCCCATGGGTGAACTAGGAGGGTGATCGAGCGGACCTTCTGCCTCCTGAAGGCCAGGTTCAGTAGCCTCCATATGACAGGTGGATCCCTATTCTACTCACCAAAGAATGTGTGCCAGATCATCGTGGACTGCTGTATGCTTCATAACTTGGCTTTGCGACGACAGGTTCCTTTTCTGGAGGAGGATGGTTCAGATGGCGGTGTTGTTGCAGCTGTGGAGCCTGTGGACAGTGAAGATGAGGAAGCAGGGGAAAAAGACATACACAACAGGGACTCAGTGATCCAGCAATATTTCCAGTGAGACACAGGTAAGAATACAAACCTGCCTACTACATGTACTTTAACAATGCTACCTCTCAACTGTCTGTCGTTTTCACCCAGTGTATGGTCACTGAGTTGTCACTTTCCCTTATGATTTCACAGATGTGGGTCCCACTGTGTGACATCTGCTTAGATTCCTCATGGACTAGAGCTGTGTGACATAGGTATGTTGGCATTAAACTTAGAAGAGCATTTTGTCACTGTAATTGCTAATACACTATTTCGAAATCACAACAGACTCCAGATTGTTTTGGCGGAGGAATGTCCATGGCAGAGTCCAATCTATTAGTCTCACAGGTGCATTGCCCATATGGGCATAGGAAGTTGAGCAGGGGCAGTTTCAGGATGGACAGGGTGACAAAGTGGGACAGTAGGATGACAATCAGGGTGGTCTCATTTCTTGGCGGGGGTCTTGGCATTGTGCTCTGTCTTTGTCCTGGATCTCAGGGACCGTTTGTGGGGTGGTTCTCCCACTGCAGGGGGTGGGGTGCTGGTGTGGTGGTCCTGTGGCGGTGCCTCCTGTCCACTAGCGCCGGCGGAGGTGGTGGGCAGTTCATCGTCCATGCTAGTGTCAGGGGCCCCTTGTAGTGCCACAGTGTCCCTCCTGGTGTTGAGTACTTCCTTCAGCACCCCTACGATGGTGCCCAGGGTGGAGCTGATGGTTCTGAGTTCCTCCCTGAAGCCCATATAAAGTTCCTTCTGCAGGAGCTGGGTCTCCTGAAACTTGGCCAGTACTGTTGCCATTGTCTCCCGAGAGTGGTGGTATGCTCCCATGATGGAGGAGAGGGCCTCGTGGAGAGTGTGTTCCCTTGGCCTGTCCGCCCCCTGTCGCACAGCAGCCCTCCCAGTTCCCCTGTGTTCCTGGGCCTCTGTCCCCTGGACCGTGTGCCCACTACCATTGCCCCCAGGTCCCTGTTGTTGTTGGGGTGGTGGGTTATCCTGGGTTCCCTGTAGTGGTGGACACACTGCTGATTGACGTGTCCTAGGGGCGGAGGTACGGGCCCGCTGGGTGGGTGCTGTGCTGGTGTTTCCAGAGGGTGGAAGATCTGTAGTGGCCTGTGACTGGGTGATGGGAACCGACTGTCCCGAGGTCCCCGATGGGCCGGGCTGGTCATTTAGATCCAGTTGGACAGAGCTGCTGTCATCACTGTGGGCCTCTTCTGTTGGTGGTGTGGAAATGTGTGGACCCTCCTGTCCGGTGACATTGGGTAGGGGTCCTGCAGTGGTATGAAAGGATGGTTATTATATCTGTGTGTGTCATTGTGTGCAATGGGTGGGTGACCGTGTACCCCAGTGTTTGGTTTCCTGTGTGGGACCTTGTGTGAGGATGGTTTAGGGGGTTGTATGGGTATGTGCAGTGGGCATGCTTTAGTGATGAGTGTCCATGCTTTGTTGTTGCATGCAGGGCTTGGTGTTGGGATGGGTGGTTTGTGATGTTGGGACACATGTGAGGAGTTGGGGTGCTGGAGGTGAGGGTGGGGTATGTGACAGCATGCAGGAAGGGTGGGGGTTGTAATAGTTAAGATTTGACTTACCAGAGTCCATTCCTCCACCTACTCCTGCGAGGCCCTCAGGATGCAGAATCTCAAAGACCTGCTCCTCCCATGTTGTTAGTTGTGGGAGAGGAGGTGGGGGTCCGCCGCCAGTCCTCTGAACCGCCAGGTGGTGTCTTGAGACCACGGAATGCACCTTCCCTCGTAGGTCGTTCCACCGCTTCCTGATGTCCTCCCGATTTCTTGGGTGCTGTCCCACTGCGTTGACCCTGTCCACGATTCTTCGCCATAGCTCCATCTTCCTTGCAATGGAGGCGTGCTGCACCTGTCATCCGAATAGCTGTGGCTCTACCTGGATGATTTCCTCCACCATGACCCTGAGCTCCTCCTCCAAGAACCTGGGGTGTCTTTGCCGTGCCATGGGGTGGTGTAGGTAATGTGTGGGGTGGAGTGTGTGGTGATAAGTGGGGTGATATGTAGTGGTGTGTTGTGTGAGGTGCGTGGAAGTTCTGTGGGTGATGGTGTTGTGTGCCTGTGGATGCTGTTGTTCTTGCTGGTGCTCTCTCTCTGGCCTTCTTTCACAATTTTTTGTCGTGGGGGTTTGTGGGTGATGTGGGTGTGTGTTTTATATTGTATTGTGTGTATGGGAGTGGTGTGTGTATGTGTATCAGGTGTGTGTATTTGGAATTGACCAATGTGGCTCTGTTTTGTAAGAGTGTGTGTATTTTGAGCGCGGCGGTGTGTACCGCCAATGGAATACCGCGGTTGAAAGACCGCTGCTTTGATTTGTGTGTCGTGATAGTGTGGGAGTATTTCTGTTGGCGTGACGGTGGAGGTTTTGTTTTCGCCAGTTTATCACTGACCTTTGGCGTGGCGGACTTCTGTGGGTGTTTGAATTTTGGCGGATTCCGAAATGTGGTTTATAATAGCTGTGGCAGAATTCCGCCATGTGTACCGCCAATGTAATACCGCGGTCGAAAGACCGCCGCGTTGATTTGTGTGTCTTGATAGTGTGGGCGTATTTCTGTTGGCGTGACGGTGGAGGTTTTGTTTTCGCCAGTTTATCACTGACCTTCGGCGTGGCTGACTTGTGTGGGTGTTTGAATTTTGGCGGATTCCGAAATGTGGGTCATAATAGCTGTGGCGGAATTCCGCGGCGCTGTGTTGGCGGTCTTCTGCACGGCGGTAAGCAGCTTTTACCACCAATGTTGTAATGACCACCTAAATGTCTAACAAAGAGACTGCAGACAATGTAGAAGAGGGTGGCGTGAAGACAGTGGACACGTTTGAGACTTTCCAAAGCCCATACCCCTTCCACAAACTATAACAATGTTTAATTCCCAGTCTGCTTTAAAAGTTTTAAAAGTCAAAATTAATATAGAAAACACACACAATCTTCATGCTTCCCTGTTGTAGTTGGATCTCCATTTTTATCTATGGCCTTTGTGTGACCCCCTAAAAATCACATCTAGACATGCCACTACAAGCCTTAAACTCCCCTTTATTGCACATAAGACACCCCTAAAGTAGGCCCTAATTAGCCCAAAGTGCAGGTTGTCCATTGCCCTTGTGGACAGAGTTTTCCCTGGGTTGGGGACAGAAGTCATGCCCAAGGATGGAAAGAGCCACACTAGTACTGTTTGCCTACTGGGATGCATCAGTAAGCCAGTTAAGGTTTGGTGTTGCATATATGGGGTCCATAAATCAGTGCTGGATTGGTGGAAATGGGCCTAAGGTGCTCTGCCCTCTGTGGTCCTCACTGGAACCACTGCAAAGCCCCTCAAAGCAATGCCACGCAGATGTGCACCAGGATTAAAGGTACTGTGTTGAGGGAGCTTAAGTGGGTCCCTATATCTTTCACACACTCTACTGCGGTTGGCCTGAAATCTTGTCTTTGTCTTTGTCCCGGTCTGACGTGACCAGATAATCACAGTTGGTGCTTTCCACTTTTATGTGCTATTTTTACCTAAATCTTTAAAATTGCATATCTCAGGTTCTACCCGTGACTCCCCTTTCCGCCAGACTTTTCATGGCAGTTCCTACTGCCATGAAAAGGTTGGTGGGAGGGGGACTCGTAATCCCCTGGGCAGCGCTGCAAGCAGCGCTGCCCTGGTGGATTACAACCACCGGGACCAAAGTGGCGGGAAACCGCCGGTCCTGGCGGTGCGGCCGCAGCACTTCTGCTGCGGTCATAATCCCATGGGAGGCACCTCCAGTCTGTTGGCGGTGCTTCAGTTGAAACAGCCCTGGCGGTCTTTGATCGCCAGGGTTGTAATGAGGGCCCTAATTTCTAACATTGGTGGCAGCGGTGGGATAGGACTTGTATTTGTGCAGTGCCTTACAGTAATTTAGTGTACACTACCATCCACATTTAAGACCATTTAGACATTATCTCTTATTTCTCTCAATTGGCTATTTTTCTAAATGTTACCCCTTCTTCATCTTCTTACACATGGTATTCCTGTTGTGGCACCAGTGATACCTTGTTAGAATGTTCATGGATCTCAATTGCACAGTGTACTATACTATGAGGGAGCTGAAGGTATTCTTCAAGGAGAGGAGGCTGCTTGTGAATCAGAAGGGCTCAAAGCAGGACCTGCAGAAAGCAATTCACACTTATGAGGAAGCTTACTGGTTGAATGCAGCAGAAAACTGGGAGGGTGATGACTCCAGAGAGAAATCTGAGGAGAAGAACCAATTTGCACTCATAAGACTATAGAATACAGAGTCCTGTTACTACCTGGAGGATCCCAAACCAAAGGACCAAAAAGGTAGTGGCCCTAAGAAGGATGAAAAGGAGAAGGAAAGGTGTGTGGCAGAGGCTACAGTGGAGAGATGGGAGCCCACAGAAAGGAAGTGCCCTGCTGGATCCACTGCAGGAAGCAGTGCCTCCTCACACACCCTGTCTCCTGAGGAGTTGAAGTACAGACATGCTGGGAGGGATCTGAGGCTTCAGCTGGCCCAAGTGGCTGCAGAGGGGAGATGGGCTAAGACTGACGGAGTCCTGGTAGAGCCCTGGTGAAGAAAAAGGGGACTGAGTCTGAGAGATTCCTAGTCATGGAGGCAGCTGAGGCTAATATGGCATCGGCAGAAAAAACATCTTGCTGGCTCATTATCTGAGTCTAAGAGAGCTGGATTTGAAAGGCAAAGAGAAAGTAGAATGTAGCAGGAATAGTGGCAGCGAAAGGGCCATATCCAGTTCTGAAGGAAGGGTCCACACACCAAAAGACTTGGGCGGTCATTCCAACCCTGGCGGTCCGTGACCGCCAGGGTTGGGGACCGCGGGAGCACTGCCAACAGGCTGGCGGTGCTCCCATGGGCATTCTGACCGCGGCGGTACAGCCGCGGTCAGTGACGGAAAACCGGCGGTGTACCGCCGGTTCTCCGCTGCCCTGGGGAATCCTCCATGGCGGCGCAGCTTGCTGCGCCGCCATGGGGATTCCGAACCCCATACCGCCATCCTGTTCCTGGCGGTTTCGGCCGCCAGGAACAGGATGGCGGTATGGGGTGTTGTGGGGCCCCCTAAGAGGGCCCCAATAAGATTTTCAGTGTCTGCCATGCAGACACTGAAAATCGCGACGGGTGCAACTGCACCCGTCGCACCCCTTCCACTCCGCCGGCTCCATTCGGAGCCGGCATCCTCGTGGAAGGGTGTTTCCCGCTGGGCTGGCGGGCGGCCTTCTGGCGGTCGCCCGCCAGCCCAGCGGGAAACCCAGAATAACCGCGGCGGTCTTCTGACCGCGCAGCGGTATTCTGGCGGCTCCCGCCGGCCCTGCGGTTACCGCAGCCGGCGGGAGTCAGAATGACCCCCTTGGTGTCTGACTTCAAGGAGGGGGATGACATAGACAAATGGTTTGAGGTATATGAGATCACTCTAGTGCAGAGGATCTGTGAGGAGGACTGATCAGATGTCCCTTGGAGTCATATACCTGGTGATGGTAAGGAGGTCCCACTGGCTCTAGAGGAAGGGGACAGGCTGATGTATCCCACCATGAAAGACACCTTTATCAGGAGATATGGATTCACCCCAGAAGAGTGCAGGTTGAGTTTCAGGGACTGTATCGCCATTCCAGGAGGGTTTTTGTGGGTTACTTTTGAAAGGCACTGAATGGTTGAGTAGAGGGTAGTATGGTAAACACGTTTGGGGGTCTATACCATTTGATTGATAGAGACTATGGCCCTCAATATGACATTGGAAGTAAATCCCGCTTAACGACATGCTGACTGCCACCAACATACCGCGCCGCGGCAGATATCCGTTTACCATATTATGACACACACACACTAATCTATCACTATTCAGCCACACACACAAGTCCACCACACCAAAGGTCAGTGATAAACTGATGGTATCCAAGTCCACACCGTTACACAAAAAGGACAACGCCCATCACATTATGACCCACGAATCACCATGGCGGACATTCAATGGTGGTAAACCATTGGCGGTACATGCCACCGAGCTCAAAATACAAATACACATACAAAACCACACCACATTGGACAATTCAAACAACACACTCCTGACACCCATACACACTCCACACCCACACCACTATAAAACACCCACCCACAGCCCCTTATGACTAAAAACCATTGGCACGAGACAGATACCACGAATACAGACAAAACCAGAGCCACACACCACCTACATCTATACACCACCCATGCACCCCACATCACGCACCCCAACACATCTCCCTACACACCATCACCTACACAACTCACACAACACCAGTGGAGGAGCTGAGGGTAATGGTGGAGGAAATCATCAGGGTAGAGCCTCAGCTATTTGGAGCACAGGTGCAGCAGATATCCATTGCTAGGAGCATGGAGCTATGGCGGAGGATCATGGACAGGGTCAACGCCATGGGACAGCACACGAGAACAAGGGACGACATCAGGAAGAGGTGGAATGACCTACGGTGGAAGGTGCCTTCCATCACAGCAAGACACCAACTCGCTGAACAGAGGACTGGTGATGGACCCCCACCTGCTCCCCCACAACTAACAGCATAGGAGGAGCAAGTCTTGGCAATCATGGGGGGACAACATTTAGCCACACACTATCCCATATGTACCACACCATACCCATACACCAACATATACTGGGTGGGAACCAGGGCTCACCTATTAGCCACACCCTGTGCCTCTGTAGTTGGGCCATCACATTTGGGATGTTGCTATTCCTCAGGATAAAGGCATCTTGCACCTGCCTAGGATACTTAACATTGACATGGAGATGTATTGGTCTGCCAAGCACACCATCTGGACATTCATGGAGTGGAAACTTTTGTGATTTCTGAACACATGTTCATTTTGACGGGGGGTACAAATGCAATATGAGGCCCATCAATCGCCCAAATTATGTCGAGGATATGTCCCTTTACAAAAAAGTCAGCCTTTACTGTTGCCAAATCATCCACATGGAGGAAACAATGTAGCTGCACATGTGTTTTATCAGGACAGACAACACTCTGGTAAACACTATTGAGAACATTGGCTGTGACATTCCTGCTGCCAAGCCCACTGTCACTTGGAAAGAACCAGTTGCCAAGAAATGGAGCACAGATAGGACTTGCACAAGAGGGGGGATCCGAGTGGGGTGACGGATAGCAGATATCAGGTCAGGCTCTAGTTGGGTACACAGCTCTGTGACTGTGGCCCTGTCAAGTCTATAAGTGAGGATAATGTGCCTGTCATCCATTGTTGCCAAGTCCACCAGGGGTCTGTACACATGGGTATGTCTCCATTTCCTATTCATCTGCAGCAGTTGCAGTCTAAGGGACAAAAGAGAAAGGAGCCGGTCACAAACTGAACATTGGAGCCACAACAGTACAAGATAAAATGTTAATTTGTAATTTTTAAGTGGGATTATTCTGTATGTCCAATTTTTTACTGTGACACAGTTATTATCCAGGGCCTGCCCCCCTAATTTGCAACACTTGCTATTTGGGATTAACTCTTCTTCAGCTTCCTTAACCCAATCTCGTTATTAAATGAAGATTATTCACCTCACCAACAGGTGCCCCACTGTGCAACTAAATCAAAGTAAGGTATCCTGGGTTTCCCCCTGGTTTCCCATGGTGTATATCAATAACACCCAAATCAACTCCAGTTTTGTGTCTGTGCATCAATATATGCCATGTTATACCCTCATCAGTTATCTACCTTTGATGTTTTCATTTGTTTTAAACACGGTGTTGGGCATAGGTCAAGGATAGCATTTCCTATGGTACTTTGTACAGGCAAGGGGACTAAGAATCTGCAGAAGCCACTTTAAAGGTAAGTAGCCCCTTTGTGTTTGTGGATCTCCTTACTTAGTGGTCTGTATTTTTCCATGCTGGGAATCTGCTTTTACCTCTTGGGATTGTTGATGTATAGACCAGTTCCTATTTACCTTGATGCATTTCCTTCTCCATTTAGTGTTGTTCAGAGAGAGGTGGTGTCTTGCACCACTCCATCTCTCATGGTCAGAAAAGGAGACTTGGTGTGTGATATGTATTTTCTGTTGTAAGGATATCCAGGGCTGCATTGTCACACATAAATGCACAATACATTTCTATGCAGGTTAATAGCAATCTCTTGAGTAAATCCTCCATGTTTGATCTGGCAGTTTTTCTTCGGCTGTAGCCAGTATTTTACCTCTTCTTCTGCATTCTGCTTTATCCCAGGGCTACCTTCTATCACAGTGGAGACAGATGATAAAACAAAGCGACAGGCATCAATCACTGTTGCAAGGGGCTCATTTTCAACTCCTGATTTAAAACCCTTGAAGAAGGAGACCATTGCTGGTTCACTTGATGAAAGAGCCTAAGGTATGAAGGACAAAAAAAACGAAAGCATTCACTATCCATCACTTCGCTATCTCGTCTCCTGTTTCATCTTTGTCTTCCTGGTAATCACCTGGGTATATTTCAGAGTTAAAACACAAGATAAAACCTGACTTACCTTTGGGAAAATGTTGGCCGAGCCTTTTTTGCCTAAAGTACCTATGCCCCTGTTTGTCAGGAACAAAACTCTTCATGAGTGGGGTGACTTAGATAAATGTGCTGATATCAAACTCAGGTCATGTCCTCATCCACTTGAAGATAATTAGACTGATTTTCTTAGGCCACAAGGATAGATCCTTTACTCGCTAACCTTTTGGGGAGGTGTGCAATGACTCCAGAGGATGCCTCTCCGTTTGACTCAGTCGACTAATGAATGTATTCTGTTCTGAGTCTTACCTACCCTGGCCTCTGCCACGGCTTAAGAGCTGTTATGTACACCACTTATGTTTCCTAATCTCTTATCAAGTATTTGAGTCATCTCTCTTACCAAAGATGGAGGTTCAAGCGTGTTTTTTTTTGTTGGATATTATTTTTGATACGCTACGTTCCTCACTACTGACTCTGGTAATCTCCAGGTTTAGGCTTGTGAATGAAAGGCAGAGAAATATACAATTCTTTCACCATAAACTTTGTTTTGTGTGGTCTAATCTGCTTGGTCATGCCCTAGTCAACATGCTTCACTTTGCTTTCAAAGTATATAATTATTCTCTTATCTTTCTTTCAAGGCCATATCATCTGACAGAGCAGATATGTTAATTAAGACATTTCTAATGACTTATGTGTGTTTATTAATAAGAAATATGCATAGAGAAATTAATTTTAGAAAAAGAATGTGTGCATTTGAAAATGTGCCCTCTGGGAGTGGTCACAATGTGTATTAACAGATGCAAAATAATGGAAAATGAATAAGAAAATGCACTAATACGTCGTAATGAAATGTATACCTTATGTTTTATATTAATTCATCTTCTTAAACTAGCCTGACTAAGGGCCTAGTTTCACTGGACCTTTCTTGCTCTGAACATGAAGAATTAGAGTGTCTTGCACAGGACTGGTAACCGGGGATCGCAACCTTGAACCGCTCAGAGTTCAAGCCGCTCAGCTAGAACATTCTGCACATGTACCAACGGACAGGAGATGATGAAGACAATTTGATACAATTATGTGTAGTGTAGGCTAAATGTACTTTTCCACGACTTGAACAATAGAGGCACTGACAAAAGACTCATATGCAACAATTTCGTTACCTGAAGAGCCAGATGATGTTCCCATCACAAGAAGAACCAATCAGTTTTAAGTAGACACAAGACATATGCGAACTCAAAGATTTGGTAAAGAAAAACTATAGGTTAGAGTCATAACTTCCGATAGACTGACCAATTAGCAATTAGTAGGGTGGACTGAGAGACCCTAATAAAAAGTCATGACAGGGGGTGAGAAGTCAGAACTGCGAGGAGAAAGTTGATGACGTCAGGAGACGCTGTCCGAGGTGCTGATATTGGGCTCATACTCTGTGAGCCTGATCTGTAGCTGACCATTGATGACCTGAAGATGAAGACTGACTTGTTGCTGATCCATCTTGGATAGGTAGCTATGAAATGTGACTGATGATTTTGGGCCCTTTCTTTCTAGGTACCAACTGCACTGTTTTACAGAGATTCACTCTTAGGTCGATTTTTCCAAATTAATGTTTTTCTCTAAATTGTTTTTGCATGAAGACCCCCATGCTAATGCTAATCTAGGTCAGGTAGGCTGTTAGGAGTGATGTGGACAGTGACAAATGACTGCCAAAATGTATTGCTGAATTACATTGTCAATGCTGATATTCATAGCTTATGTTGTTTCTTGGTCGCATATGTTTTCTTCAAGAGAATAACGCCTTCTAATTGATGAATTAATAAACAATTGATTGAATAAACTTTGAACTAACAGATGACTTAGAATAATAAGCAATTGGTAATAAAACTTGTTAACCTTTTTCATGAGTAGTAGTTATTTCTTATTAGTATGATCTCTATTGGGGTTTCATAAAGTGATTATCTTGGTTATTGATATTGATTTCTGGTTCAGTGGTTACTGCATGGCGAGGATACTCCATGCGATTCAAAAGGCTCATCAACCTATACGCGTCCCCTTGTAAGTTTACTTACTAAGGACTGGGCACGCTATCACATCCATTCGTATGAAATAGAGTCCAACATGTACTTCTTCTTATCTCCGGGATGCACCTTACTTCCACTGGCTCTGGTTAGACAAATCTCACTGGGGTTGGCGCTGCTTGATAAATCTTCATGACATTTTAAAAAGTTATCCTACTTTGGGTTCATCTGCTGTGTTGAAAGTTTCACTCCGTTAAGCAAGAGCCAAAAAAAGGGGGAGTCCCAAAAAGCATTTTCCCATGCATTTTGCCATAGGGCTTTTCAACATGACTACAGCCTGAACCGCTAGACAGAATTACACCATGTTTGGCAGAAAGCTAGTTAATGGTCCAGAACGCATGCTTTTGTGATTTGGTGCAAATCCATTCAGTAGTTTATGAGATATTAGTATTTAAAAAATCCATATATATAGGGATGTGGATCCAACCGAAGACCGTGCACAGCTTGCAGGAGGGTTGGCCGCCAGGCAGAACCATAGTCCAGGCCCTGAGTCCAACCCTGGCCACTCACGGCCAAAGAGTATGCACGACACCAGTTATATTCACGTTTGTGTGTTAAAAACATAGAAATACAATAAAAAACAAAGATGAGAAGGACTTTATAGTTAGCATCTGAATTTGCTTACTTAAAATCATAGAAATTCAGCAGTGATAGTTTTCTTACATAACTATAACTCGTGCCTTGCAATTACTTTAACTCTTGCGTTTGCCAGGTACAGCTAATTACTCCACATATTACATCATTGATGATACCTTCTGTAGCATCATCATTGATATTATCACTACAACATTCGCAATACATTTATTGATGAGAAAACTGTGCATGGTGGGCGCGAGGTATAGTTACTTTAGGGCATGAGTTATAGTTACTTGAGTTGGTAAAATCAGTCCGGCCCAGCTGGTACAGAATAGTATCAGCCACCATCTCAGTCTTCATACAAACAAGAAACTTTCAAAACACTTTTATAAAGCATAACTTGTGCACTGAGGCGTGGTTACACATTAGGCCAACACTAGATTCATACAGATTCTAAATGATGAATACATTTATTTTATTTCAGTTAAATATATGAGTGGCTCTCAATAAAAAGGACTATACTGCGAATTACTCCAAATGTTTAGTAGAATGCACACATATTAATATGGTTAAACATACAATACGTTATGTATGGAAGGGGTGGGTACTAACATTTGTTGCTCCACTGACTTTTACTACGCTTGAATAGCAAGACACTGCATGAAATCCTTTAGCTTATGCTGCACACTCTCATCCGCAGAGGAATGATTTGTTCCCAGTCCTGCAGGTTTAACTTGGTCTGACAGCTGGAGTTTCATCAGGCCACTACAAGCAGAGAAGAGGTCTTATACAGCTCATTAGTGTGAATGTTCGTATAGCCATATTAGCTCATGCTGTCACTTCTCCTTAGGCGTTTCACAGGAAAATTCATTGAAAGAGAAGTTCTTAATTAATGTAAAACACAATATTCATAAGTGAGAACAGATTAATTAAATAGAGATTATGTGCCACTTAAAAGAAATGCTAGTATTGTTAGGCGTTTGAAGCAATGGCAAACAGACACTTACACTGTTCTGACAACTAGCAGAATTCAAGTGGAAATTGTGATATTCAGCTGGAGAATGTCAAATACCCTATAATTAGTGAGAGCATCATGTGTCATTTTTGGAATGCAGGAATAAAACAGATGATTAGTAAAACAGTGCTAAAGGGAAAAGTTAGTCCGGTGAAGCTGTATAATGACTCTCTATGAAACACTTGACCAAAGAGTGACAGTGGGAGGATGTTGCAACATTCAGTGTGGGAGACATGCCTGGTGTGCTAGATCCATTCATTTTGACAGTACATAAGCCCTTATTTCGACCTCTGCGGTCTTTTTTAAAGGTCGACGAGGTACCGTCGTGCTGAAGACCGCCAGTGCAGGCAGTTTTCCACACAGTGTATTATGACTGCTGGCAGCCCTCCGTCCTTTTTCGGACGGAGAGCTGCCAGCAGCCATACTTGCAATCAACGGGGAAGTGGAGGCTGCTCCACCTCCACCGTCTCGTCATCAGAACATCGCCCACCAAATCACGTCCCATAATTCGGCGTGGCGGTGTTCTGGTGATGGGGTGCTGGCAGCGTAGCAGCCCCCATGGATCCCGTCCCCTCCCGGAGGATCAACGGACAAGGTAAGTTGATTGTCCGTTAGGGGAGGGGGTGGGGGGTGTTGTGTGTTGTGTGCGTGCATGGGGGTGAGTATGTAGAGGAGATGTGTGAGTGTGTGTATGCATGCAGGGGTATTGTGTGTATGGGAAATGTGTCTGGGTCGGTCTGTGTGCATGTCTGTTTGTATGTGTGTGTGTATCTGTTGTTGTAGTGTATGTGTGCGTATAGGGGTGTGTGTATGTGCATGTGGCGGTGGGGAGGGGGTGCGTGTATGTGCATGTTGGGGGTGGGGAGGGGGAGACCCCTATCAGTGCCGGGGAAGGAATTCCCTGGCACTGATAGTGCCTACCACCATGGATTTCGAGGCGGTTCCAAACCACCGAAATCCATGGCGGTATGCAGGGTCCTGATACTGCCGGTAGTCTGGTGACAGCCGCCGGGCTGGAGACTGAAGTCTTCAGCCCATCGGTCAACACCGCCCTGCCGGTCAGAGTGGAGAAGTGGCGGATGACCATGGCGGTAACCGCCATGGTCATAATAAATTTTTTTTTCCGGCCGGCCTGTTGGCGGTATTACCGTCACTTCTCCCCCGGCCGCCAGGGTCATAATGAGGCCCTTTATTTGTTAATTTAGCATTGTATCATAGTTGCTTTTCTATATCGCTCCATAACTCTTATAAAAAAGAGATTGGCGACACAAAGCTCCACAGGACTACTTTTTTATGGTTGTGTGTGCGTCTACCAAGTATCCTACGTGAGTAGAATTATGAGCTCGTCCTTGAAGACCAGAGATGTGCGCATATGTTTTTGTCACTGTGCATTTGTTGTCATTGATGCCACATTAGGTAAGGACAGTATATTTAAGCATTGCTTGCTCATGAATAAATGGATAAAAATGTTTGAGTGCTCTGTGCCCTATGTGGGAGTGCTTAGGTATTATTCTTGTGTGACTAACACCTCATGGACTCAGTTGCGCACAAGTGTAGCCACTCATATGCGCAAATGTAGGAGAAACATGACATAAGAGATATGGGAGCTTTCACAGAGTTTGGGTGAAAGGATATTCAATCATCAACATGGCAGATGTCCCATCCTCTGTATTACAAGATAATTATAGCCAATGGAATCTATATACCAGTGGAAGGGATATCCTCCAAATTTTGACAGAGTATCACATCCAATCAATTTTATATAAGGATCTACATATCAATATTTACCATCTTTGAAGTAGTCATTGTATGGTACAATTTAAAACCACATTTTACCATAGAAAGTGATCTCAAGTGATTGTTCTATGCTCCTGCACCACAATTGTCTATTTATTACAATGCATACCCTGGATGACCTCCAGGAGCAGTGGAGGTGGAATTGGCATTATTTAACTTGCCATGGTATATGTTCTGAGTAGTCCACCCAGACCATTAAGAATAATCCCATAGGAATTGGCATTATGCAACCAGCTATAACAAATGCTCTGAGGGGTCAAACATGACGTTAAAGTTAAGAAGTCATTATATGCCCAGCCATGGCCTATGTCTCACATAAATCCAGAGAACTAGCAGTGATTAACTCATAGGAATCTGTAATTGTGTTACCAGCCATGGAATATATACAAACTACTTTTAGTTCCAATAGATTAATAGGGAACAACTCATGTAACTGAGCATCTATTGGCAGCCAAGGTATATACTCTATGGTGGTCATTCTG
The DNA here is from genome assembly GCF_031143425.1 of Pleurodeles waltl. Taxonomy (NCBI): domain Eukaryota; kingdom Metazoa; phylum Chordata; class Amphibia; order Caudata; family Salamandridae; genus Pleurodeles; species Pleurodeles waltl. The sequence goes on from NC_090447.1 coordinate 930,875,725, forward strand.
ACCTCGGCGGTAAAAGGCGCCTACCGCCGGTCAGAAATCCTCCATAATTCCGCCGCGGTCGCGGTAACCCGCCACGGTCATTCTGACCCGCAGCAGCCAAACCTCCGAAAATCCGACAGCCACAACAGACCGCCAGACCAGCGGTTGGCGGAAAAGTGGTGGTGACCAAACCTCCACCGTCACGCCAACAGAAATACGCCCATGCCATTACGACCCACAAATCCACGCGGGGTCTTTCAAACGCGGTTTTCCATTGGCGGTACACACCGCCGCGGTCAGAATACACACAAACGAACAAAACTCAGCCACATTGGACGATTTGAATTCCACACACCTGATACACATACACACACCACTCCCACACACACAATACAATATAAAACACAAACCCACATCACCCACAAACCCCTTCGACCAAAATCCTAAAAGAAGCACTGAGAGACACATCAGCGATCACAGAACACCATCACACAGAGGCACACTACACCATCACCCACACAATATCCACACACAAAACAACACACACCACCACACTCAACACACTCAACTACACATACTCCACCCCACCCATCATACACACCACTCCATGGTACCCCAAAGACACCCCCGCTTCTCAGACGAAGAACTCAGGGTCATGGTGGAGGAAATCGTTCGGGTAGAGCCCCAGCTCTTCGGCACACAGGTCCAATACACCAGCATTGCCCGGAGGACGGAGCTATGGCAGAGGATTGTCGACAGGGTCAACGCTGTGGGACAGCACCCCAGAAATCGGGAAGACATCAGGAAGCGATGGAACGACCTACGGGGGAAGGTGCGTTCCATGGTATCCAGGCACAACATCGCCGTGCAGAAGACTGGCGGAGGACCCCCACCTCAACCCCCACAATTTACAACATGGAAGGAGGAAGTCTTGAACATCCTACATCCTGACGGCCTCGCAGGATTCGGCGGAGGAATGGATTCTGGTAAGTTGAAGCTTCAATACTGCTTCCCCCCCACCTGCATGCCAAATCATACCCCAACCCTCACCCCCAACCTCGAACCCCACCCTCACCTCCACCCCCATCCTCACCCCCACCCTCACCCCCACCACCATCCTCACCCCCACCACCATCCTCACCCCCACCCCCAGCACACCTATTCCCTGCCAATGTCTCACCATCACAACCCACACATCCCAAAACCTAGGCCTGCATGCGTCCACTAAGCATGGACACCCATCACCAAAGCATGCCCAATGCATATACACATCCCCCCCACAAGCCACCCTCACCAAAGCCCCCACACACGAATGCCAGCACTTGGGGACACGGGAACCCACAGATACACCCATATGCCACACATTGAAACTATAACCATACCTCTATACCCCTGCAGGACCCGACCGCCAACACACCGCCATGGAGGGCCCAGAATTCTCCACACCCCCCACCCAAGAGGCCGTCAGCGATGACAGCAGCTCTGTCGACCTGGACACTGATGACCAGCCCGGACCATCGGGGACCTCTGGACAGTCGGTTCCCTTCACACAGGCACAGGCCACTACAGACCCAAACCCCTCTGGGAACACCAGCACAGCTCCCACCCAGCGGGCCCATGCCTCTGTCTCCAGGGCGCGTCAATCTGCGGTGTGTCTACCACTACAGGGCACCCAGGATAACCCACCACCCCAACAACAACAGGGACCTGGGGGCAGTGGTAGTGGGCACACCGGCCAGGGGGCAGAGGCCCAGGGAAACAGGGCAACTCGGAGGGCAGCTGTGCGACAGGGGGGGGACGGGCCCAGGGAACCCACTCTCCACGAGGCCCTCACCACCATCATGGGAGCATACAACCGCTCCCAGGAGACGATGGCGACGGTACTGGCCCGGTTCCAGGAGATCCAGGTACTGCAGGAGGAACACTATCGGGGGTACAGGGAGGACATCAGAGCCCTCACCTCCACCCTGGTTACCATGGTAGGGCTGCTACAGGAACTCATCAACACCAGGACGGACACTCACCAACAACAAAGGGCCCCTGCCACTAGCCTGGACCAAGAACAGCCAACCACCTCCGCCGGCGCTAGTGGACAGGAGGCCCCCGCACAACAGCAGCCCACCAGACCCCCACCTCCTGCAGGAGAAGAACCACCCCGCAAGAGGGCCCTGAGATCTCGCAAGAAGACAGAGTAGGATGTCAAGACCCCCGCCAGCAAAGGATACCACCTGATGTCATCCCACTGTCCCACATTGTCACCCTGTCCATCCTTGAACTGCCCATGCTCCATCTCTCCACAGGCCTATGGACAATGCACCTGTGTGACTGTTACTCTGGACTCTGCCATGGACATTCCTTCACCATAGCCCCCACCCACTTGAAACCACCCATCCCATTTTGAGCACTGAAATAAACACCTATTTTGCACAAAACTATCTGGAGTCTGGCTGTGATTTCTAAATATTGTAATTGACATGACAGTGCAAATATGTCCTTGTACATAGTGAAGTCAACAAACAGCTGCCACAAAGCTGTAGTCCATGGGGAAACGAAGCACAGGACTCGTAGTGGGGACCCCAGATCTGAAATAGGGAGGGAAAAGCCACAACTCAGTCATCATACACTGGGGCAAATAGACAGGCAGCAGAGATGCTGGAGAGTAGTTTACATTTACTAAATTATGTTTGAATTGTTACCTGTGTCCTATTGGAAGTACTGTGCAATGATTCTGTCCCTGTTGTCTGTTTCAGCCCCGTCGTCTTCCTCCTCTTCACTCTCCACAGGTTCCACAGCTGCCACAACACCACCATCTGGACCATCCTCCTGCAGGAAAGGCACCTGGCGGCGCAAAGCCAGGTTGTGAAGCATGCAGCAGGCCACGATGATGTGACACACCTTCTTAGGTGAGTACATTAGGGATCCACCTGTCATATGCAGGCACCGAAACCTGGCCTTTAGGAGGCCGAAGGTGCGTTCGATCACCCTCCTAGTACGCCCATGGGCCTCATTGTACCGTTCCTCTGCCCTGGTCCGGGGATTCCTTACTGGGGTCAGTAGCCACGACAGGTTGGGGTACCCAGAGTCCCCCAATAGCCATACACGGTGTCTCTCTAGCTGTTCCATCACGTAAGGGATGCTGCTATTCCTTAGGATGTAGGCGTCATGCACTGACCCTGGGAATTTGGCATTTACATGGGAGATGTACTGGTCAGCCAAACACACCACCTGGATGTTCATGGAATGGTAACTTTTTCTGTTCCTGTACACCTGCTCCCTGTCTCTTGGGGGAACCAAAGCCACATGGGTCCCATCAATGGCACCAATGACGTTGGGAATATGTCCAAGGGCATAGAAATCACCCTTCACTGCAGCCAATTCGCCCACCTCAGGGAAAAGGATTTAGCTCCTCATGTATTTCATCAGGGCAGACAACACTCTGGATAACACCTTCGAAAACATGGGCTGAGACATCCCAGAAGCAATTCCCACTGTTGTCTGAAATGACCCACTTGCCAAGAAGTGGAGTACTGACAGGACCTGCACCAGAGGGGGAAACCCTGTGGGTTGGCGGATGGGGGACATCAGGTCGGGCTCCAGCTGGGCACACAGTTCATGTATAGTGGCACGGTCAAGCCGGTAGGTCAGGATAATGTGGCGTGCTTCCATTGTCGACAGGTCCACCAGCGGCCTGTACACGGGAGGATTCATCCGTCTCCTCGCCAAACCCAGCGGACGGTGCCTAGGAAGGACAACATGGAGCACACAGTCAAGCAACCCCCAGGTACGTACTCACAGCTTGCACAGTAAACGATTCTCTATGCAGTGAATGGCGTGTCTGAGTGGCTATGCAAGGCCTAGGCCTGTGTGACGCAGTTGAAATAGAGCCATGTGGACCCTCGAAATGGCGGCTGCCTGACCTGTGAAGTGTGACAATGGGATGTGAGGTCAATGCGCTGGGGTGGCACACCGCGGCGGTCGGCGGTCGAAGACCGCGGCGCGAAGCCGCATTGGTTAACATTGAAGCCTATGGGTTTCAGGAGCCAATGGCGAAGGGCGCCAGCGGTGGCGGTACGCACCGCCGCGGTACGCACCGCCGCGGACGTGACCGCCATTTTCTATCTACTTATTCACTTGCGACTTGAACTTTCACAGGAGAGGACCTATACTGCAAGTGTTGCTGTGACCTCGGTCTGGAAGGGACAATGGCTGCTGCGCCTGGGGAAAGGGCCCCTGCCTTCACTGGAGAAGAGTTGGAGAAACTTGTGGATGGGGTCCTCCCCCAGTATGCGCTACTCTACGGACCTCCAGACCAACAAGTGAGTTTAATTCAATACGGATTTGGGGCCACTGGCTGGCTTGGGGGCCTGGCGGGGGGCCTGGCGGGAATGGGGGGCATGTTGGGCCTGGCGGGGGGCCTGGCGGGGATGGGGGGCATGTTGGGCCTGGCGGGGGGCCTGGCGGGGGCCGGGAGGGGATGGGGGGCATGTTGGGCCTGGCGGGGGACCTGGTGGGGGGCCTGGCGGGGATGGGGGGCATGTTGGGCCTGGCGGGGGGGCCTGGCGGGGATGGGGGGCATGTTGGGCCTGGCGGGGGGCATGGCGGGGGGCCTGGCGGGAATGGGGGGCATGTTGGGCCTGGCGGGGGGCATGGCGGGGATGGGGGGCATGTTGGGCCTGGCGGGGGGCCTGGCGGGGATGGGGGGCATGTTGGGCCTGGCGGGGGGGCCTGGCGGGGATGGGGGGCATGTTGGGCCTGGCGGGGGCATGGCGGGGGGACTGGCGGGGATGGGGGGCATGTTGGGCCTGGCGGGGGACCTGGCGGGGATGGGGGGCATGTTGGGCCTGGCGGGGGGGCCTGGCGGGGATGGGGGGCATGTTGGGCCTGGCGGGGGGCATGGCGGGGGGCCTGGCGGGGATGGGGGGCATGTTGGGCCTGGCGGGGGGCATGGCGGGGATGGGGGGCATGTTGGGCCTGGCGGGGGGCCTGGCGGGGGGCATGGCGGGGATGGGGGGCATGTTGGGCCTGGCGGGGGGCCTGGCGGGGGGCCTGGCGGGGATGGGGGGCATGTTGGGCCTGGCGGGGGGCATGGCGGGGGGCCTGGCGGGGATGGGGGGCATGTTGGGCCTGGCGGGGGCCTGGCGGGGGGCCTGGCGGGGATGGGGGGCATGTTGGGCCTGGCGGGGGGCCTGGCGGGGGGCCTGGCGGGGATGGGGGGCATGTTGGGCCTGGCGGGGGGCCTGGCGGGGGGCCTGTCGGGGATGGGGGGCATGTTGGGCCTGGCGGGGGGCCTGGCGGGGGGGCCTGGCGGGGATGGGGGGCATGTTGGGCCTGGCGGGGGGCATGGCGGGGGGCCTGGCGGGGATGGGGGGCGTTGGGCCACTGGCAACGAAAATGCAGACAAACTTGAACGTGGTATTTCTCCCTCCCTGTACGTGTCACATAGGTCCGCGCCCATGAGATGATCGGGATTTGGCGTGCCATCGCCAAGGAAGTCCGGACCCTGGGGGTCCACCATCGACGGGGCACCCACTGTCGCAAGAGGTGGGAGGACATCCGCCGCGGGACCAAGAAGACCGCCGAGTCTCTGCTGGGGATGGCCTCCCAACGTAGGCGGGGTGCCTGCCGTCAACTGACCCCCCTGATGTTCCGGATCCTGGCGGTGGCCTACCCTGATTTGGATGGGTGCGTGAGGGCAGCACAGCAGACACAAGGGGGTGAGTACAAGCATAATCTACTCTGTTGTCGCGCAGTGGAGGTGTCTGGGTGGGGGAGGAGGGCTGTGGGTCCCCCTAGGCCAGGGCGATATCTGTAGGCTGGGCACCCCCGTAAGCCCCTGTGTCCCCAGCCACCACCCTCAGTAGTGTGCCAGTACAGCCATCCCTGGGCAGTGTCATCCATGGGTGCAGTTGTCAACTCTAGGCGTGTAGGGCATGTTCCACGGAATGCGTAGCGGACCCCAAGTGCGCAACTTAGTGCAGGGGGCATCTGTGTCTGTCATGTCCGCTAACTGTACCGGTACTCAAAATCTCTTTATTTCTCTCTCCCCCCCCCTTTTTGTTTGTCTTTCTGTGCTTGTGTGCATCAGCATCATCAGGCGGAGGAGAAGTGGCATCGGGGCAGGAGGGAGCTGCATCTCACATGGCCCAGGAGGGCCATGCCACAGAGTCTGACTGGACCAGTGAGACGGAGGGCGAGGGGAGCTCCACAACGGGGACGACTGGACCCTGCAGCGACACGGACACGTCCTCAGAAGGGAGCTCCCTTGCGGGGGTGGCACCATCCGTGCCCCCCGCCATTACAGGTACAGCCGCCACCCAGCGCACCATCTCCGCCCTCCCAGCAGCCCCTCAGCGTTCGCCCCGTGCCCGCTCTGCCAGGAAGCCGGGCATCTCCTTCGCCCCAGGCACCTCAGGCCCTCCCCCTGTTACCCCCGCTGCCCTCAGTGAGGAGGTCATTGACCTCCTCCGAACGCTCATTGTTGGGCAGACTACCCTTTTGAATGCCATCCAGGGGGTGGAGAGGGAGGTTCATCGCAGCAATGCGTACCTGGAGGGCATTCATTCGGGTCAGGCTGCCCATCAGCGATCGTTCCAGGCTCTGGCCTCAGCACTGACGGCAGCCATTGTCCCTGTCTCCTGCCTCCCTCTACTAACTCCCTCCTCCCAGTCTCCTGTTCCTCTGCCTGTCCCACCCACACCATCAGACCAGCCTGCACACACCTCAACACCCAAGAGCAGCTCATCCAAACATAAGCACCACAGATCACGCAGACATTCACACAAGCAACATTCCGATGCAGACATGCCAACAGTCACTACCACCTCTGTGACCCCCACCTCCTCGTCTCCCTCCTCCCTCCCTGTGACGTCTACACTCACACCTTCATTCACCTCACCATCAGCCAGTGTTTCCATCACCAGCACACCCTCCAGTACAGTCCGCACACGTGCAGTCACCACCCCCACTGCCATTTACACGTCCCCTGTGTCCTCTCCCACTGTGTCTGTCACCCCCTCTTCCACACCACACAAACGCAGCCACCCACCCACCCAACAGCCATCCACCTCACCACAGCCTCCCGCTCCTGCACCTGCACCCAAAGACAGCAAACTTGTCTCGCCTACAACCACATCCTCTCCCTCCACTCCCATACCCACTGTACCTACCACTATCCATTGTCCCAGGAAAATCTATCTCTCTACTGCTACCTTCTTTCCTGACCCTGAGCCCCCCCCTCCTTCTCGTCGGGGTAAGAAGAGCACCTCAGCCACCACCAGCCCTGCAGCCCCCTTGACAAGGGTGCAGGGGTATTGGAGCCCACCAGCCCGCAGGTCTGGATCTTCGCCCAGCAGCAAGGGGACAGCCAGCCCACCCCCTGGGAAGAGGAGCAGAAGGCGGAAGGGCCGCCGCCGGAGCCCGGGTTCTATATCCCCCCAGGACACTAGCCAGCCACCGTCAACAGCCACAGCTCCAAAGGGAGGAAAGGGCCACAGACTCCCGACTAAGGAGGGCAAGGGCAGCAAGGCGGAGAAGTCAGGCAGCAGGCCTGCTGCCCATGGAGGACCCGTCACAGCTGCCCAGGAGGAGCCCGCAACCCCCATAGCCGCTGCCCAGGGAGGAACCGGCACAGCTGCCGCGGGAGAGCCCACCACCCCCATAGCCGCTGCCCAGGGAGGACCCAGCCCAGCTGCCCAGGAGGGCCCCACCACCCACAGCCCAGGTGGGCATTGAAGGAGCACCATCCCCGCTGCCCAGGAGGGCACCACCAGGCAATGCGCAGTTGGCCATAGAATGGCCGCCGTCTCCAGCACCGCTCCGCTGGGGACCGCCGTCTCAAGAACCGCTGAACTGGGCCCTTCAAGGCAAGGACCGCTGAACTGGGCCCTTCAAGGCAAGAACCGCTGAACTGGGCCCCGCCGTCTCCAGCACCGCTCCGCTGGGGACCGCCGTCTCAAGAACCGCTGAACTGGGCCCTTCAAGGCAAGGACCGCTGAACTGGGCCCCGCCGTCTCCAGCACCGCTCCGCTGGGTACCGCCGTCTCAAGAACCGCTGAACTGGGCCCTTCAAGGCAAGGACCGCTGAACTGGGCCCCGCCGTCTCCAGCACCGCTCCGCTGGGGACCGCCGTCTCAAGAACCGCTGAACTGGGCCCTTCAAGGCAAGAACTGCTGAACTGGGCCCTTCAAGGCAAGGACCGCTGAACTGGGCCCCGCCGTCTCCAGCACCGCTCCGCTGGGGACCGCCGTCTCAAGAACCGCTGAACTGGGCCCTTCAAGGCAAGGACCGCTGAACTGGGCCCTTCAAGGCAAGAACCGCTGAACTGGGCCCCGCCGTCTCCAGCACCGCTCCGCTGGGGACCGCCGTCTCAAGAACCGCTGAACTGGACCCTTCAAGGCAAGGACCGCTGAACTGGGCCCGCCGTCTCCAGCACCGCTCCGCTGGGGACCGCCGTCTCAAGAACCGCTGAACTGGGCCCTTCAAGGCAAGGACCGCTGAACTGGGCCCCGCCGTCTCCAGCACCGCTCCGCTGGGGACCGCAGTCTCAAGAACCGCTGAACTGGGCCCTTCAAGGCAAGAACCGCTGAACTGGGCCCTTCAAGGCAAGGACCGCTGAACTGGGCCCCGCCGTCTCCAGCACCGCTCCGCTGGGGACCGCCGTCTCAAGAACCGCTGAACTGGGCCCTTCAAGGCAAGGACCGCTGAACTGGGCCCTTCAAGGCAAGAACCGCTGAACTGGGCCCAGCCGTCTCCAGCACCGCTCCGCTGGGGACCGCCGTCTCAAGAACCGCTGAACTGGGCCCTTCAAGGCAAGGACCGCTGAACTGGGCCCCGCCGTCTCCAGCACCGCTCCGCTGGGGACCGCCGTCTCAAGAACCGCTGAACTGGGCCCTTCAAGGCAAGAACCGCTGAACTGGGCCCTTCAAGGCAAGGACCGCTGAACTGGGCCCTTCAAGGCAAGAACCGCTGAACTGGGCCCTTCAAGGCAAGAACCGCTGAACTGGGTCCTTCCAGGCAGGAACCGCTGGCCCTTTGGCAGACGTGGCAGGGCAGGATCTGTCTCGGGCAGGGCTGCAGGATGTCCTCTGGCCAACATGCCTCCTCCAGTGGCAGTGGAGTATGTTATGGACTGTTTGGACTGTGGCTTTGCTCTCCCCAGGATGGCCCAGTGGGCAGGCCACCCACTGTATGGACTGTATGGACTGTGGCTTTGCTCTCCCCAGGATGGCCCAGTGGGCAGGCCACCCACTGTATGGACTGTATGGACTGTGGCTTTGCACTCCCCAGGATGGCCCAGTGGGCAGGCCACCCACTGTATGGACTGTATGGACTGTGGCTTTGCTCTCCCCAGGATGGCCCAGTGGGCAGGCCACCCACTGTATGGACTGTATGGACTGTGGCTTTGCTCTCCCCAGGATGGCCCAGTGGGCAGGCCACCCACTGTATGGACTGTATGGACTGTGGCTTTGCACTCCCCAGGATGGCCCAGTGGGCAGGCCACCCACTGTATGGACTGTTTGGACTGTGGCTTTGCACTCCCCAGGATGGCCCAGTGGGCAGGCCACCCACTGTATGGACTGTATGGACTGTGGCTTTGCACTCCCCAGGATGGCGCAGTGGGCAGGCCACCCACTGTATGGACTCTTTGGACTGTGGCTTTGCACTCCCCAGGATGGCCCAGTGGGCAGGCCACCCACTGTATGGACTGTATGGACTGTGGCTTTGCTCTCCCCAGGATGGCCCAGTGGGCAGGCCACCCACTGTATGGACTGTGGCTTTGCTCTCCCCAGGATGGCCCAGTGGGCAGGCCACCCACTGTATGGACTGTATGGACTGTGGCTTTGCTCTCCCCAGGATGGCCCAGTGGTCATGGAGTCCCCTCGTGGATCTGGCGTCGTGTACTCAAGTGGCTGAGGTGCCCCCCCTTCCCTTCCCCCTGAGGTGCCTGTCCTTTTTTCTTTCTGATGCCCCTGCAGTGTTCTCTCCGTGGAGTTCTTGTCGTGGGACTGGGCCTTGCCCCTTTGCTCAGGACCCCTGTGGTCCACGGACAGTGGTTGGACTACATTTAGTAGATGTATATATTTTGTACATAGTTTATTTATTTATTTGGATTACTGCTGTCCATTTTTCAATATATCTGCCCGTTTAAGATCTCTTCTTTTGGTCTTTGCATTATTTCGGAGGGGGGGGTTTGTGGGTTGTGACAGTGATCTGTGGGAATGCATTGATGTGTGTGTTTTAGTGGGTGTGGGTGGGTGGGTGTGTGCCGGTAATCTTTTCCCTCCCCTGTGTCGTAGGTGCAGTACTCACCGATGTCTTCCGCGCCGCCGGCCGTGCTCCTGGTACTGGAGCAGGTATAGGAGTGCGGGGATGACCTGCAACTCGGGTTCCATACTGCCGGAATCTCGCGTGGAGTATGTGGAGGTGAGCGTTTTCCCGTTCGTAGTCTGTTTCCGCCGTGTTTTTATCGGCGGTGCTCCCGCCCCGGAAAAGGTGGCGGATTGGTGGGTCGTGATAGGGTGGGCGGTACATTGTCTGCCGCCTGGCTGTTGGCGGGGACCGCCGCGCTGTTTGTTTGTTCCGCCGTGGCGGGCGGAGTGTTAATGCGGCGGGCTGTGTTGGCGGTTCCCGCCAGGGTCAGAATTGCATATTTTGGACCGCCGGCCTGTTGGCGGGTTGGCCGCCGCTTTATCACCGACCGCCAGGGTCAGAATGAGGGCCTATATGTTCATCCCCAGGGATTCAGAGACCAACAGAATTAGCTTTGTACCACTAGTCACGCAATAGCACATGCTATGAGGAATCCAACCAGGAGATCCAAAGAAGCAACCTGAAAGTGTGAACATTATAAAAGTAGTCTAGAATATATGATCTGAGTAGTACACCAAAGAATGACAGAGAGGCAAGAAGTTACAAAGGCTGTATTTTGATGATGAATTCAACTAGGAGTGTATTTGTAGTAGCCATTACACAACATTCTTAACACATATCTTAGCATTCCACCCAGGAGTCTCGGTGAAGGATATTATAAAGAACAGCGATAGTGTACACATAGTGAGCCCACTGCGCAGGACAGGAAAGCAAAAGGTTAGGAAAGCAAATCAGAGGAATGTCTATTATAGAACTAGCCAGTATAACGTGTTCCAAGGGTTCAGTCAAGAACATGTGAGCGTTTGACCTTTTTTGGTCTTTTACAATTTATTCATACAGGGACGCATTAGAGGTTGATAGATCTTTTGAATTTGCTTAGAGGCATCTCACCATCACCACTTTCAGTTTCTTCACAACCAAATCTTGTGACAACAACATATGCATTAATCAATTTGTCAGAAATCTTGAGTCAGTAAACTTCATGCACCATGTCCTATGTGGCCATGAATAACCACACCTTTTAGTAAAAGTTAGAACGTTTATTTCCCTACATTGACAATGTTAACATCATGTATATTAGTCTCAATACCAAATGATAAACATGTATGAATAACACTGGCTGACCAAATTTTCTAAAGAATCTCAATTTAAATAATGCATTTACAATCTAGCATTCAGGAATCACAGTACAAATAAATAGCAACAATCACAGCGTAATAGAAATGACATACATTTAGATTCAACAGGTGAAGAGAATCAACTCTTAGTTAATAACATTTATTAACAGTGGGATTACGAACTAACTGTCCAATTAGCATAGCATGTTTTGACTTCATGCAAAAGTAAGTTAGTCAAAAGTTAATTTGAAAAACATATAACTATGGCTTTTATCAAAATAGTGGTTGTTACCTAGAAACTAAAGAACAAAAATCTACAAGACAATAGCATTTTGTTATACCTCTCCTCAATGGATCGGCAAGTTGTGATTCTCTTCATCAGTTGGACACCAACTGGTCAGCTTCAGCAACAGGACAGTAAAAGGAAATGGCTCAGACATTGTGCTTCTCTGAGCTATCTGAAGCATTTAAGAAGCAATTTCTAAAGGATCAGCATCCACCATTAAAGTTAAAGTTAGGAATGAAAACATCAGGAACTGTTCAGCTCTTCAATCAGGACCACTAAGGATACAAAGTGTGTGAAGAAAGAATGAGAATGGCCCCTCTCCCCTTGAGCAGTCAGGCTAAGTTATAACTCCCTAAAGAATCTTCCTATATCATCATTGGTCAGGAAATTATATGTGTACAGTTGGCACAATAAAAGCTACAACCCAAATCTAAGATATAACTAAACTGTCTTTCACATGTCGATGATTGACTCCTCTTCTCCTGTTCCAGGTTCTTCAGGCAACTCTTTTGTTTCAATCCATTGTCCAGCCAGTACAATCATTGTTGGTTCCTGGGAACATTTCAGACTTACACACCAAGTTAACTTTGTTGCATTTTCTAGTACAACATGATTCTGCAAGCAGTTCTCATGAGAAAGTTAAAGACAGCTGCAAATTGTTTGGTCAGCGCAGCGTAAACAATTAAAGCATTATTTTCTCTAGGCTTACAATACATTTTCCACTATTTATTAAACATTGCAGCTTGACATGATGTTTTGCAAAGTAGGCCCAAACCTTGCCTTCTTATGGCCTAAAGTTATTAAAAGAAATACATAGCAGGAAATCATTAATATGATATACTAATACATTTTTCTCTAAACGTGCACAATAACCAATATTAATTTGCATTCACTAAACGCATTACGTTGGATGGCAGCCACTCAAGTAGGCACATTTTCCAAGTCGCACATTATTTTCTATGTTAGCCTAATTCCATGAAAATTCTTCACCAACAATAAATGCAAATCATTAGTAATTAATTTAGCTTCCACAGTCATCACTGGGGCAAGCGTACACAAATGGCCATAGTTTTTGCCATGTAGATCAAACCCACCTCCAATTCATTGGACATGCTTGGTTATAGCAGTTGTGTCACCACCAAACATAGGGCCTGATTCAGACCTTGGCGGACGGCGGAGGCCGTCCGCCAACGTCCCGCCGACAAATGACCGCACCGCGGTCAAAAGACCGCGGCGGCCATTCAAACATTTCCGCTGGGCCGGCGGGCGCTCTCCACAAGAGCGCCCGCCGGCCCAGCGGAAATGCCCCTGCAACGAGGACGCCGGCTCAGAATTGAGCCGGCGTAGTTGCAGGGGTGCGACGGGTGCAGTTGCACCCATCGCGTATTTCAGTGTCTGCAAAGCAGACACTGAAATACTTTGTGGGGCCCTCTTACGGGGGCCCCTGCAGTGCCCATGCCATTGGCATGGGCACAGCAGGGGCCCCCAGGGGCCCCGCGGCACCCCCTACCGCCATCCTGTTCATGGCGGGTTTTCCGCCATGAACAGGATGGCGGCAGGGGGTGTCTGAATCCCCATGGCGGTGGAGCGCGCTCCGCCGCCATGGAGGATTCAATGGGGCAGCGGTAAACCGGCGGGAGACCGCCAGTTTACCCTTTCTGACCGCGGCTGAACCGCCGCGGTCAGAATGCCCTTGGGAGCACCGCCAGCCTGTTGGCGGTGCTCCCGTGGTCGGTGACCCTGGCGGTCACCGGCCGCCAGGGTCAGAATGACCCCCATAAAGTCAACTGTTGAGTGCCTTGGTTAATTCAAATTTCTTATCTTCACTGGAACAGTGTTCCAGAGGTTACCACCTGTATAAAGAAAGAGACAGTGTGTTTCTTCTTCTGAGGGTGAATCAGATGTCATTGGCTATAACAAATTGTGAGCTGTGAACCAGCTATTCAGATTGAGAAAGGATTGAAATTGACCATCTACAAACTTGATGGGATATGTAATGTCCAGAACAGTAGTTCACTAATAAGTGGCCAAGTCCAAGAACGTTATAAAGAGTTATTTGCCATAGAATCAACATTTTCCCTTCAGAGCTTTAGGGAATAATCCCTCATTGAGCTAGCTGTTCATAAACTGATACAGTGCTGCAGCAAATACCAAGGATGTTCCTTCACATAGAAAATTTGGCAGGACCCAATGCACTATTTCTGGTTTCCTATTTATGATCATTGGTGTTACACCCCTAATTGACCACAAGGAAGACAAGGTTTTGATCATAATCACTGCCTAGGAGATGCCTAGTCAGGGGATACCCGACTATTTAAACAATTAAATTTCATTACCAGATAAATAAAGTTTATATAAATAGTATGTAGATAAGGAAGTTAGAATGAAATTGTTAAAATGTTCTGTAAATGTGTAGGAATTTGAAATGGGATTAATTTGTGGGAGCTTTGCAAGTGTGCAAGTAATGTGGCGTATTATATATTGTGGTTGTGAAACCTCAATTAGAAATATGTTCACAATTCTGTCTTGGATTCAGTCAAGCTGGTTTTTGAATGCCTAGCTCAATCTTGGTCAGCTGTGGCTTTAAGCAGTAATGCTTAAACTAAGGAATCAAAGTGAAGTATTTGGACACATTAAACAACACATTAAGAAAAATAAAGTCACACAACACAAAAGAAATCTGATACCAATTTATAAAAATAGATTTTATTGTTATGAATTTTAGACACAAAGATGAGCAAACTCCACCGGATTGTTTAGGAGATATAGGCCCTCATTACAACTTTGACGGGCGGCGGAGGCCGCCCGCCAAAGTTGCGCCGCTGGAATACCGCACCGCGGTCTGAAGACCGCGGCCGGCATTCTGAGTTTCCCGCTGGGCAGGCGGGCGGCCGCCTTAAGGCCGCCCGCCAGCCCAGCGGGAAACAACCTTCCCACGAGGACGCCGGCTCGGAATCGAGCCGGCGGAGTGGGAAGGTGCGACGGGTGCTACTGCACCCGTCGCGTATTTCACTGTCTGCTATGCAGACAGTGAAATACAAGCGGGGCCCTCTTACGGGGGCCCCTGCAGTGCCCATGCCATTGGCATGGGCACTGCAGGGGCCCCCAGGGGCCCCGCGACACCCCCTACCGCCATCCTGTTCCTGGCGGGCGAACCGCCAGGAACAGGATGGCGGTAGGGGGTGTCAGAATCCCCAAGGCGGCGCAGCATGCTGCGCCGCCTTGGAGGATTCTGACGGGCAGCGGAAAACCGGCGGGAGACCGCCGGTTTTCCTGCACTGACCGCGGCCAAAGCGCCGCGGTCAGAATGCCCTAAGGGGCACCGCCAGGCTGTCGGCGGTGCTCCCGCCAACCGCGAGCCTGGCGGTCACAGACCGCCAGGCTCGTAATGAGGGCCATAGATTTTTAAGTAAACACTAAATCCCAGCTTTTTAGTGCAAAGTGCAAACTAGCATTGGTAACTGTAAAGTCTGAAAACTTTTGAAGAGTTTGAAAGTGTTGTGTTTGACTACTCTGGCCTGATTTGGGTGACTAATTCTAACATGAAGAAGGTTGGGGGGGGGTCTGAGTTAGTGTATTTCAGACAGTTACCTGGTCTTCAGAGCAGTCTCTATTCCAGTTTACACTATAAGCAAGTATTGCCATGGATTTAAGTGGACTAGTCCTGATGCTGGCTATGCAGGATGCTGAGATGTCGAAATCCTCTGGGAGCTGTGTGGCAGGTAGGGACCTTCTTGTGGGTATTCTTTGATCCATCGGAAAGGTGGGATGACATTGGCCACAGGATTCAGGGTCTCTCGAAGTCCTTTTGGAGTTAGTAGAAGTCCAGTGGCAGCTGGACCACAAATCTCCAGTCACAGTTGGTCTGGTGGTTTTCTTTGGTGAGGGATAGTGTCTGTCTTTGGTGACAAGTCCACACTCTGATGACTCTTCCGTGTGCAAGTGTGCAAAGACGGTGGGGTATTATACATTGTAGGTAGAACTGGGCAGAGTTTGCGTAGCAATGCTACGTGGAGTAAAAAAAAAGTCCATTGTGCTACACAGGGTTCTGCTAGCAGGTGGAGTTTCTTGCCACACCTAATCGCATGACGTTTAAAGTTGTATCTTGCATTGGAACTCACATGAACAGCACCCCGTGGTTCGCATGAGTGTGGCCATTTTGATTTTTGCTTTTCTATGATGCTGGGGCCAACTTTTATGATCCTCTCTATATCTCTCCCATCCCCCACTTTTGAAACCTTTTTTCGCTAGTTTTGCAATATTATATTACCTTTTCTCTTTCTCTTTTTTATATTTTAACTTTTCTCTTATTTGTTTGTGTTTTTTTTGCAACTTTGTAACTTTTTTTCTTAACTTTTTCTCTTCCTTTTTCCTAATCTCTCCTTCCTTACCTCTCCCCCCACCCAAGCACCCAGCACCATGGCACAGCAAGGGAGTATCAAGCCCCTATCTACCTGCTGACTTCCTTGCAGAATGTGGCGACGGCAAGCGGTGTAGCCCTGCACCATATTATCAGAGGTGGATGTGGCTGCCTTGGTCCAGCACCACCTCCCCTCCACCTTGGCAGCAGGCCCGGTTCTGGGTGCGGCCTCTGAGAGCACCAGCAGTGCTGGGAGAGTGCTGTGCGGCAAAGCTCTGGTGTCGGGCGGACCCAGCAACAACTGACGCTCCAGTGGGCTGACATCCTGGATCGGGAGACCTGCTCAACCTGCTAGGCATCAAGGTTGCGGTACTCGGTGAGTAAAAATCAAACATTATTAGTTGTGCTCTGTGCTTATAGTTTTTCTTCCCAAATGGCAAGCATGCTGCTCAGTAAAATGCAGGTCACTTAACTTTATGTTACAAATATGATATTGTGTGATCGTCTTCTATACAGATGATCAGCACTACCTAATTCTACTTCTTTTTGGTGATCACTTAGGCTGATTAAGAAGTAATGCAGAGACTTCTCCTGAGTCCTGAGTCCTGTGTCCTGTCAAAGACAGTCTTCATTAATATATTATTATTAGTGATTTTGTATGTTCTCTCACATCTCTGTGCCTTTCTTTTTTGTAGCTCATACAGTGCCAATTGGCAAGCAATTTCCCAGTGATGTGTAAAAGTTTTGCATGCATCCAATCTAATGCATTCAGATTGATAATGAGATGAGAACTGTATAAATCATTCATTGCAACTTATTAGTGATTCGAAAATGTAGTTTAGGAAAATAGGAATGGGGTAAGGAAATTTGAAAAAGGAGGATGGCCTTGATACTAATATTATTACATTATCCAGGCCCCCAGAACCTCTGATTGAGAAATGTTACTGTGTTTGCCTTTTCTAAAAAAAAAAAAAAAAAAAGTAACATTCTTGGAGAGATTACTTATTAACAGTACCACTAATCTTTTCTAATTTTTTTGTTACATCATCCAGCATCTAGGGGCAGGAGGATGGCTGTTGAGGAGGGCGAGGCTGCTCCGGGCCCCTCCACATGTGCCAGGGTGGAAGGATCTGCTGGCCCCAGTAATTGCTCCTGTTGTTGTTAATATTAATATTCATTTCCCTAACTTTTTCCACTCAACACTATCATTTTCTACCTTTTACTGTACCTGTCTCCTATTCTTTTTCCAACTCCACTTCTATTTTTCTGTTTTGTAAAATCGTCTTATCCCTGCATTATCCTATTTACTTATTTTCTATACTTCCAGCTTCTTTACTTTGGCCTGCCTGGCTATGATAGTCTGTCTGTAGCTTCCTTCTTCTGCTTCCCTCTCCCCTTATGTATTTTATCTTGTGGAGTGCTGGTAAGGCTCAGAGAACCCATGTTCTGAAGATTGCATGCCCATGTAAGGTATTCTACACATTTTTCGTGAGAACATAGGCCAGGCCCGACCCTGCTTAGCGCTTCCAAGATGGGTGCATTCAGGATGACCGTAGACAGTAAAAGCTGCTGTTTTAGGCCTCTTGTGCACAAGCCTGTCCTGTTTGCAGTGCACACGGAGCAGGCCTGTGCACAACAGGCTTTAAACTACACCTTTCATTCACTACCTAAGGCCCTGGACTGAATTCAGGCTAGGGCCGCAGGCAGCAAAAGCAGCCAGGCCTGTTGTGCACTGGCTTGGCCTTGTGCACTTCACACAGGACAGGCTGGTGCACAAGAGACGTGAAACAGCAGCTTTCACTGCTTTCATTAGTTGAATTCAGGCCAGGGTCGTAGGCAGAACAAGAGGATTTACCTGGAGGTTCCCTGGGGGTCCTCCTTTCCGACGAGTCCTCCTCTCAGCGCAGCTGCCTCCCTCCTCTGCTTGGGTGCACGCTGAAGCCAAGTTATGGGCTGCACAGTGCAATCACAGACTGTCTGCGCTTGTGCTGTGCAGGCCATAACTGGGCTGCATTGCGCACTCCGTGAGCCCTACTCCGCTGGCAGGGCTAGTAGAGTTTGTTGGATAACTCCGTTCTCCAAGCTGAGCACGGAGTTCCAAAGTCTCTGTTAACTCTGCCAAAGGAGTGGAGCTCCCCGCACACCCCTACTTTTAACATATTTACAAAAAACAAAATGCCCGCCTGATATTTTGATCGAATAGAATGTGTGCCTGAAATATAGTAATGTATTTTCGGTTGTATTTTGCTAGTAGAAAAAAAAAACAATAGGAGGAGGTGTATGTGGTGTCTAAATTGTGTAATTTTGTTTCTAGCCACACCGACAACCAGGGCCGGGCCAGCGGTGGCAGCTATAGCACCAACACGGCTGCAGGAGTGGATATCGGGGAGTCTCTGTGGCGGGTAGGTATAAGTCCTATTGATTCCTTATTTACAATTAGATATATATAGTCACTACAAGGGTTTACTAGTGTTGTTGACTCATTCATCAACATCCTGGTTTTGTAGATGCAGTGGAAATGAAGTAAGTATTGGGCTCTTCTGTCTGCAACTCAGCAGACTAAGGTTTATAAAATTAACTTGAACTCTGTGTTTTGGAAAATTGAAAAAAGGATGGAAGTAGAATGGCTGGGTAAAATAGAATATAATTGAAATTATGTGTGTGTGGATGTGGGTGAAAGGGTGCATAATAATAATCATATAGGTGGGTGAGGAGGAGGAATACTAGGATGCATGTGTGGGTGAAGGTTAGATAAAATGTA
This sequence comes from Pleurodeles waltl, assembly GCF_031143425.1. Lineage (NCBI taxonomy): Eukaryota > Metazoa > Chordata > Amphibia > Caudata > Salamandridae > Pleurodeles > Pleurodeles waltl. The sequence goes on from NC_090447.1 coordinate 930,894,597, forward strand.
AATGGGTGAACAATGCCAGGCCAGGTGGGTTAAAGGGTATGGGTGAAAGGATCCCATGCCTGTATGGGTGAACAGACTACTCGTGTGGGTTAGATCTCTTGGATGAGTGAATGGGTGAAAGGATGAATGGGTGGTTATTGGCTAAATGTATTTTGATGAAAAATTAGTCTAGAGCCATGTTTGGAATTTGAAAAATGGCGAAGAACTGGATGAGCAAATGTAATGCTTAGCCGAAATGGTGTGTATCAAAGCCAAGGGTGAAGAATAAGAATACTAGAAGAAGACATTTGCAATGATGATGAATAGAATCATGGTTGTAATGAAGAATAAAGGGAGGTCTTTTAGATAGGAACATTCTGCTCACCCACTTTACTTACTTGGAATGGTTTTGTGTGAAGGTTTGGATGGTATTTCAGAATATTCCATTGACTCACAGTATTTTTCAAGTGAGGCAGGTAATAATATGTATTCCACCATCCATTAACTACCACCTCCCTCCCTTGCTATAGCCTTTCACCAGTGCCACTCATAATGATTTAACAGCTGCATGGTTCAATTTGGCTGAATCGGCACTGCAATGTTGGCTATGCAATGTGCGTCTGTCAGCTTGAGTTCATGTGTCAAACACTTTTCAATGCATGGCAATGCTAAAAAAAAAGGTGTGTTTACCAGTTTCCACCCAGTGCCCACTGTGTCAGTCACTTCCTATTACTTCACTCCTTTAATCAGTCTTATGTTATGTTGCATACTTCAGAATAGTTTGGGAAAATCAATCTTTGGTTGTGACACATTTTTCAAGCGGATTCAGAAATATAAATCAATATGGCTTCCATGATGGATTTAGGGCCAGATGTAGGTACGTTGCAAATTGCGACTTGCAATTTGCGAGTCCGAGCGACTCGCAAATTGCAACTCGCAATTTGCTATGCAGAAAGGTGTCTCAGACACCTTCTGCAACTCGCAATGGGGTCGCAAAGACCCACCTCATTAATAATAATGAGGTGGGTCACAGTTTGCAACCCCATTGCGAGTCTGGGCACTCACAGGGATGGTGGCCTGCTGGAGACAGCAGACCACCATGTCCGTGACTGCTTTTCAATGCGATGTTGCGGATGTGTGCGATGATGCTACTGCACTGCCAGGGAGAGGGCTGAGTTCTGTACCAAAAAGGTTAACCTCTTCTTCACCTTCCACCAAGATCGGATCAGATTCCATGCTTTCAACACCTTCACTAACACCACTTGCAGGCTTTTCCTTTTAGCCGCTAAGGTGCGTCTCCCAGTGGATTGCATGGTGTTTTCTCAAGTGGGTTGTTTGGCCTCTAGTTCCATAGTTTGTACCAAGCTTTCACCAACTAACACTTGCTCAACAAATGGAGCATATGGCAATGTATGGCTCCTTTTCACTAACCGTAAAGAAGTCCCAAACCGGGGATGTCAACTTTCTAACACTGCTGCCACTGCCAATGTCTGAAGAGGTGGCGGTAGGTGGATATTGTTTTGATGATGTTTGCCTCTCTGTGTTTACAGTGCCTTCTTCTACTGAGGTGGGTGTGGATTTAGGTTGCACCCGGGGCCTTGTAAATATGGAATCTGGAGGAGTTGGTGGTATCGCTGCCACATCTCTCGGAGCAGTTTGAGAAGATGGGGTAATGTTTGACTCCACTGGGGCTGGGATAACATCCATGATGACTGGCTCATCGTCAGACTCGTCATCCTCCTCTTCTTCACCCATTACTCTAAGGCTTTCAAGAACATTTCTTTTCACTCCTTGCCATACCTGCCGTGTCTCAGACTGAGGTGGCATCCAAGCGAAGTCTTGATCATCAGAAAGGGGACTTGAGGAAGGAGATTGTGGAGATCTGGAAGACAGTGGGTCCTGTGAATGAGGGGCTTCTTCAGCTTCCTCTGCATGAAGCTCAACATCCTGATGTGCTCCTACTTCAGGAGGAACTTCTTTTGCTGGCTGCAGCTGTTGTTCACTGGCCTGAGTTTCTGGCAATGATTGGGTACTACCTTGAGCAAGAGATAAGTCTAATTCAACGTCACTGCTTGTTGGCGTTTCTGTGATTAGAAAGGCTCCTCTGTGCCAGGCATGGGCTAGGGCCTACTTTGGAATGGGGCTGCTAATGTGGGAGTGGTGCTCCAGCTTGCTCCCCAGAGTCTGGTGTGGCAAGCAGACGTCTTGGCCCAAAAAAATGTCTAGGGCAACATACCAATGGTGGGAAGCTCCTTCTTATAACCGGCTGCTTTCTTTCGGGCCAACTTTAAGCTGTCAGTTGGCAGTAGCACTTAACTTCAGCAGCTGAAGACATATTCGTGTGATCATGTGAGTGTGGTCACATGTCACGTCGAGCTCAGGCCTTCTGACTGGCAGTACTGTGGGTAATGTCTCTTTCTCTTGGTGCACCTTAAAGCAAACTTGCAAGAAGGATCAGTGAAATGTGGCATTGCTGTTGCAGTTACATTAGTAGTGGAAACAAACAATATCATAGAATGGTCACTTAAATAAACGTATACATAATTATGAAATACAGTGTATCCATTCATAAAAACAACACACCAACATTAACTTTCATTAGCAAGTCATGAAGGATGAGAAAGAGCAACAACTACAACATACAGAATGTAACTGTTAGATTTACACCTCTGCATCAAGTTGGCATGTGGCACTCAGGGAGGTGCTCCTGACAAATGGAATAATAATAATCCTTGAATAATGTAATGTTATGAAATGTAGTAGAACTGTACACCTGTGGCAGACATAGGGCTAATGGGAAAATTTTGAAAATAAATATTGTTTGTAAAAATAAAAGTTAGAAGAACAAGAAAACTTTTTTAGAAAAAAATAGTGGAATGCCTATTACACTAGCAGGCTAAGCCACTTTACATTATCATTTAATTTAATGAATATTGCAAATTTACAAAACAGAACATGGAGCAAATGTAGTGCACTGTTAAACATTTTTCCTTTGTAGAACAAAAATGACTGGTAATTAAAATAACTAGCCCACAAATGCAGGTCACCCACCAACATAAAGTTAAAAAAATGAATAAAAGTACAGATTAATCTTAGGGAATGCCCCTATCAAACAAACAGGTTGTACAACACCCTTATGCAAGTGTTTTTAACTTACTTTTGAAAACTCAAAGACAACTCTCCTTAAATCCAATGATATATATCCAGGAGAAAGTGATCCTTCCAGCTCAAAATCCAAGTGAAAAGTGGCCAGGAGATGGGGAAAACAGTGGGAGGGGCACTTCCTGTTGTTGGACAAAACAATGTAGTTCTTGCACGACAACATCAACATGAAAGGTCAATAAGAGAAGATTTTTCATTCAAAGTCGTAGATTTTGGTTGCTTCAGCTTTGCCAGGTTGCAGCAGCAATCGATCACGCTCACTCAAACTCGCCTACACCAGAAAAGATACACCAGAAGTCGCTCCTGTTGTGCTACCTCTCGCGAGAGGGTAAAAAATCTTGTTTGTGATCACGAGAGCACAGAAGTCTTTAGTCTCACATCTTGCACATGCAAAATAACAGATAATGCATGCCAAAGGGGAAAAAACTGAAAAAACTCTGCCAAGTTGCGAAGTGGGTCTATTGGGAAATCCACGTTCTCTGCGGAACATGGAGTTGCCGAATTCCACAAACTATATCCGTGGAGCAGAGATTTTTGCCAAGCCCTAATTGTGGTTGTGAAATGACATTGTGCAATACACTCACAATTCTATCTTGTTGACACAGGAGGAACTTTTGAGCACTGAACGGTAGTCTTGTTGGCTGCACATTGGAGGACAGTGATCATTCTTTGAAATTGGCTACTGGCAAGCCAAAATTGGCTACTCCAGCTTTTATGGTCTTGGTGCTGCAACAGGGGTCAGTCTGTGTGAGTCTGTAGAACAACTATTCAAAAAGTCAGGAACCACAGACACAGTCCTCTCTTCACTAGCCCAAGGAGCAGCAGCTGCGCTCCACTGATTGCTGCAGCCATTGTTTCCAAGTCCAGGTTCGACAGAGCACTCCTTCTTTGGTTCCATGTCCAGCCCAGATGCGATCTGAGGGTCAGGGTGCCAGGGGTGCTACATTTAAGCCCAGGAGGTGCCCTGGGGATAATGTATGCACTAGCCAATGGGCTACTAGGATTTCTCCCACCCTGTGATGACTACCAGCTATGTGTGGCATCTACAGATGCCAGAGTGTATTATGCTGCCCACTCTCAATATGTCAGAACCCTTCCTAGGCTGTTAGAAGCTTGGAAGTTCACTCTAGATGTTTGGCTATCAGTGTGGTACACGCCCATGGAAAAACAATATTTGTCAACTGGTATGCTCTCTCTGTTCCATATGTCAGTCCCTTCACCTGAACAAAGGGGCAGCCACTCTCAAGTGTGATTGCCATTTTCCCACCACAGCCAGCTTCTCCAGCACGTCTGGCTTGCTACAAAGGGGACATAACACCTCTTTCTATGGCAGGCCTCTAAGGTTCCTGAGCATAGAAATTGTCCACACTACCCTTAGGAGAGCAGAAGGCTGTCTGGTGGCCACTGACTGTGAATAACCACTGGATAAACAGAGCAACAGTGGCAAGATTATAAAAGTATTTTTTGTCTTAATAGTGACATTAAGTTGTAATTGGGCATCACAACAGGTTTATGCCACAATTAATTTGATACCTTGAAGTAGACATTTTAGTAGTCCCATTCAGAAGTTACCAGGATAGAGATGTCAGCCTGTAACTCTATACTAGCCATTAGGTCTGCTAGCTTTTCCACAGTAAAAACAACAATTTGGACATTTTACAGTCAGGGTATCTAAAAGCACATGCCCCATGTAGTAATTTCTGCTTCTTCCCTTAGGGCTTGGTAGGCATTCCCTAGTGAAGACTTATGAAAATTATTAAGGGAAATGGAGAATTTGCCATTGGTTTAAGTGGCAAAGTTGAATCCGTTGCCCTTGCAGGCACCAGGCACCCTTTACCCCTTCAGGGTCCAGGCTTTTTTGGCTATTTGGGACAGTTCGTGCTTAGGCCCTCATCATTTTTTGTCCACATAAGCTGCCCATGCCAAAACATCTGAGGGATTCTAGAGGTACCAAGAGTTTGTGGGTTCCCCTAGAGGAGACCAAGAAATTAGTCAAAAAACAGCAAAACATTATTTTTTAAAAAGAAAAATGGAAAAAGGGCTGCAGAAGAAGGCTGTGTTTTTTTTCCCTGAAATGGCAGCAACAAAGGGTTTGCGGTGCTAAAATCACCATCTTCCCAGCTTTCAGGAACAGGCAGACTTGAATAAGAAAACCAAATTTTTTAACACAATTTTGGCATTTTACTGAGACTTACCCAATTTTTGCAATTGTTTGTGGTTTTATCCTCCTTCCAGCTAGTGACAGAAATGATGGATCCCATACAATTAAACATTTCTGAAAAGTAGACACAATTCTGAACTCAGCAAGGGGTAATTTGTGTAGATCCTACACAGTTTTCCTACAGAATATAACAGCTAAAATAAAAAAAAAATGAAATTGAGGTGAAAAAAACAGCTATTTCTCTCTACGTTTTACTCTGTAACTTTACGTTACGTCTGCTGGACTCTTCTGATTGTGGTGATATATTGGGCTTCCAGGTTCATCAAGAACCGTAGGTTCCGAGAGCCAATAAAGGAGCTGCACCTTGCAATGGGTTTTCATTGTATACCTGGTATACAGCGATTCATTTAGTGAAATATAAAGAGTGACAAATAGGTATCAAGGAAACCTTTGTATTTCCAAAATGGGCACAAGATAAGGTTTTACGAAGCAGTGTTTATTTGCACATCTCTGAATTCCAGGGTCCTCATGCAAGCATGTGAGTCACAGGACATTTCTCAGATAGCCATCTTTTTTGCACACTGTCTTACATCTGGAAGGAAAAAATGTAGAGAAAGTCAAGGGGCAATAACACTTGTTCTGCTATTCTGTGCTCCCCAAAGTCTCCTGATAAAAATGCATGGGTAGGCCTAATGCCCACGACAGGAAACGCAACATGAACCCATCACATTTTCACATTGAAGCTGTGGATTTTGGCCTTTAGCTCAACAGGCACCTGGTGAAACCTGGAAAAACATTTTTTTTTTAAACTATACACCTAGAGCAATAAAGAATGGGGCTCTCACCAGGTTCTGTTACCGAGAATCCTTTGCAAACCTCAAAATTTCCCGCAATTTTTTTTGTTTTCCTCACATTTTGGTGACAGAATTCTTGAATCTGAGAGGCGCCAGCCAGTGTTTCCCCAAGGCTCCATGATAAAAATGATACCTCACTTGTGTGGGTAGACCTAGTGCCCACAACAGGAAATGCCCAAAAACACATTTTGGGCACAACACATTTTCCCAAGGAAAACAGAGCTGTTTTTTGCAAAGTGCCTAGCTGTGGATTTAGGCCTCTAGCTCAGCTGGCACCTAGGGAAACCTACCTAACCTCTGCATTTTTTAAAACTAACACCTAGGGAAATCCAGGATGGGGTGACTTGTGAGGCTCTCACCAGGTTCTGTAACCCAGAATCCTTTCCAAACCTCAAAATTTGGCAAAAAAACAACTTTTCCCTCAGATTTCGGTCCTGCAAGTTCTGGAATCTGAGAGGAGCCACAAACTTCCTTCCACCCAGCATTCGCCCAAGTCTTCCAATAAAAATGGTACCTCATTTGTGTGAGTAGGCCTAGTGCCCGCAACAGAAAATGCCCCAGAACACAATGTGGTCACATAACATTTTCCCAAAGAAAACTGATCTGTTTTGCAAAGTGCCTAGCTCTGGACTTTGGCCTCCAGCTCAGCCAGCACCTCAGGAAACCTAGCAAACCTATATATTTTTCAAAACTAGACACCTATGGTAATTCAGGATGCAGTAACTTGTGGGGCTCTCACCAGATTCCGTTACCCAGAATCCTATGCAAACCTCAAAATTTGGCAAAACACCCACTTTTTCCTCACATTTCGGTGATGGAAAATTCTGCAATCTGAGAGGAGCCACGAATTTCCTTCCACCCAGCATAACCGCAAGTCTCTGGATAAAAATGGTACCTCACTTGTGTTGGTGGGCCTAGTCCACACGACAGGAAATGCACCAAAACGCAACATGGACACATCAAATTTTTACATTGAAAATAAATGTGTTTTTTGGAAAGTGGCTAGCTATGGATTTTGGTCTCTAGTTCAGCTGGCACCTAGGAAAACTGACCAAACCTGTGCATTTGTGAAAACTAGTAAACTAGGGAACCCAGGATGGGGTAACTTGTGGCACTCTGACCAGTTTCTGTTACCCAGAATCCTTTGCACACCTCCAAATTTGGCAAAAAAAAATACTTGTTCCTCACATTTCCGGGATAGAAAAGGTGCTTAATTTGTGCTTGTTGTTTCCGGTGCAGCGCACCAGCACTTATTTTTGTGGGCTGGGGCTTATTTTTCTGCCTCAAGCATTTGTTATGAGCAAATGACACATATGGGAAATACAGAAGAAGTGAAAAACCAAAAAGTGTCACAAAGGGAGAAAGTAGAAAGCTGCTAGAGTGAGGTGAAGGGGCAGGGAGTGGTTTTATATGGATTGAAGAGGCCCAACATAACTTCAGGATTACACTGCCTCAGTATTCCATGTTTCCGCATTTAAATGCAGCAGCCTCATGTTCAAGAAGAAGGCTTTGGGCACCGGCACGTTTTTATTTACAAATTAAGCATTGGATAAAGTGTTCTAGAATCTGAGAGGAGCCACAAATTTCCTTCCCGCCAGTGTTCCCACAAGTCTCCCGATAAAAATGGTGCCTCACTTGGTGGGTAGGCCTAGTGCCTGTGTCAGGAATGGATCACACATTGGTCAATGATATACATGAGGACAACTGTTGACCCTGGGGTGATCCATTTCTGATGTAGGCACTAGGTACAGGCACTCAAATGGGGTAGTGTTTTTATCAGGACAGGTGGGAAAACACTGGGTGGTAGGAATTTTGTGGATCCCAGAATATTCCTGTAGTTTGTGTGACAGAAATGCAAGAAAAAAGAGTTTTTATTCAACATTTCACATTTGCAGGGTATTCTGGGTAAGAAAGCTGTGTGGAATCCACACAAGCCACACCCCTGTAGACACCCCCGTGTGCCTACGTTCCAGAAATGTCTGGGTTTGGTAGGTTTCCCTATGTGGCCGCCGAACCCAGGGCCAAAAGCGCAGGTGTCTGCCTTACAATACCAGGTTGTTTTGTGATAGATAATTTTGATGTCCCCACAATACGATTTGGGCAGTGGAATTTGGGGATGAACTAAATTGGGGAGCTCACAAGAGAGCACTCTCTGTGTGCTTGCTGTCGCATGCATCTTTTCTCTGGGTTGGGATAACCCGCTATAGTCCCGCTGCATAGATAGTACTTGTGAAGGGACAGCAGGACTTTCCTCATCACCTCCCTCAGAATCACTGGAAGAGGAGTTCGCAGATGGGACTCTTCCAACTGAAAAATCACTCCCAGAGTATGCACCATTGTCCGATCCCTCAGATTTGTCTCCCTATGTGCTGTCTCAGTCTCTGATCCTACATCAGAGCGTTCCAGTAGACAGACACAAAATTGCTGGTCAGTGTGTGTGTGTGATGCATGCAACAGAAAAGATTGCCTTACCTTTGGTTCTTCCCTTAATCAGCACCTTCTCTCAAGACACTCAAAAAACCCAAAAAAGATACACTATTACTTCCCCTTGTCACGTTCCACTCATCACAGTCTTTAGCACCTCAGGTGCCCAGTCCAACAATCATTATTAGTGCTCCCATTCCCATGACCTCCTCCTCGGATTCCCTCAATACCACCCAGAAAAAGTGCCCTTCAACTCTCCATAGTCCCCCTTGCACATACATTTCATTTGACTTATAGCATGAGTAATGGCTGGCTTTACTAATCCACTCAGCTATTCACATAAAATACAGATTTGATCTTTGCAGTAGGCATATGAACCTTCTGCGCTACTTTATGGCATCAAAACTGCCACTAGACAAACATCAGATCCTTATGTGGGTGTGGTTTCCATGGCAGACAATCACAGCCCCCAGGGAAATCACACATGCACTGACAAAAGTGATCTCTATATAGATCTCTCTCTCTCTCTCTTTATATTTCTATATATTATTTGAAATTGGGTTTATGAGGACTGTGTTTGATTTAATGTCATGATAATCCCTCTTCAATTTTTAGTTGAAATTAAATTTATTAGATTTATCAATATTGTTCTATTAGGTCATATTTACCATTGAACTCCATTTCCCAGAATGCAGTGTTATAGTAATAAGTGTGTCACTATAAATAGGCTCTGCAACAGTAACAGGATGTTTGAACTCGAAAAAGACTGTCTGGTCGTAACGCAATGTTCTTTGTTTCCAGTCTTACAATAAAAACAAGGTTTATTAATATCCTTGATGGAGTGTGCTGCTAATCTTTGGCCTGCACATTTCTTTTATGGGCTCGGCTCACCCAGAGCGGCTGCACCGGTATTTGAGCACGGCACCCTGTTGAACTGAGCCGCTTTGGTTTTCCACAAACATATATATATATATATATATATATATATGTATATATATATATATATATATATATATTGAACTCCAAACAAATGCCAGACATCCGAGGCTGCTAGAAATAGTAGCGGTCCGAGCGTGGATCTGGCTATCGACTAATTATTGCACACTTCTTCTAAAGCCATATAGAAGATTACCCGGACACAAATGGAAATCCAAAATCACCAATGCTTCCTCCCAGTACAACGCCTTTCAGCCGTAGCCTTGCTCACGTACAACATGGGAATGTACTACACCCAATTTAAACACCCCATACCTGCCAAAACACAAAGAAAGGAATACAACAAAGAAAAGTTACATTATACTGTGCAAAATACACACCATCTTGAAATGTCCAAGTACTTATTAATATAGTATTATAATAAATCAATTTCATAATCATTAGCCCATCAATGATCTTTTTTTCAATAAATATTACATAAATATTATTATAAAAATATTTATCCATACATTATAGTATGTTGACATCTAAAACACACATAGTATAAAACCATTGTGCAGCCTGATTATCCTTCTACTTTGGAACATACGATTAGCACTACAGTGTACCTATTCCTTAATCAATGTGTTCCTGCAGAAAAATATCTACCTACCAGCTAACAGTTGAGCTACCCCCATGTCAATCACATCTACCCTATAAAAATCTTTTAATGTAAAACCCTGTATATTCCAAGTTACTCAAAAAATATAATATATTTCTTAGATTGTCCCAAAAGTATTATCATGAAAAAACAACTCCAGCAACTCTAATCAACCCAAATGCACATTCATTTCCTCACTTGAATTAAGACCACCCGGGCTCAAGGTAGTAAGGCGGTCATTCTGACGCTGCCCGCCATGCGGTTACCGCTGAATGACCGCCCCGCGGTCAAAAGACCGCGGCGGCCATTCCAACTTTCCCGCTGGGCCGGCGGGCGACCGCCAAAAGACCGCCCGCCTGCTCAGCGGGAAAGCCCCTGCAACGAGTAAGCCGGCTCCGAATGGAGCCGGCGGAGTTGCAGGGGTGCGACAGGTGCAGTGGCACCCGTCACGATTTTCACTGTCTGCTAATCTGTATGGAGCCCTGTTAGGGGGCCCCTGCACTGCCCATGCCAGTGGCATGGGCAGTGCAGGGGCCCCCAGGGGCCCCACGACACCCGTTCCCGCCATCCTGGTTCTGGCGTGAAAACCGCCAGAAACAGGCTGGCGGGAAGGGGGTCGGAATCCCCATGGCGGCGCTGCAAGCAGCGCCGCCATGGAGGATTCCCTGGGCCAGGGGAAAACCGGCGGTTTCCTTTTCTGACCGCGGCTTTACCGCCGCGGTCAGAATAGCCCAGGAAGAACCGCTAGCCTGTTGGCGGTGCTTCCGCTGCCCTCCGCCCTGGCGGTCACAGACCACCAGGGTTGGAATGAGGGCCTAAGTCTGATAATCATCTTGGATTCTAAAATCCTCATCATTTTCTCTCTATTGCCTCCCCTCCTATTAGGCTTGATCTGATCTATGACTGCAAAACTCAACACTTTCTCATCTCATTGTGTTTCTCATGGAAATGCCTTGCCACTGGGTATGTTCGATCATAATTACGAATGGCTCTTATGTGCTCCAGAACCCTCTTCTTGGCCTTATGTATTGTGCTACCAACATATAGTTTTTTGCATGGGTACATCAGACAGTAAATACAGAAGTCAGTATTGCAATTATAATGTCCTCGGATTCGATGGGTCCAATGGCCACTATCTCCCAACACTTCAGAGCAATTCTTACGATACTTGCACGCTTTGCATTGTTTACAACAGAAAAAACCAGCAGGATGCTCCATTGACACAGCTCTGTTATCAGCACTAGTCACTCTATTAGGACTGAGATCTTCTCTCAATGACCTACTCTTCCGAAAAGTAATCAAGGGCATACTAGAAATGGCATTACTTAAAACAGAATCAGTATGTAAAATATGCCAGCTCTTGTTCAAGATTGTTCTCAAAACTTGAGATTGATTGGAATATGTTGTTATAAATCTTACATTCTGCTCACTACTAACAGTTTCTAACCTTGGGTATAACAAACTCTCCCTCTTTATATTATCTGCCTTTATTCTAGCTTGAAGGATGATTTTACTGTTATAACCTCTCTCCTGGAAACGTCTGACCATATTCTCGCTTTCTTTCTGATAATCATCCCATGTATTACATATCCTGCGAGCTCTCAAAAATTCACCAAAAGGAATACTGGCAATAAGCTTCGGTGGATGAGCACTAATCACATCCAATAGACTATTGTCAGCAGTAGCCTTTCTATGTAGTTTAGTTCTTAGTGATTGCTCTTGGACTATCACATCCACATCCAAAAATTGAATTTGTTACTTACTACATTGTTCACTCAGATGTAGATTATAGTAATTCCTATTCAAACAGGCCACAAAACTCTTAGCCGATTTCTCATCACCTTTCCAGATCACAAAGATGTTGTCTATATAGCGTCACCACAGAATAACCTTCTCATCATAATCCGGTGAACTCATAGAGATCTGCTCCTCCCACTAGCCCATCACCAGATTCGCATAACTGGGTGCAAACCACGTCCCCATCGCGGAACCCTGGATTTCTTTGTACAGCTTATCATCAAATAGAAAAAAGTTATTATTGAGACAAAAGCTGATCATATCACAGATCATCTCTGTATGCATCAACTAAGAGAGCGATCTCGCCCTCAGAAAATGTTGAATCGATGCAAGCCCTAAATCACGTTGAATACAAGTGTAAAGACTAGTGACATCCATAGTGAGAAGAAGATAATCATCTTCCAGTCGGATTCCATCAATTATCCTCAAAAACTGCGTTGTGTCTTTTATATAAGATGGAAGACTCTCTACAAAAGGTCTTAAAAAATCTTTATACCTAGAAGTGTTTTCCAAAAGAGATCCTATTGCAGATACTATAGGTCTCCTTGGAGGGCTAACACCATCCTTATGTATTTTAGGTAATAGGTACAAAATAGGAATCACCAGTGAATCACATTTCAAAACTTGGTACTCATCCCAATTTATTAATCCTTTGTCCCTCCAATCAAGCAACATATCACAATACATTGTATTGGATTTTTTGACATCAATCAAATTCACTGGTGTATAACATGTGTTGTCATTTACTTGTCTCATTCCTTCTGCCAAGTAAGCGTTCTTATCCAGAACAACAACATTCCCTCCTTTATCTGACTGTCTGATTACAATACTGCAATCATCCTTCAAACCTTGTAATGCCACCCTTTGTGCCATAGTCAAATTGTGCTGTTCACCCTTTCTCATTTGATATCTAACTTTCCTCAATTGCTTAATGACATCCCTTTCAAAGACGTCAATAGCCTCACACTGTTTGGCATGTAAAAATACAGACTCAGGTTTAAATGAGGTGGGACAAGGGCTATCCAATTCAATGCCTGAGTCCACTAAGTTTAGAACAGGATCTTCGTGGGCTTCAATGCCATCATGTAAACATGATAATGTATGCAACACCTCCACCTCAGAGATGGTTAATGTATTGGCAATTTGCTTACCCCGACCATGTACCTCCGATGTAACTTTTGTGAGAAATCATTTTTTTAATTTCAATTTTCTAACCAAGTGGAAAAGGTCAATTCTTGTCTGTACATAATCAAAATCAGTTTTAGGGCAAAAAGATAAACCTAATGGCAAGAGGCCTGTCTCTTGTTTTGTTAATGTTCTCTTCAACAAATTCACTACTGTTTTCACATCTTTTTCCGGGCTCTGGTTGTTACACCTGCCTGCTTGAGATCTTCTTTTCCTTGCTCGTATCTTGGCTGCCCGGTTCCTCTTCCTCTGCTTCTTGCACCCTGACACCTGCCCCTTTGGGGAAAAACTTATTTTCTTTGGTCTATCCTTCCCTGATTTAGAAGGCGAAATTGTTTAAATTTTTTTGACCTATTAACATTCTTATCCACAGCCGATCCTTTCTCCAAGAGGGAATCCGAGACATCGGACTGATTCCCATCAGATATGTCGCTCTCTTCCACCTCTGATGTGAATTCCCTGCTTCTATTTTCAACCACTGATTCCTTTTCATTTTCCACATACATATGGTCATATTTGCGGTGGAACGATAAAATCCTACCAGATTGATAATCTTTAAAGTCCCATATAAATTTGCGTTGCTTATTAGACATAGGGGGTCATTACAACATTGGCGGGGGGCAACCGCCGCCTGCCAAGTTGTAACCGATGTGCGGCCGCCAATGCGGCCTCACTCCTGCGGTGCCCATTATGACATCCCCGCTGGGCCGGCGAGGATGTGGGCCGCAACATGGGAGCCGGCTCCAAATGGAGCCGGCAGTGTTGCGGTCGTGCGACGGGTGCAGTTACACCCGTCGTGCTTTTCCCTGTCTGCTATGCAGACAGTGAAAAGCTGCACGGGCCCCCAGGGGCCCCGCGACTCCCCGTACCGCCAGCCTTTTCCTGGCAGTTCAAACGGCCAGGAAAAGGTTGGCGGTACGGGGACTCGTAATCCCCTGGGCAGCGATGCAAGCAGCGCTGCCCTGGCGGATTATCACCGCCGGGGCAAATGTGGCAGGAAACGGCCGGCCCCGGCGGTGTGACCGCGGTGCTACCGCTGCGGTCGTAATCCCCTCTGAAGCACCACCAGCCTGTTGGCGGTGCTTCAGCCAAAACAGCCCTGGCGGTCTCGGACTGCCAGGGTTGTAATGAGGGCCATAATGTCTTCTTCAAATCTTGTTAATTTTTTCTCCACATTTTTCTTAGATTCTTCCAAAACATCCTCCGATGTGAGAGAAATGCTCTCAGCTGACACTTTCTCAATCTCCTCCAAAGTCTTCTTCCTATCCTTTAAATCATATTTAATCAAGATCTTCATCATATTCAATGAACTAACTTTTGAATTCTCTGCCCGATCTTCAAGCATATCGGGATCCGGATCTTCATAAGTCGGTATAGTGTATACTCTTAGGCCCCTCAGTACTCTTTCTACTTCAATATACCTTTGTAGGGATTCAATCTCCCACCATCTAGAAATCTTCTTTCTTGATAACTTTTTTATTTTTTCTTAGAATAATTGCAATTTGAGTTCTGAACCACCATTGACATGACTGTCCATTCTGCCTTTTGAATCTGTCAAGTGGGTGGAAAAAAGTTTGCTGGACTTTTCCCTTTGTCTGACCTCCAGGGAGGAAGCCATTCTGGTGACAAAGAAATAGAACCTCCAAATGTAGACCTACAAATTCCACGGTCTACTCTACCTCTACCTCTATATATATGTTTTTTAATATCTGTATGCTTTCCCTGTGGGTGCGATAGTGGCCCCCAGGGAAACCAAATTGCCCCTCAGGGCGTGATCGCGATAGGGTTAAAATTTAGCACAGATGTCCTGTGTGGGTTTGCTCACCCTAGGGAAAGGGTAACACACAAAATATAACTATTGTCTCTAAAAGGATGTTTTTTTTCCTAACACAAAACTTTTTCAGGCAGGTTTGGGAGAGGCTCACATCCACGGAACTAGTTTTCATGGCCACATTGGAAAGTTGCACTGCCTGAGGGCAATGGAAATCTACTTAGTATGACAAATATTAGCTTTCTGATGGCTAAATATTCAGCTACAAAGAAATATCCTAAAAATCTAGGTATCACTAATATTAGGATTATAAGGAAATGAAAATGTGTCACATGAGAATCTGAGTTTGTTATCTAAATGTTAACATACCATTCTCTTTTGAAAGAGATCATGTAGACAGAGCTAATATATTTACAATAATTTAAATGTTTAGGTAGCTGATGATACTTTTGTCATAACATATGCCCTGGAGATATAATACTATACCTTGTCTATAAACTGACCCAGCAGAACCTGGAAGCTCCCACCAAGATTACTACAGCTCAGCCTCATTGCTCACAACTCTTGGATTTCTGTGATATACAGAGTTTCCACTTTAGAGTAGCACGCTGCAAGACAGCCTTTCCAATAGTGTGACAATGGCGCCCATTATAAGATACTTTATACACTTGATGGGGGCCAAAAAATAGCTAGGTAAAAGCCTCAACAGAATTATCAATGTAAGATATTGGGTTGTTGGTTGAGAGGGCCTACTCAGGCGACAACCACAATCCTTGCCAGGATATATCAAAAAAGTCACTAAGCTAACCTGTGCTTCACCCTCAGGTAGCTTGTACAAAAGCAGTCAGGCTTCTCTTATAGGCAATGTCTAAAGTGCATATGCAGCACACAAACAATAATAAAGTGAAAAATCAACAAAAGAAAAATCTCACACAAATTTAGAAAAATAGAATAAGTTTTGATAAATAAAATAACACCAACACAAATTAAAACCAGTCAGAAACCACAGTTATGATTTTTTACATTTTTTGTGTGAAAAATAGCACCTAATCATGGGTATCTGGTTGCGTGAGACCAGGTCTAAGTCAAAAGTTACAGTGGTTTGTCATGGAGCACAGGTCAGCTATAAGGGGTAGATGTAGATTGGGCCTGGTCTTGACTTTTCTTCAGACTTAGAAACTTTTTGAAGATTTCCTGGAGAAGGGAGAGTCTTCAGCGGACCAAGGCAGCAGGCTGTATCTGAGGAGAGGACGTCATTATCTGGGATCAATTGGACAAAGTTGTGCCAAAGAATTCTACCTGGAGACTTAGACAATTTATTCGAAGTTGGAAACCCACAGCAGGACAAGGCTGCAGGCTGTAACCAAAGGTTGCTCCACAAGGTCACATACCTTTATCCCACTAAAAAAGATTTGCTGCTGCATAGAAGAACATAGCAGGTGCTGTGGCAAAGTCAATCACATCACTGATGCACCATTGGCAGGTCAGCTTGCAAGTAGATTTCATCTCATGCTGTTTCTCAGAACAGTTTTCTTGAACAATTTTGTTAAGTCCCAGGTTTTGTACTTTGGGTAGGAGGAGTACCCTCATCACCCCACTATGTAGGGCCCAGGACCTAGAGGGCACCACTTTGGGGGTTAGGACTCACTACAGCAAAGGCCCACAGCAGGGTTCAAGACCCCCGGAAGCTTGTGGGTCCCTGTACCTCTCAAAGGAGGCTAGCCAATTAGCCTTTGGAGTCACTCTGGTGGTCCTGGGTTCATGGGAGCAGGCCCAGTCTTACTTTCTCATGCAGTAGGATGGCAGGGAACCTCTTCCAGCAGCAGAACAGTGGAGCAGTCCTTCTGAGTCTTCCACAGGTCCCAACATAATCTCTGAAGCAGTTCTGGTGGTCCAATATGTATACCTGGTGCCAGCCTTTTTGTGTTGGGGTGGCACCCGGTTCTTCCCTCACATCTGGTTCTGAAAGGCTCTTCTCTTCCCCTGTCAAGGCTGCAAACTGTCTGGGGTGATAAATAGCTGGTGTCAGGTTCCTTTGTGATTGATAGAGACAGAGCATTTTGAAGTGGAAGTGGCGCAGGATACAGCTCTTCTCCCAACCATCCTGGCAATATTGCCCTTCCTGTACACATCTAACCCCCTTTGTGTCATTATGAGGAATACACAAACATCTGCAGGAGCGCCATTCAAACTCATGTGACCCAGGACACTGACAGTAGGAATAAATGGCTGGCAGAAGAAAATATCAACTTTCTAAAAGTTGCACTTTCAGAACCGTGACTCAAAATCTTTATCATTAAAGAGGATTTTAAATTACATTTCATTTGGGTCTAAAGAAGCTTCCAATCCAAAGTTATCACTTATTAAATGTAAAAAGGTGCATCCTAGCGTTCATCAATTGGAGAGATAAGCCTTACCATAGTGAAAAATGTCTTACAGAGTTTTTCTCTTCAGGGAAATGTAAACGTTAAGTGCACAAGTCCCATCTTTTTTGAAAATCATGCTCCCTGCCCTAGGAGCTGTTAGGACCATCCTTAGAAGTAACATATAGGTCTTTAAATGGAAGGTTTAGGCATGGCAGATGGTATATTTTGCCAGATCAAATGACAGTTTAAAACTACACAATAGACTGCAGAGGCACTAAATAGCTACTTTAGTATGTGGCACAATGAGTGCTGTGAGTCTGTTACTAGCATGTAATTGAAAGGCCCTAGATGCAAGTAGCACCTTTTCATAGGGAAAGTCAAAGAACTATTTTAATTACCCAGAGATGTCAGCTTCTGAATGCTGAAAGCAGCTAAATATTTGGGTGATACTCCAGGGGCATACTGCAGAATTAGTGGGAACATCTGTACCAGAGTTCTCAATCCCTTCATATTTCCACATTTTTCACAGGAAGCACAGGTTTCCACCTATAATCTTAATAGGTTTCCTCTACACCTCACACCAGGACCTCTGGGGCAGGGCACAAGGGGCAAGGGGGGCTGGTATGACCCTATGGCAGACTTAATGCGTCCAAAGGTAGAGCACTCAACTTGAGAACCTACACATTTTACAGATAATCCACAACGGGGAAGAGTAAACACAGATAAATCAAATAGTTTTTCACAGTTTGATTACGACCATACTCTCCAGGTTTTCAAACCATTAGTTAATTGACCCATCGCTAGTGATTCCTGTACTGTATAGGTAGTGCCACAGAATAAACCAGAAAATATAACAGCGACCAAGAGCTTTTAACTAACCCGCTAAATGAAAATTGTGTTTTCTCAACGTATATTTAAGGTATTGATTTTACTGCTGAGAGCTCCTTCCCGTGAAGTCTATTTAGCTATATTATTCATGTTTTTTTTATATTGTGTTTCTGAACCAATAACTTAATTAAGCTGTATTCATTCACAACTAATATAAAGATAATTTCATAAGCAGGTTTGCATACTTCTCTAAGCTCATATCTCTTTGCAGGGAGCAATTCATGACAGCCATCTGCGCAAACCACGCACCACCCTGTTGGCAAGGATTGAAACAGACAGAAGTTCATTCCCCGGAGTACATGAAGAAAATGTGTAAATGTATAGAAAAAAGCAGGTTTTGCAGCCTGTTGACGTGGTATGCGCAGCTCCTTCTCAAATCTTCTCTGAATTGCCATTCCTTTAAAAAAAAAAACGATTTCCCTGTTATATATATTCTATCTGTCATGTTTTTTGTTTTTCCACCCAACATTATTTTCTTAACCATGTTTACAAATAAAAGGGTCTTTAAAGTATTTCTTAGCGAAACAATATCCAGAAATTGGAAGATGAAAGCTTTTGAAATAAAAGTCAACTTCTGCATAGGAATTTCCGATTTGTGTAAACCTCAAAAAATCACTTTAAGCAATAAGAAACAATAATCATTAATGTTGCTATTAGAAATTTTCTCTGAAAAGGGTATTTTCATTTTTGACATTGAAAATGCAAATGGGAAAGACAATTCTGCCTTGCACACAAAAACCAAGACGTATTAAGCCCCAGATAACGATTATAGGTGTTTTATAATAGGCGATTAAAATCCTCCTAATGTAACAACATAACACTGTAATGAACAAACACAAATGTACAACGCTTGTACTGTCCACTGCTTTTCACTGCCAATGTTTAACCTTATCAGGCATAAGTATAGGCTCTTTAACGTCCAGGTGAGCAAGCTGTGTTGGTTGCTATAGATTGCACTGTGTCATATTGATATAAAACCTGTGATAAGATGTGTTAGTTTTAATGAGCACTTTCATAAGTAACCATCAAAAATGGAAATTAGAACATCAGAATGTTGGGGGCTCCATTGCAGACAATGGAGTGCTCCGGGCTTTTACTCGCAGGTAAAAGCCAGAGCGTCAACATTCCAATGTTCTTTATTCACAGCATAAGCTGGGAACAAAGCCTCACGGAGCCTTAGTGGATTTTAATCCCCTCAGTTTCGTGAGGAATTTGTTTTATTTGATAGAGCATCCTGCCCTCTAGTGGCAGAATGTTCTAATAGCCTTAGAACCCGCTGTAGCGGCCTTCAATGGCCGGTAAAGGCCCATTCCCTTGTTAACGTGGGAGCAGGCCTTTAATGGCCGGTAGAGCCTGCTACAGCGGGTTCTAAGGCTGCCTGTAAACCCTAGCATTAGATTGTCTAGAAACCTAAGTTAAAAAAAATCTTAATGCAGCTGAGAGAGCGTAGTTTCAATATTACATATACTAAAAGTGAAATGCTTATATCAATATTTAATGATGCTGCATAGAAAACGACAATAATTAGTGTTTTGCTTAAACACGCATCTGAATTACGACTATAATGTGTGTGGTCACCAATATATACGTGAACTAATAATGATGAGTAAAACTGTTCATGCTATGGTTTTATATTAACAATTACGATATCGCATTTGAATTAAAATCTCATAGGCCTTAAGTTAGCGTGAGTTGTAGATTTAGCTGCCTAGCTCTCATATTAAAGCATTTTTCTCTGTTTTCCAGTGTGCTGACTCGCAAAGGGCCATGACCCTGCATTTGTTCCTTTTCTTTATTTCATGTATCAACCCAGATTCTGTTCCCACCCGCATGCTCGTTGTTTAGTATAATTTCAATACAAAGTTGAAACAAAAGTAGATTAATGTAATGTACAAGGACGTTTAACCATGGACAAAGGAAACTCAGTGCCAAATGGTGAAGTAAATCCGGATGTGCCACCTCCGAAGGCGTCAATTATGAAGACCAATCAAAATGTTATGAATTATCATGGGGTGACAATTGGAATTACCTAATGCTTATTTTTTAGGTTAAAGATAGTGGGGTACAGTAAATGTCCAATAGAATTTTGGGGGAAGGTATTATTACGAAAAAGGGATAAAAACCCATGTCACAGAAGGGTCGAGAGATCTAGGTAGGGAATTCTGTCGATTTTATCCAGAAACTCTGTCACTCTGTTTGGTGACTTTGAGACTTAATAAACCATCCTCACCCATAGACTGCCGCTTTACGCTTCTCCTCCTTATGAGGCAAAGTGTCCCCTGTCCTTTAGACAAGGTTAGACTGATGGCGATTTGTCTGATGTCCTGAAGACGAAGACTGATACTGTGTGCTGACCTAATCCTTGGAGGGTAATTATGACAATGCAATTTGTAATTTGTCTGTTTGCTTTTCCTTTCTAGGTACCAACTGCTCATTTTTGAATAGAGACCATAGTTAGATGTTTTCTAAATTGGTGTTCTAAATTATTTTGCATGAAGCCCAACATGCTGATGCTAATTAGTGGTTAGGACAGGCGATCACTCTGACTGACGCAAATAGACAAAGACTGACGTTGCACTATGCTGAACTGAGACTTACGTGATATTCTTTGTATTCTGATCCATGTTCACGCCGTGCTATGTTCTTATGTTTGTGATTCTTGCATTAATGAAATCTTATCACAGTTGCCATATTGTGACTATGCTCTTATGCTTCTTGGTTTTGAGAATGACACTTTTGCTAGTAGATTGTAAACAATAGGGAATAAAATTCATAAAATTCTATCAAAAGGTGTGGTTATTCATGGCTGAAAGGTCATGGTTGCGTCGACAATTTGATTAATGTCTATAACCAAAGTAAAGTGTATTGTGGTGGTGAATATCGACGACATTATTGATATATTGCTCGACATATTGATCAGTTATCTCGTCCTACGGTGTCTCACCACTGGGTCACAAGATTCACTGGCCTAAAACGAGTCCTAATGTGTATAAATTAACATAAAGGGACGCATTAACACAGCTATAGTAAGAAAAACATTCCGTCCTTAAGAAAGCTAATGTGAATAGAGAAGAAATGAGCAATAGGAGTCTGTCTAGTGGATTGGCAAATCTAAGAAGGATCCTGTGAAAACATAAAGGCACACTATTGGACTAGGGACATTTTTCTTCATATGGGCAAATCTGCTGTACTCTGATTGGCTGGCCTTCAAAGATCAATCTCTGTTGAAGTGGCCATTATCTATTATGCAACTGAGGCTTGCAGCTCTTAAAAGGGGTGGGGTGGGTGTGGTACAACGGGGAGGGGAAGGGGGACATGTGGAGGGAGGAGCGGTGGGATACATTAAATTATTATTAAAAACACACAAAAAAATCTAAATTTACCTGAACGCAGGCGGCGACGCTCCTCCGTATCTGCTGCAGCTGGCTACAGGCACAGGCTCCCAGCCTGTCCTGTGCCAATCCTGATGCTGCTCAAAGCAGCATCAGGATTGGCTGGAAGCACCGAGGCAGGGCACTCCCAGGCAGACTGGGAGCCTGTGCAAGCTCTCTCCAGCCCGTGAACTGTGTTGCTGGGCTGGAGACACCCTACTGCACATGTGTGTTCGGTCTGAGCACTCTCCCTCAGTGCATGACACATAGTTTATTGTCCTTTCATTCTGCTGCTGGTGGGGCGGGTGACGCTCCTCCACCCATATGGAGGAGCCACCCTTGCCATTATGATATATTGAGGAAGATATTGAGAATAATAACAAAAAGCCATATACAGTAGGGTGCGACTATTCTGACCCCCAGGCCCATGTGGGTGGGTCCCCTAAATGATCTTCCTAGAAACAGATTAGATATAGACAAAATATGTTTATGGCATGGTTGACAAAACCAGGACCTGTTTCTTTGCACTAAAGACACTCATTGGGCTTCAGAAGTCAATAATCCTATAAAAGAAATGTAAAAAAGTATTCAGTGCCCCATGGCTGCACTTAGACCATGGCAACATTTGATGTTGGTCACACAGAATAAGCTGAGAACAGGGCCTGTCTGAACCATAGTACCTGCTGTGAACCTTTTCTGGCTATGTATGAAGGCTGTGAAAAGCATGAGTTGGCTACCTGCAGCAGGATGGAACCTTGCAGTCAAACCCTGGTGTGCACTGGCTAAGGCCTTGCACAACAGATGTGCAAACCATAAACAGCACACCAAATGAAATGCTTATGTCCTGAAAATATGTATCCCATTAAATAACAACAACTAAACACAAAACATCATTAAATAACAATACATTTGAAGGTATATTTGCATTGTTTTAAGACTAATATGATATGCAATCACATCAGTAAGATCATGAATGGCATTTGTAATTGAAACAGTCACATTAAGGGGGAGATTAAGAACATTGGTTTCCATGTCTGTTTTGTGAGTAACACAGACCTAACCATCATTTGCAAATTGTATTGTTTAATTTTAAATATGATTTGCAACCATAATTGCACTTTAACTGTGGCTTTTCAGTAAATCCTTAAGTGTTTTTGACATATGTTATTGCATTATAACTATAGATAACCACAGCTTTACTCTAACCTTTGTTTTTTCATTGGAGGCAGAGTATTCCCTAAGGAATTGTTAATTATTTAATAATCACATTTCCTCTTGGTGCAACAACATATATACCTTAGTGAGAACATCTGCTTAAGCCATTCCATAATTAATGGGACATGTATTGTAGTGCACGGAGAAGGCAAAGAGAACCATAAACAAGTGTTATTAAAGATTCCTAGGTTAGCTAGACGTTTTAATTTTTATTTCCTTAAGGGGTTTGTGTTCTTTACATATTTTTACATATTTACCAATCTTCAGTCAGATGCCTTTGGCCACTGGCAGAAAACCTGCTCTTTCAAGGTATTTCTTTTCATGACGGAATTACATTTTTGAAATACTTATGTATGACCTAGCACCACATGTTTACACCTCTAAATCATTTATGGTTACTATCAAGAAAATACATTTACAAAAACAATTAACAATCTTATGCTATCTACATCTGAGAATAAACAAAAATAGCATGATATACTGTGCAGTAATATTCAATGGAAAATATGTGTGTTAACTTGTTTTTCCCTGTTGGAAAAAATAGATCTTTAAAGGAAACATCGAAAATTGTATGACTTTCTTGTGGAAAAAACATTGAAATTAATTGGAAGGTTGCTTAAACAATGTGTCATGAAATGTACAGAGGATGTTTAGAATGTTTTTACAGTGTGCTTAAATGATACAAAAAGAGATTGAGGTCATAATGTTTGGATTCATTTTTAGAAGGTCATGTTAACAGTTGTTGGTTTTGTTAAATAAATATGATTGCTTTGTAGATGTTATTTAGGATTTTAGAGTGATGAAATTTCTCTGTCATAACATATGTTTTTGAAGGAGTTTTCGTATAAATACTTATTGGCATATTTATGAGCCCCTTTAACTTGCTCTTGTACCAGGAAATGTAGAGGAAGAGCAACGCACCTTGCTTGGCCTTGAGTGGCTTCATAAAGTTTGAGTAATTCAACAAAATGCAAATTGCTGAAGTGAATAACTGTGCTAGGGAGGCATTTCCATGGGTGTTGCATGGGTATTCCCACACAACATCCATGGATTTTGATGCATTTTCAGATTTACCAGAAGTGGAATACCTATGATAGGCCAAAACCCTCCCCAGGTGAGGCGTAACAAGGAAAAATTAAAAAAAATTATCCTTGTTTTTTTTTCTATATGTGCTGCATTCTGGTCATTTCAGACTGGTGCAACAACAACAATTCATGTGTTCTGGCAGGAAACAGCTAGAAACCCACTCTCAGGGTTCTGTGAATTGATTACCACCACATGGAGGGGCAGGACTCACAGATGACAGAGTCCAGAAGCTGCAGTAGGATTGCCGGAAGTCTTTGATATCACTTCAGGAGAGGAGGCAAGCCAGCAAGTCCATGGAGTTACTTTGATTTTTCAGGTGTAGAGATGCAAGTCAAGTTCTACTCACACCCAGGCAAGGAAAGCAGCAGGGCAGGCACAGCAAAGCAGGAGTCCAGCAGAGGGACAGTCCTTTCAGCACAATAGTCCTTCTTCCTGGCAAAATGTACTCAGTTCCAGAAGTGTACTCATTTGGTGTTGTCTGAGGTCCAGTACTTATACCTAATTAGGCCTTTGAAGTGGAGGAAACTTCAAGGAGAGGCCTTTGAAGTACACACAGTCTCTGCCCCTCCTGCACCGGCTCCAGACATTCTACAGGGGGTTATGCAGCCCTTTGTGTGGCAGGAGGACACAGCCCATTCAGGTTTAAGCAACAGCTCCTCCCTCTCATCCTACCCAGGATGGCCCATCAACAAGCAGATGGCTACTAAGAGACACCTAAGCTCAATTTGTGTGTGGCTGTCTGGAGAGAATGCAGAAGAGCACAGCTTTCACCCACCCAGATATGTATTCAGAAACAGGCAGAAGGCACTAAGGGCCACATGTACGAACTTTTGGAATTGCGATTTCCAAATTACAAATCCAAATGTACAAAACTCCATTGAATTTCTTTTGCGATACCCAGTGGGTCACAGATAGACCTCCTTCATTGATATTATTGAGGTAGGTTGCAGTTTACGACCCATGGGGAATCGCAAAAATCACTGGTCTGAGTGGATTGATAGTATTGGCCTGTTTGGAAATTACAGTGTTTATGACCTCTCGCCTCAGAATCTGCAGTGGAGTTCAATACACTATGCAACATATGGAGAATATCTTTCAAAGTAAAGGTGAATAGCCAGCCATAAAGTCCTGGTGCTTTGCTTGTTTTTGGTCATACCATTCTATTGATCATCTTCTCAACTCTAATGTGCTTGGTCTGTTCAGGTGTTAGTTTTGTAGTGCCAGACCTTTGTGGGAACATATTTTAGCCCTGTCTTTTTTTCAGTCTTCAAGCACCCACTTGGAACTTCCTTAAGAGAGTTTAATGTCTCTTTCGGCTTCTTCCATGAGGAATGTTTCATATAGCAGACTGTTGTTGAAAAGGCACTTCCTGATGTTGGATGAAATATTGGGGGCATAGACAGGTGTAGTGATCACAGCATGATCTGAAAGGGCAATGTGGCCAATTTTGGCTAGATATTCTCTAGTGAGCAAGGGTGATGACAGATAAGTGTTGTCTGAGCTGGCATATGGTCTAAGGATAGCTGAGAAGTTGATGTCCACTAATTAAGGTTGCTGAGTCCAACAAAGCCAATTAACCTTATTGTACACAGTCACGCTAGATATCCCTCTAACCTAGAGCCATTTAAACCTTCATGAGATATAGATGCGCCTTTAATGACATTCATTATCCTTTCACCTCGGGATTATACCTCCATTTGAGCTATTTATTATATATATATATATATATATATATATATATATATATATATATATATACATATATATATATTCGTTTTACCAGTCGCCACTTGAAAACTGTCAAACTCTTCCTGACGGGTGCCTCCTTCATGAAAGTGGCTTTCACTACATAGGGGGTCATTACAACTCAAGCTGTAACCGCCGGGCAGCCACCAATGCGTCTACACTCCCGCGGTGCCCATTTGGACATCCCCGCTGGTCCACAACATGGGAGCCTGCTCCAAATGCATAGCAGACAGTGAAAAGCCGCATGGGGCCCTGTCAGGGGGCCCACGACTCCCTGTACCACCAGCCTTTTCCTGGCGGTTCATACCGCCAGAAAATGGCTGGCGGTTGGGGACTCGTAATCCCCTGGGCAGCGCTGCCCAAGCGGATTATCACCACTGGGGCAAAAGTGGCGGAATACCCCCGGCGGTGCGACCACAGCGCTTCCGCTGCGTCGTAATAGGCCAGGAAGCACTGCCAGCCTGTTTGCGGTGCTTCCGTCATTTTAGCCCTGGAGGTCTCGGACCGCCAGGGTACAAATGACCCCCATAATCTCTAAAAGAAACAAGCTCCTTGCAGGAACCATCAGAGCATTCACTAGGTTCACAATGCGAAATTTATTCTATCCAGCATGACGCGTTTCGGCTTTCATGCCTTTATCAAATACTGCTCATAAGGAAGACAAAATTAGTCTTTAAATAGTCTTTCCCACAATCCCATTCTAAGAAATGGATCATGACTAGCGAAAACGCTCCACTTTGTCCATAGTTGTTTCCCTCTTGTGCACCGCCATCTTTACGTGTGTTTAACAGTAATGAATAGGTCCCATGTTTGTAAATAGACTTTAGTTTCATCGTAAGCACAGGCTGCTCGTAACCTTTGTACACAGACAGCGCTTTAATTTGCACAGTTATGCGCTGTCACTGAAATGGGAGTGCTTTTACTTTATAAAATAAATACAATGTCTTTGCCCTTCGTCTAACCGCATATTGCCTTTGTTTAAAGTCCTCGTTTCAAATGGCATATCTGAGAGCATTAATCAGAGTGATTGGAGCATCTCCATATCGTTACGACCTGACTTGTGTCAGCAGGCATCCATTTCTCTTTCTCCTCCTTGGCTGCGGTGGTTCTGACAATAAAAAATATTCATTTTACAAATTGGCACTTGAAAACTGTCGAACTCTTCTTGACGGGTGCCTCCTTCGTGAAAGTGGCTATTCTCTAAAACAAACAAGCTCCTTGTCTATGGGTCCAATCATTGATCCAAGGGTGGGTTGGTGATGCATGTCCGTAATTCCTCAAGCTATAGGGTACTTCAGATTAGGGTATTTTATTGTTTGGGTAATTTTCTTTAATAAATTGAATATCCTGATTCATTTTTATAGTGCAGTGTGGGAGTCGGGATGCTAGATACCAGAGTTATTTTCAGCCCTTGCAATCCTTAAAGCCAGATTGGAATCTGGTTTTAGTGAGTTCTGTGTCATTGTTGCAGGAGATTGTAACACAAATTTTGGCCTTCATTCCACTGTCTTTAATCCCTTTTAAAGGAAGGATTGCCTGTTAACTAGGAATAGACCATGAGATCAGAGAGGGGTGACCTTATTTAATGTTCTTCTCAAAGTGGGTCTGATCAGTGCCTCATTCTGTTGTCTAGCTGAAGAGCTTAATTTAATGGAAGAGAAAGAAGAAGGGGCTGTCATTAATCTCTGGATATAATCTTCTGACAATGGCAATGTATCCTTTGCTGCTATACTAATCCAAGGGTCCATTGCCTAAGGCTGGACCACTGCAAAATTGAACACTTTTTCCTTAAACAATGGTCACTCCTAAATTTAAACTTTTATACTCTCATGATTATGGTGAGAGCCACAGAGCGCACTTCACCCTAGCTTCCCTAAGTATCTATAGCAAAAAAACGGTCAGTTTCCAGTGGAAAGAAATGTGATGTGCGCATGTTGCGTACAGGGGCCTTTCCTGTAGTGGGTACTAGGTCTACCCACTCAAGTGAGGTGCCATTATTAATCAGGAGAAATAGGGGAATGCTAGCTGATAGGAAATTTGTGTATAAGGAAAATGTGTTTTTATTCAAAGTTTGAGATTTACTTCTGAGAAAGAACACCCAAGTCAACCCACCCTGGATTCCTCTAGGTGTCTAATTTAGAAAAATATGCAGGGTTGCTAATTTCCTTTGATGTTTACAGATTCTAGAAATTTTCATCACAGAAATGTGGAGAAACTGTGTTTTTATTCCAAGTTTGAGGCTTGCAAAGGCTTTTAGGTATGAAACACTGTTGAGACCCACCCCAACATGGATTCCCCTAGGTATTAACATGATAAGGTTTGCTAGGTGTCCCTAGGTGACATCTGAGCTAGGCCCCAAAGCCCTCAGCTACCCACATTGAAAAAAAGGATCATTTTCCAGTTGATAACACACACAGGCTGGCGGTACGGAGGCCCTTATTACGACCGCGGCAGTAGCGCCGCGGTCGCACCGCCGGGGCCGGCGGTTTACCGCCGTTTTAGCCCCGGCGGTGATAATCCGCCAGGGCAGCGCTGCAAGTAGCGCTGCCCTGGGGATTATGACCCCCCTACCGCCAGCCTGTTTCTGGCGGTTTGCACCACCAGGAAGAGGCTGGCGGTAAGGGGTGTCCTGGGGCCCCTGAGGGCCCCTGCACTGCCCATGCCACTGGCATGGGCAGTGCAGGGGCCCCCTAACAGGGCCCCGGCCAGCTTTTCACTGTCTGCATAGCAGACAGTGAAAAGCGTGACGGGTGCAACTGCACCCGTCGCACGGCCGCAACACCGCCGGCTACATTAGGAGCCGGCTCCTATGTTGCGGGCCGCAACACCGCCGGCTACATTAGGAGCCGGCTCCTATGTTGCGGCCTCATTCCCGCCGGCCCAGCGGGAATGTCATAATGGGGGCCGCGTGAGTGCGGCCACATTGGCAGGCGCACGGCGGTTACCGTCCGCCCGCCAAGGTCGTAATGACCCCCATTGTGTTCATGTTGTGTTTTGAACACGTTCCTAGGCACTACCCAAACAAGTGAGGTACCATTTCTATTCAGAGACATGTGGAAATACAGAATAGTAGAACATTTGCTATTATCAATTGTATTTTTCTGCATTTGTCCCTTTAAAATGCAAGCCAAAGTGTATGAAAGAAGACATTTTGGATAATGCCCTCTGATTCTCATGGGAATATGTTTACCCACAAATTTTAGAGATGTTCAAATAACCACTGCTAATAAACTCTATATCTGCTGTCTACTTGAGAAATACATAGGTTTCCTTGATACCCATTTTTTACTCTTTATATTTTATCTTATGAGTTGCTCAATACCCGGTACACATAGCTCAGTTGTCCTAAATATCCCAGCACCAGGAGAGTCTACTGGATGTAATGGTATGTTACTTTTGTAAAATGGCTATGATGAAAGGAAGTTACAATGAAAACGTTGTCACAAATGGCTGTTTTCATCCACTTATTTTCAATATTTTTTTTTATTTCAACGGTTAGGACCTTTGGGAAAACCTTGAGGGATCTACACAAATGCCCCCTTGCTGAATTTGGTTTTGTGTTGACTTTTCAGAAATCTGTAGCTTTTCAGCATCACACATGAGTTTCACCCCAGTTTCCACCACAATCTGGAAGTAGTTTGAAAGCACACAAATTGGTGAAAATTGGCTACCTCTTTGAAAAATGCCAAAACTTGTATAAAAAATAGGGTTTTTGATTCAACTCAGCATTTTCCAAAAAGCCTAGAAGATGGTAAATTTAGCACAACAAAACTTTTAATGATGCCATTTGTAGGAAAAAAGGTACACTTTTCTGTGGAGCACCTTTTCATACTTTTCCCAAAACCCTCACAATTGAACTATTTTTGGGCTATATACCCGTCAAGGGAACCCATGAACCCTGCATACCTTTAGAGTCCCTGGGATGTTGGAAAAAAGGTTACAAATGTAATGTTGATACATAATGTAAGAAACAAGTTATTGAGGACTGAGCATGAACTAACCCCCAAAAAACAAAAAGGGCTTAGCATTCCAGGCAGAAAAGGCTTACCAGCCGAAAGGTTAATATAAGAATATTTAGAATTTTATATTACACTAGATAATACACACAGGTCCTGGTTCACAAATATAAACATCAACCAAATGCCTAAGTTTAGACCTAAAGTCTAAAGTAGACTTTTGGTCTAAGTTTACCTTTGTGAATTGGGCCCACAGTTTATAGTTGTACTTAATAAGCTAATAGACATATGATATCCTTTAAGATAATTAGTGGTGCAGCAGCTCTTAGATTCAAAGACATTTTTTATTCTTTAACATAATCGGAGCCAATACACCCTTAAACATAATTGGAGACAGTACAGCCAACATGGGTTTTATGAAACTCTGAGTACTTAACAAGGCGCTAATAGGATAATGGGAGAATTCACAAAATTCATGTGATTTTAA
This sequence comes from Pleurodeles waltl, assembly GCF_031143425.1. Lineage (NCBI taxonomy): Eukaryota > Metazoa > Chordata > Amphibia > Caudata > Salamandridae > Pleurodeles > Pleurodeles waltl. The sequence goes on from NC_090447.1 coordinate 930,924,621, forward strand.
ATGCAGTCAACACCCATTGATGAGTATAAAACTGCTGTCTTGTAAATATGGGAAGGATGAATTAGTAAAAAGAGGCAGATATTACGGTAAGATCAATCAATCAAACAAATTTCTTAAGCGCACTACTCACCCGATAGGGTCTCAAGGCGCTGGGGGGGTACTACTCGAAAAGCCATGTTTTTAAGGGATTTCTTAAGGTTAGGAGGTCCTGGGTCTTGCGTAGGTTGGTGGGGAGGGAGTTCCAGCTTTTGGCGGCGATGTGGGAGAAGGGTCTGCTGCCGGAGGTGCTGCGTTGGATGCGGGGGACTGTAGTGAGGATCAAGGTCAGCGGAGCGGAGCTTTTGAGTTGGTTTGTGGAAGTTGATTCGTTCGTTAAGGTAGGACGGTCTGGTGTCGTGGAGGGCTTCGTGAGCATGGACAAGAATTTAAAAAAATTATCCTTTTGTTGGTGGGCAGCTAGGGAGGATTCTGAGGTGGGCAGAGATGTGTTTGTGGCGAGGGAAGTTGAGAATGAGAGGAGCGGCTGCGTTCTGAATTAGCTGGAGTTTTCTCTGAAGCTTGGCTGTGGTCCCTACATAGAGGGCATTGCCGTAGTCCATTCTGCTGCTTATGAGGGCGTGGGTGACCATTCTTCTTGTTTCTGGAATCCATTTGAAAGTCTTGCATAGTTATGGAGAGAGATGAGTCCAGTATGATGCCGAGATTGCATGCATGGGTGGTGGGTGTTGGGGGTGATCCAATGGTGGTTGGCCACCAAGAGTCATTCCATGCTGTTTTGTTAGGACCGAAGATGATGATCTCGTTTTTTTCTGAGTTCAATTTGAAGTGGCTTGCTGTCATCCAGTTAGCGATGGCGAGGAGTCCGGGATGTAGGTTGTTCTTGGAGGGATATGGGTTCCTCGTGAGAGAGATGATGAGCTGGGTGTCGTCAGCGTATGAAATTATGGTGAGCCCGTGGGGGCGGATGATGTTGGCGAGAGGAGCCATGTAGATATTGAAAAGTGTGGGGCTGAGGGAGGATCCTTGGGTGACCCCACAGATGGTCTTGGTGGCTGTAGACCGGAAAGGAGGGAGGCAAACTGTTTGGGTTCTTTTGGAGAGGAAGGAGGTGAGCCAGTCCAGGGCTTTGTGGCGAATTCCAGCGTCAAAGAGGCGTGTGCGGAGGGTTTGGTGGCATACGGTGTCAAAAGCTGCGGAAAGGTCTAGGAGGATGCAGGTGACGGTATCGCCCTTGTCCAATCTGGTCCTGATGTCATCTGTACAGGCGATGAGGGCTGTCTCAGTGCTGTGGTTTTTGCGGAATCCAGACTGGGAGACATTGAGTGTGTTGTTGTCTTCTAGGAAGCAAGACAGTTGTATGTTTACTATCTTCCTTTGCGGGGAAGGGGAGTAGAGAGATGGGTCAGTAGTTTGTGAGGTGTTCAGGGTCTGCTTTGGTTTTTGTTGAGAAGAGTGTTGACTTCAGCTTTTTTCCAAATATCTCGAAAGGTTGCAGTCGCGAAGGAACAGTTGATGACGATCCAGAGCTGGGGAGAGATGATTTGGCTGGCCTTGTTGAAGATGTGGTGGGGGCAAGGGTCTGTTGGGGATCCTGAGTGGATTTAGCTCATGGTTTTGCCGATTTCTTTGTCACTGGTGGGGGTCCAGGTGTTCAGTAGGTTGGTGCGGCAGGGTGCTGTGGTGTTGGTTGTCTTTTTAGTTATAACTACATTGAGAGTGATATCATTTTCCTGTACCTGCAAAAAAACTGATTTGTCTGGCTTATTGCTGTGATGTGGGTTAGTGCCTAAAATAGTCAGCCTCCCTCATATAGTTATGGGATCACACTTCAAAACAAAAGTTAACTTAATATAAGCATATTTATACTTCTCAACAGTCATTACAATGTATTATGTGAAAATGTGCTTAGGTGAGTCTACATCTTTAGTAAACATTTTTGTATCTTTTTGTATCTGTTGCTCTTTTTGATATATAGTTGTACTGCTTAGAGGGCCCATCTTAATTAGTAAGAATTTGGATTTTTTCCGCATCAGACTATTGCTGAGTGTGTTTTGTCAGTGGCTCGATATAGTGAAGAAAGATGTCACAGGACCATGGAAGATTTATGGCATGCTTAAATTCTGCATATTGGGCAGGAGACAGTAATACCACAAATAATCTTAATAGACCACCGAATAAGAAGGAGTTAAACCTGGCCAATTCGGCTCCAGAGTTGCATCCAATGTAATAGACTCTTTCTAGGAATAGGTGATAGTTTTGATGAGCCACTACCATGAGGGGGCACAGTCAAATGTTAATCTTGCAGATCTTATATTTTATAATAAATCAAGTGGCTACTATTCCATGAAGAGAAGAGTTCTAGGGCTTTCAGATATCTAATTTGTTTATATGTTCTAATGGATTCTGAAGATGAACAGTCACAATTTTTTTTAGTGTTCAGTGTCTCACTCACTTTTGGAGGGACAGGCATTGGCCAGTCACTGGTCCCATTTATGAAATTAAAGTATTTTGACATGGTTTGTCTATAACTAAATTGTTTTTGTTTGTATATTTGTAAGTCAAGCATATTCCAGCAGCTCCTTTCAACACCTTGCCTGCTGGCCAACTGAGTGTAACACAGCATCCACACCATCCTATGCATCAAACAAGATTGCCCACTGAAATTTACTAGTACATTTTAACAACTTGGATATATCAATCAATCAATCAATCAATCAGTCCATTTCTAGAGCGCGCTACTAACTCGTGAGGGTCTCAAGGTGCTTGAGAGGGGGGGGGGTGTTACTGCTGCTCGAAGAGCCATGTTTTGAGGTGTTTCCTGAAGGTGAGATGGTCCTGGGTAGTTCTTAGGTGTGCGGGGAGGGAGTTTCATGCCTTTGCTGCCAGGTAGGAGAATGATCTTCCTCCGGCGGTGGTTCTACGGATCCGTGGGACGGTGGCGAGCCTGGCTGAGCGGAGCTAACGGGTAGGCGTGTAGAACGAGAGGTGGCTGTTGAGGTATTCGGGGCCCAATGTCGTGGAGTGCTTTGTGTGCGTGGGTGAGGAGCCTGAAGGTGATCCTCTTGTTGATTGGGAGCCAGTGCAGGTGTTTCAGGTGGGCAGATATGTGGCTGTGGCGAGGAATGTCGAGGATGAGGCGGGCGGAGGCGTTCTGTATGCGTTGTAGTCGTTTCTGAAGCTTGGAGGTGGTTCCTGCGTATAGGGTGTTCCCATAGTCCAGTCGGCTTGTGACAAGGGCATGGGTAACCGTCTTTCTGGTTTTGGCGGGGATCCACCGGAAGATCTTCCGGAGCATGCATAGGGTGTTGAAGCATGATGACGAGACGGCGTTGACTTGCTTGGTCATCGTGAGGCGGGAGTCCAGGATGAACCCGAGGTTGCATGCGTGATCCGAGGGGGTTAGTGCAGTGCCCAGCGCTGTGGGCCACCAGGAGTCATCCCAGGTGGATGGGGATTGTCCGAAGATGAGGACCTCCGTCTTGTCTGAGTTCAGTTTTAGGCGGCTGAGATTCATCCATTCCGCGACGTCTTTCATTCCTTCCTGTAGGTTGGTTTTGGCGGTGGCTGGGTCTTTGGTGAGGGAGAGTATCAGCTGGGTGTCGTCGGCGTAGGAGATGATGTTGATGTTGTGTTTGCGTGCGATGGCGGCGAGGGGGCTCATGTAGATATTGAAGAGGGTAGGGCTGAGTGAGGATCCTTGGGGTACGCCGCAGATGATCTCGGTGGGTTCTGAGCGGAAGGGAGGGAGGTGGACTCTCTGGGTTCTGTCGGAGAGGAACAAGATGACCCAGTCCAGGGCCTTTCCTAGGATTCCAGTGGTGCAGAGGCGGGTAATATGGGTGTGATGGCACACGGTATGGAAGGCTGCCGAGAGGTCCAGGAGGATGAGGGGGGGTTGTTTCACCGTTGTCCCCCAGGGTCCTGGTGTCGTCGGTGACTGCGATGAGGGCGGTTTCTGTGCTGTGGTTGGCTCGAAATCCAGACTGGGATGGGTCGAGCAAGTTGTTAGCCTAGAGGAAAGCGGTCAGCTGCTTATTGACGGTCTTCTCGATTACCTTGGCCGGGAAGGGAAGAAGAGAGATGGGGCGGAAGTTCTTCAGGTCATTGGGGTCTGCCGTGGGTTTTTTCAGGAGGGCGTTGATTTCTGCGTGCTTCCAGCTCTCGGGGAATGAGAACTAGCTGTTGATTATGTTCCGGAGATGGGGTGCGATGATGGTGAAGATGTGATGGGGGCAAGGGTCCGAGAGGGAGCCGGAGTGGATGGTGTTCGTGATGCTTCTGGTCTCTTCTGAGCTGATAGGGGTCCAGGAGCTGAGGGTAGTGGTGGGGGCTGCTGGTTCGGTGGTAGGAGGCGGGGTCTGGGGTCTGAAGCTGTCATGTAGATCGGCGATCTTTCGGTGGAAGAACGTGGCGAGGGAGTTGCAGAGTTCTTGTGACGGTGTGATGTAGTTGGAGCTGGCAATGGGGTTGGAGAGCTCTTTGACGATGTTGATGAGTTCCTTGCTGTTGTGAGTGTTGTTGTCTAGTCACTCTTTGAATTATGTCCTTTCGGTGGAGCTGATCAGCTGGTGGTGTTCACGCGTGGCGATCTTAAGGGGCTGTCATGTTTTCTGTGGTTCGTTCGTTGCACCAGGTTTTTTCGAGGGTCCGGCAGGATTTCTTAGATTCTTTGAGGGCGTCCATGAACTATGGCGTTTTCCTGTTGCTGGTCCCGCCTGGGGGGTTCTTAAGTGGTGCGAGGTTGTCGGCACAGTTGGTGATCCACTGTGTGAGGTTGTGGGCTGCGTTGTTGACGTCAGTGATGTTGGCTGGTGGGTTCTGGCTCAGTGTTGAGAGGAGCTGGTCTGTGGTGATTTTGCTCCAGCATCTGCGGGGGATTTGTTGTGTGCTGTGGTGGTGAGTCTCCCGTTTGAAGGTGAAGCGGACGCATCTGTGGTCGGTCCAGTGTAGTCCGGAGGAGTGGCTGAAGGAGACGTGGTTGCTGGTGGAGAAGATGGGGTCGAGTGTGTGACCAGCGATGTGGGTGGGGGTGCTCACCAGTTGCTTGAGTCTGAGGTTGGCGAGGTTGTCGAGCAGGGTGGTGGTGATGTTGTTGTTGTTTTTCTCCAGTGGAAGTTCAGGTCCCCGAGGAGGATGTATTCTGGTGAGGCTAGGGCGTGCGGGCTGATGAAGTCTGCAATGGTTTCGCTGAATTGTGCGCGTGGGCCCGGGGGTCTGTAGATGAGTGTTCCTCTGTGGGTGGTCTTGGGGTCTGTGTGAATCTGGAAGTGTTCGTGTTTGGCGGCGATGGGTGTGTCTTCAGTGGTGGTCTTGATGTTGATGGTGTTCCTGTAGATGATGGCGATTCCTCCTCCGGTTTGGTTGACGCGGTCCTTCCGGGCGATCTTGTAGCTGTCGGGGATGGCTATGGCGATGTCTGGGGCCGAGGAAGCGTTCATCCAGGTTTCTGTGATGAAGGCGACGTCTAGTGCTGTTGTGTCCAGGAGGTCCCATAGTTCGACAGCGTGCTTGTGGACGGAGCGTGTGTTGAGGAGGATGCACTTGAGGTGGTTGTTGTTGCTGCGAGGGCCGGTGGGTGGTCTGCAGGTTCGGAGGCATGTGCATTTGCAGGCTTGACAGGTGAAGGGTCCATGGGTTAGCTTTGGGGTGGCTTGGTAGCAGGTGGCTGTTCGTCCAGTGTTGAGGGCGTTGAGGGAGGCTAAGTCGTATCTCAGTAGGGTGCTTTGTGTGCGGTGGGGGCCAGGGGTTCTGGCGCTGGGCACGGTCCAGTCGCAGACGGGCTTGCCTTTGGCGCACCAGCGGCGCGCCCACTGCGCGCAGCCACGCAGCAGCCGCCATAAGAGGGAAGGAGGGGAGGCGGGATCAGCTGGGAGGTGGGAGGGAAGGACAGCGAATGGGTGCAGGGGGGCGGGGCCGCATGGGAGGTAGCGGCGGGAAGAGAATACGGGGCTAGAGCGAGCAGGGCAGAAAAAACGGGGGTAGAGCGAGCAGAGCAGAAAAAACGGGGCCAGAGCGAGCAGAGGAAGCGGAGCTGCAGCAGTGGGGAAGTGACCTACCCAAGGTCTATAAATAGCCAAGAAGAGTATGGTACCAGAATATCATGGCCTAAATATGATCTGACAAAAATATTGTGTCCTGAAAATCATCCAGAAGAGTATTACTAAATTGGACTTAATAATAATAGAAAAGCTAATCTCAATGGAGCCTTATTTATGTTTGAAAATGTATATTAGATAACATTCATATTATTGCTACAGTGGCAGATATCCTTAAAAGAAAACAAGGTAACTTAGGTTCAGGTTCATTTAAGTGACAAGTGCTTCCTCCCAAACAGAAATATGTTAAATGCATAAAGGAAATGCTCCTGTAATGTGCCATCGGTCACTATGTAATACCATTAGGGAAATCCCAACAAATTCCCATATATTTCATATTAAGAACTACTGCACATTGCCAAGGAACTAAGAGGTGGAAATAAGACTTAGGGGCAGATTTCTTGCACCCCTTAGTGCCCCCCCCAATGCCACCATGGTAGTGCTGTACGAAAAATAGTGAGTGAGAGTGACTAGCATCATCCTACAAAGCAGACAGAGGCCTATTGTATTCAATGGGAGCCTCTGTTTCACGCCTGCACTTAGCAAGCTTTTAAAAATGCCAATAAAAATGGTGCAAAGGAAACTCATAGATTGCTTTGCGCCATGTTTACGCCCCCCCAGTCTCAGAACATCTCCCTTGTATACATTATGCCTGGCGCAGGCATAATGTGGCGCAATGGGTTACAAAGTGGCCCAATGCAAGCATTGAGCCACTTTGTAAATATGCTGCAGCATTTTTCCTCTTCCAACGCCACACTAGCGTCAAAAATATGAGTCTAATGTCGCATTGGAACAGCACAGGGCCAGCATAAATCTGGCCCTTAGTGCTTAGCACAGTGATGGTGCTACCAATATAATGTAGACAAACAGTCAATTCATATGAATTTCTTCACTTCAAAAAGAAAGTGACAACAATTATTTTGGGCCAGTGAAATTAACGTCAATCCATAGTATTATCAAGGCTACTACTGAATGCCAACCTTTAGACTCCATTGAAGACCAGAGAGTCACCATCAGGACATATGAATTACTTACAAGCATATGAGACAACAATAATTAGATGGGGTACATACGTGTGACAATGTGATGCGTAGCAAGGTGTCCAGGTAAAATTGGAGACTTAAATAAATGTAAGGTAGTACAATAGGTCTTGGTAAAGAAAGAAAAACTACTCTATTGAAAGGTATGATGATGAGAATCATGGAATAATAACGGAAGACTGTGACATATGCGTTTGTGAAAAAATTACTTAGGCTTGCCAGGGAGTTAACTAATAGTCATGGCTCTCATGCAGCAGTATTTAAACGTATATAACCTCTGAAGCCCGTGTTAAAATTAAAGCGAGTAGAACATTATTAACTGTACTAAGTTACTTCATTAGCAAACAACTCCAAAATAGGGCTAAAATCAATATACTAATAACACACTTGATAAGTTGTGCACTACAAAGAAGCATATTGGCCAGTCCACTTTTACATTCAGCTGCGCTAGCACCATACTACATAGTCTTTTCATGGTTTTCATTTCAGCAATGGGGTCAAGTTTAGCAATCTATCAGCAATGCATTTGATTCAGCATGGCAGAAATGTCACCCCTTTTTCCAGTATGAAAGCCACATCACCATTATGGTCACCGGATCAGGTCATTTTGAATGTGACCGCTCCGAAGAAGGTGATGAACTATGGGTGTATTTGGAGTTTTGCAGCAAATCCTGCTCCACTGTTAAGAAATGTAATGACAGGCTTTTTGAGTCGTAGAACAAATCCAGTGATATTTAAAATGTTTTGTTTGGTATGAAAATGAATTGTATTATGGTGATTGAAAGTAGACGTGCAACTTGAGGGATTCGTAGTTCAGAGAACCGGCATGGCAAACTTAGGGTTTCCTGGTCTCACCCATGCCTTTTTTCAAGGGTTCGCTGGGGATATGCAGATTCTTATGGGCAATTGTAGAGCTTGGGTTGCTGAGAATGTATTATTCCACGTTTAAATAGAGCGTGTTATTCTTGCAAATATCATTGTAGCTCTTGACATAGACAAGCTCTGCAGCAAAGAGGTGAATAGTGAATTTTAAAGGAAAATAATTAAATGGACGGATAAAGAACGTTCAGGGCAGGATTGCCCAATATGATGTCATTTAAGGACTACCTCCAATGTGAATTGTACACGAAATGATCAGTGCACCAACACTTTAATCAGAAGGAAGACTAAAGATAAGACAGTTTGACTTAAATCCCCAAAGGATCAACAAGGGAAACTAGTGCGCAGAATTTGCGTCGTTTTTTTCGAAGCAAATTCGGCGCAAAACTAACGCCATATTTATACTTTGGCGTTAGACGCGTCTAGCGCCAAAGTATGGGCAAATAGCGTCATTTTTTTGCGTGAACGCCTTCCTTGCGTTAATGAGATGCAAGGAAGGCGTTCCCGTCTAAAAAAATGACGGCGACGCAAATGCGTCGTATTTATACTCCCGGGCAAAAATCACGCCCGGGAGTGGTCGGGTCAAAAAACCCCGCATTTGTGCCACTTTTTAACGCCTGGGTCAGGGTAGGCGTTAAGGGGCCTGTGGGCTCAGAATGAGCCCAGAGGTGCCCTCCCCTGCCCCCAGGGACCCCCCCTGCCACCCTTGCCCACCCCAGGAGGACACCCAAGGATGGAGGGACCCATCCCAGGGACATTCAGGTAAGTATAATTTTTTTTTTTTTTTTTGGGTGGCATAGGGGGGCCTTATTTGTGCCCCCCTACATGCCACTATGCCCAATGACCATGCCCAGGGGACATCAGTCCCCTGGGCATGGCCATTGGGCAAGGGGGCATGACTCCTGTCTTTACTAAGACAGGAGTCATGTAAATGGCGTCTGGGCGTTGTTTCAAATGGCACAAATCGGGTTAAGACGATTTTTTAGCGTCAACCTGACTTGCGCCATTTTAAGACGCCCTAACGCCATTTTTCCCAACGCCGGCGCTGCCTGGTGTACGTGGTTTTTTTCCACGCACACCAGGCAGCACCGGTCTGCTTGCGCCGGCTAACGCCATTCAATAAATACGGCGCCCGGATGGCGCTTCAGAATGGCGTTAGCCGGCGCAAATTTTTTTGACGCTAAACTGCGTTAGCGCAGTTTAGCGTCAAAAACTATAAATACGGGCCTAGATATTTTATGCAGCATAGGGGGGAGGGTGACTCCTCATTCCTCAATTGATTTCCCTGTAGAAAATAAGGTTTCACTATGATAACAAATATTTTGTGATTGAGCCCCATTAGATACCATGTTATTGTTTATGAAATTGCTGACAGGTGTAGCTTTTTTTAAACTGTTAATCCAATTATGTCATTTTAACCTTTGACAAAGTACAAACTGTCCTTTTTACTATTTAAAAGTCAGCCCTAAGGCAGGTTCACTGAGCCTAAAGACAGGGTGCATTATCATATAAAGAAGGAGATATATTTTTGCTACATTTAGTTGTCCTGATAGTAAAAATATCACATTGTTGTTTTTACTGTAATACAGCATGTAGCCCCATTGGCTAGAATGGAAATACACACTGAGAACTCAGCAGTGATAACTTCCAAATGGGACTACTAAACCTTATACTTCAAAGCATCAAATAAATCATTGCATTAAATCTGACTTGATGTACATGTCAAATATAATGTAACTATTTTACAAATAGCACTATTAGAAAGTTGCTCAATTCTTTCCAGGACCCGGTTTCTGTTGCACGCATTTGCTCTACATGAAACAGTGTGCTGCCCATGTAGGGAGAGGTGAGAATGACGCTCAGAAGGGGAACAAAAGACATGCTAAGGAAGAGGTGTGACCTCCTTCTAGTAACATGGTCATAGTTGGTGTGAGCCCAAATGGCAAGCTTCAAACAGGCAGTCTTTAAAGGGCAAGTGGTAGTAAACTAGAAAAAGGATTCCTTTTTTTAGGCATGGAGGCTGGCATCTCGGGCAGAGAGAGGAAACCCTTTATCAATCTGGCTATGTAAGGGGAATGGAGCCCCCTAGTAACTAGACTTATGGGTTGGGCTAGGAAGCTCCACACATTAGTCATGTTGGAAGTTGGGAGAATAGTTCACTATGGGATCGCTAGACGCCACATTTAACAGGAAGTAGTCATCAGGCTGGAAGGAACATAGTAGCTCATTGCCACCATCAAATAGGCTTGCAGCAGGCATAAAAATGGCATCTCTGACACTCAGAACTCAGATCACTAATGTCTTGGACAGGAGACTAAATAGCTGCCTTCCTGCTCCCTGGAGCCAACAAAGGAGGGCTGCGCCAAAGACTGGACTGCACCTGCTGCACCAAAAGACTGGAAAAGACATAGTTGTACCTGCAATACCCCAGTTGTAGAAAGGCTGCTCATGAGTAGTAGACAGAAGCAACGGCTCCAAGAGTGAGTTCGCTGACCGAATCCTAACTATAACAAGGTGCCCCTGAGTTTGGTGGATCCATGAAGAGTCTCAGAGTACTCACTTGTCACTCTGCAAGAAGGTTACAGCACGTTAAAGGAAATTGCTGATTCTGCTGTAACCAGAGACCAGTTGACCAGTGGTAACTGGACCTTTGCCGGGTTTGGCCAGAACCCCATCAAAGATCAACCCCTCAAGCTAAAGACAACCATCTAAGCTCAAGGACCAAGGGGTACCACAGGACGACCCATAACACCATCCCTGGCATCTTCAGAATCCTTCAGTATCCTTCTGCTTCTTGTATTCCTTGCATCAGGACCACTCCGTTGACTTCAATCGTCTGTTGCCCTAAGGTTTTGGAACTAGACGGAGGACTGCAAAAAAGGCACTAGTAACTGTCCCTTGGACCTGTTTGGTCCCTTTGACTGGCTATCTATCAGAGTTGGCACACCCATGAGGGCCCATATAGCTAATCTCAACTTTCTTGTTGTGGCTAACCCTAAACCACTTTTGCAGTCTATTAGAAAGATTTATTACTTTGAGTAAAAAAGGGGTGATATCTTGTTTCTTTTACAAATTATATCTCCAGCTCCCACAAGTAGAGTTTTGTTGTTCGGGTTGTCATAATGACTCCCATTAAAGTAACAAGAGTGCTGGATTTGGGCAGCAGCACCAACAAGTGTGGGGGCCTGAATCTGATAGTGTTGTGTGACAGCCGTCGATCTAAACCTTCTGGCCAGCTGGCAGCACCTCACCAGTATCCAAGAGTAAAGGTGATTTTTGGCAACCCTTCACATGACATCTGGATTTCTCAGAGAAATCGTGGTGGAACAGATCTTATTCTTTCCACTCAGTTACATGTCTCACACATACAAAGGCAAAACAGAAGCAGGACTAGGTTCAATGCTTTATTCAATCAGCTGCATTGTATGTGAACAGGTATATATTGCGATTATATGGATAATAAAACATAATAAAAGCAAGGTAGTGACAAATCAAGCTTCTTTTAACATAATAATAAAAATGCATGCCTCTGCATGAAAGGGCACATGCTGTAAGACTAAGCTAAAATACCATGCCTGTATAATAGCTAACGTAACCTCACCACAAGGTGTCTATTGGAAAATAAAAATATAGCCTAAGTTTGTAAATTGGCATCAAATTTTAATTGTGTCATGATTTCTTAATCATAGCTGTTACTGGTACTTCTTATAGCTTTACACTTGCTCAGATAAAGACTGCCTCCTGTGTTGCACAGTTACCTAAGCCTAAACTAAGGTTTTACAAACACCCCTGACTGGACCTAATATGGAATTGTGCAAATTTATTTCTCAGCATATGATGATGGTACCCATTTCTCACAGGGAGTCGTCAAATATTTTCCATCTTTTAGATAGATAGATAGATAGATAGATAGATAGATAGATAGATAGATAGATAGATAGATAGATATTTGCACATATGAAATATAGAAAATATGTTATGGTTCCCAGTGAAATATGAGTCCCCTAATCATAATGAGAGCCACTAATTCACTCTTCAGAGTCTTACTATAGCCGAGGCACTAATACTAATAGACAATACATGGCAAAAACATTGCAAAATGTTGCAGCAAAAGTATTTAAATTAGGCAGCAAAAAGGCAAATTAAACAGCAATTTCTGTCACATTCTATTTGAGTAATTATTTATTCATATTAGCAAGAAACTGTCTTTTTATTCAAAACTGCAAATTATGTGGCAAGTTTGGTGGCAGTAATAAAAACAACAACAACAATAATAATAATAATAATAATAAGTGAAACAATTCAGCCAAATAAATATATAGGTGGTCATTACAACCCTGGCGGTCGGTGTTAAAGCGGCGGTAAAACCGCCAACAGGCCGGCGGTAAAAAAAATGGAATCACGACTGTGGCGGAAACCGGCAACATAGACAGCCACTTTAACACTCCGACCGCCACGGCAGTACAAAAAAACACCGCCCACAGTATTATGAGAGGCCAATCCGCCACCTTTTCCAGGGCGGATTCACCAACAACAAAAACACGGCGGAAACAGGACTTGGAAGGGAAAACGCTCACCTCTACACACCCCACGAGGAACCAGGACCCCATGGAACCGGAACTCCAGATACTCCCTGCCTTTGTCTTCCTGCTCCTCTACCAGGAGCACGAACGCAGGCGGCGAAGACCACGGTGAGTACTGCACCTACGACACAGGGGAGGGGGGAGGGAAAAGAGAGTGACACACACACGCAACACGCAAAACCCCCACCCTCACCCACTACAACACACACACTAATACATCATGATACATTACAGTTACACCCCCATTCCCCCCGGAAGAATGCAAAGACAAAAGGAAATGATTTGGACGTTTGTAATCTATTAAAATCCAGTATTCCAAAATATATATACACTATAAACAAATATATACACCAAGAATACAAGTCCAGGTATTGCACCATTAAAGTCCGTGGACCACTGGGCCCAAAATGCATGGGCGAGGCCCACACTCAATACGCGATCAAAACGGAGAGAACACTGCAGGGGCATCAGATAGAAATACAACAGGCACCTCCAGGAGGAAGGGAAGGGGGAGCACCTCAGCCAGATGAGTGCACAACATCAGATCCACGAGGGGGGTCCATGCCCACTGCTGTATCCTGGGGAGTGCAAAGCCACAGTCTCACAAGTCTTTTCAGTGGGTGGTTTGCCCACTGCTCTATCCTGGGGGGGTGCAAAGCCACAGTCTCACAAGTCTCTCCAGTGTGTGGGTTGCCCACTGCTTTATCCTGGGGAGTGCAAAGACACAGTCTCACAAGTCTCTCAAGTGGTTGGTTTGCCCACTGCTTTATCCTGGAGAGTGCAAAGCCACAGTCTCACAAGTCGCTCAAGTGGGTGGTTTGCCCACTGCTGTATCCTGGGGAATGCAAAGCCACAGTCTCACAAGTCTCTCAAGTGGGTGGTTTGCCCACTGCTGTATCCTGGGGAGTGCAATGCCACAGTCTCACAAGTCTCTCCAGTGGGTGGTTTGCCCACTGCTGTATCCTGGGGAGTGCAAAACCACAGTCTCACAAGTCTTTTCAGTGGGTGGTTTGCCCACTGCTGTATCTTGGGGAGTGCAACCCACAGTCTCTAAAGTGTATAACAGTCTCCACTGGTTCTGGAGGGGGCTTTGTGCCCAGAGTTCTTCATCCTGCCAAGGACTGAGGTAGTGGATGCCTTTCTCCACTAGTTCTGGAGGGGGCTTTGTGCCCAGAGTGCTTCATCCTGCCAAGGACTGAGGTAGTGGATGAAAAATCTCCACTGGTTCTGGAGGGGGCTTTGTGCCCAGAGTGCTTCATCCTGCCAAGGATGAGGTAGTGGATGTAAATCGCCACTGGTTCTGGAGGGGGCTTTGTGCCCAGAGTACTTCATCCTGCCAAGGACTGAGGTAGTGGATGCCTTTCTCTACTGGTTCTGGAGGGGGCTTTGTGCCCAGAGTGCTTCATCCTGAAAAAAGACTGAGGTAGTGGATGCCTTTCTCCTCTGGTTCTGGAGGGGGCTTAGTGCCCAGAGTGCTTCATCCTGCCAAGGACTGAGGTAGTGGATGCCTTTCTCCATTTATTCTGGAGTGGGCTTTGTGCCCAGAGTGCTTCATCCTGCCAACGACTGAGGTAGTGGATGTAAATCTCCACTGGTTCTGGAGGGGGCTTTGTGCCCAGAGTGCTTCATCCTGCTTGTGGCGGCCTCAGTAGCATCGGAGCTTTCGGCGCTCATTGGCCTGCGGTGCTTGTGGCGGCGGTGTCCTTGGCAGCGGTGCTTGTGGTGGCAGTGTCCTTGGCAGCGGTTCTGGTGGCGGCGGTGTCCTGTGAAGCGGTGCTTGTAGAGGCGGTGTCCTTGGCAGCGGTGCAGGTGGCGGCGGTGTCCTTGGCAGCGGTGCTTGTGGCGGCGGTGTCCTTGGCAGCGGTGCTGGTGGCGGCGGTGTCCTTGGCAGCAGTGCTGGTGGTGGCGGTGTCCTTGGCAGCGGTGCTTGCGGCAGCGGTGTCCTTGGCAGCGGTGCTGGTGGTGGTCTTGTCCGCTGTGCAGGTTTGCAGTGACTTGCCTTTCTTTCTGTGCTCCTTCCCCACCTTGGATGGTGGCGCAGCTGTCTTGCCACTCCCAACTATACTCCTGGGAGAGCTGAGGTGGGGGACTGTCCGTGGTCTGGCTCCTTTGCACACTGGCTGCCCTGCTGCTTGGCGCACTCCAGAAGCCGGTTACTGCTGGCACCACTGTTCCCGCTGATGTGGTGCCTGAGGTGCTAGGTTGGGACCTGGAAAGGCGGGCCCTAGGGGACTGAAGGGGTGGGGGAGGTGAGGGGAAGAGGTCAAGGTAGGACAGGTAAAGTTTTTTGGACACACCGGGACGGGTAGATGGAGTGGGTTTAGGAGTGGAGGAAGAGGTAGTGGTTGTAGGAGGTGTACGTTTGCTGACTTTGGGTGAAGGTGCATGGGCTGGAGGCTGTCGTGAGGTGGATGGCTGTTGGGTGGGTATGTGGCTGCGTTTGTGTACCTTAGGAGGTGGGCTCACAGACACACTGGGAGAGGACACAGGGGATGTGTGAATGGTAGTGGGGGTGGTGAGTGCTTGTGAGCGGGGTGTGGTGATGGGTGTGCTGGTGATGGACGGAGTGGCTGAAGATGTAGTGCATGCAGGTGTGAGTGGAGAAGAGACAGGGAGAGAAGAGGGAGACGAGGAGGAGGGGGACACAGTGGAGGCAGTGGATGTTGGTATGTCTGCATGGGTATGATGCTTGTGTGAGTGCCTGTGGGATGTGTGGTGCTTACGTTTGCCAGAGCTTCCCTTGTGTGTTGAGGTGCGTGCATGCTGGTCTGAGGGTGTGATTGGGATAGGCTGAGGTACATGTGTATGGGTCTGGGTGGAGGAAGTTGGAGGGGGGAGGCTGGACACAGGGACAATGGCTGCCATCAGTGCTGAGGCCAGAGTCTGAAAAGTTCGCTGTTGGGCTGCCTGACCAGAATGAATGCCCTCCAGGTATGTATTGGTCTGTTGCAACTGCCTCTCAACACCCTGGATGGCATTCAAAATGGTAGACTGCCCAACAGTGAGGGACCTGAGGAGGTCAATGGCCTCCTCACTGAGGGCAGCAGGGCTGACAGGGGCAGGGGTTGAGGTGCCTGGGGCAAAGGAGATGCCCACCCTCCTGGGTGAGCGGCCACGGGGCACACGCTAAGGGGCTGCTGGGAGGGCGGTGCTGGTAGGGGTGGTGGCGGCTGTACCTGTAGATGCGGGGGCACAGAGGGGCCCGCCACCACAAGGGAGCTCCCATCAGAGGAGGAGTCCTTGTCGCTGGTCTCAGCTCCTGAGTCCGCCGTGGAACTCCCCTCGCCCTCTGTCCTAGTGGTGGCTTCAGACTCCGTTGTCTCGCCCTCCAGGGCCATGTGGGATGCAGCTCCCTCCTGCTCCAGTGCCACTGCTCCTCTGCCTGATGATGCTAATGCACACAAGAACATGGAAACCACAAAAAGGGGGGGAAGACAGAAGAAAGACATGTTGAGTGCATGCAATACCGCTACTGTTGGCGGACACTACAGAAATAGAAGCCCTCTGCACTACGCCGTGCACTTTGAGTTCCCTAATTAATCACAGGGCTATGCCCGATTGCGGCACACATGGAAGTCACAGGAGCCTAACTAGGTGTAGTTGGCTCTGAACACAGGTGGGGTGGGGTGCCAAATGGCCTGCCTTATGAAGGGACCTTGCCTACTAAACACGCCCTGGCCTAAGGGAACCCACAGCCCACCTCCCCCACCCAGACACCTCTAATGCACGCAGATTCAGCTGAATGAGAGTGTACTCACCCCCTTGCGGCTGCTGTGATGCCCTCAAGTGCCCATCCAACTCCGGATACGCCACTGCTAGGATCCGGATCATCAGGGGGGTCATGGTGCGACGGGCACCCCTCCCACGTTGGGAGGCCATCCCCAGCTGGTCCTCCGCCGTTTTCTTGCTCCAGCGGCGAATGTCCTCCCATCATTTCCGGCAGTGGGTGCTCCGTCTGTGGTGGACCCCTAGGGTCCGGACTTCCTTGGCGATGGCACGCCAAATATCCTTCTTCTGGTGGGCGCTGACCTACAGGAATAGTACAGGCGAAAAGGAGAAGATATAACCGTCCGCACCGTCACAGTCATTGGCCCACATCCCTACCCTTGCCATGATGCACATGCACTCCCCGTTGTTTCCTGCACGCCTCATTCCCCCCCCCCCATCTTCCATCCACATCACTCCACACAGGCATTGCCCATTCAGCATGCTCACAGTGTACTTACCTGTTTGTCTGGAGGACCGTAGAGTAGCGTGTACTAGGGGAGGACCAAATCCACTAGTTTCTCCAACTCCTCCGTGCTGAAGGCAGGAGACCTTTCCCCAGACACATGAGCCATTGTCTCTTCCAGACTGAGGTCACAGCAGCACTTGTAGTGTAGGTCCTCTCCTGTCGAAGATCAGGTATCAAGTGAGTGAACAGAGAGAAAATGGCGGTCACGTCCGCGGCGGTGCGTACCGTCACTGCCGGCGTACATCGTCATTGGCTCCTGGGACCCATAGGGTCCAATGTTAACCAATGCAGGATTGCGCCGAGGTCTTCAACCACCTACAGTGACGGTGTACAACGCCAGCGCAGTTACCTTATATCCCCTTGTCCCACATTACAGGTCAGGCAGCCGCCATTTTAGGGGGTCACATGGCATTAATTTTAAATGCGTCACACATATCTAGGCGTTGCATACACACTAATACAGGCACATAGCAGATTTAAATGAATGTGGAATAAAATTGTGTTTTCGTACCTCAGTGTTTGCTGACTCTCTGCTCGCTGTTCTCCTCCATAGAGCATGTCCACTGGGGCAGGTGAGGAGATGGCGGCATCCTCCGGTGTACAGACCGCTGGTGGACCTGTCGACAATGGAGGAGCAACTTGTAATTGTCACATACAGACTGGACCGTGCTACAATCCATGAACTGTGTGTCCAGTTGGAGCCAGACCTGATGTCAGCTATCCGCCATCCCACAGGAGTCCCCCCTCAAGTGCAGCTCCTGTCAGTACTCCATTTCCTGGCAAGTGGGTCTTTTCAAACTACAGTGGCCATAGCATCAGGAATGTCTCAGCCTATGTTCTCCAACGTGTTGTCCAGAGTGTTGTCTGCCCTGCTGAAACACATGCGCAGCTACATTGTTTTCCCTGAGGTGGAGGATTTGCCTACAGTGAAAGGTGACTTCTATGCCCTGGGACATATTCCCAACATCATTGGTGCCATTGATGGGACACATGTGGCCTTGGTTCCCTCCCGCAGGAGTGAACAGGTGTACAGAAACCGGAAGAGTTACCATTCGATGAATGTGCAGATGGTGTGTTCGGCCGACCAGTACATCTCCCATGTGAATGCCAAGTTTCCTGGCTCTGTACATGACGCCTACATTCTGAGGAATAGCAGCATCCCTTATGTGATGGGGCAACTCCAGAGGCACCGTGTGTGGCTATTAGGTGAGGACATGGACCCTATACAGTGTGACTAGGTGTTTGGTTCTGGGGATATCCCTAAGAGTTAGTGTGTGTCTAACAGTTGTCCCTCGACATTTGCAGGTGACTCTGGTTACCCCAACCTGTCATGGCTACTGACCCCAGTGAGGAATCCCAGGACAAGGGCAGAGGAATGCTACAATGAGGCCCATGGACGAACTAGGAGGGTTATAGAGAGGACCTTCGGCCTCCTGAAGGCCAGGTTCCGGTGCCTCCATATGACAGGTTTTTCCCTATATTACCCCACCAAAGAAGGTGTGCCCGATCATCGTGGCCTGCTGTGTGTTCACAACTTGGCTTTGCGATGACAGGTGCCTTTTCTGCAGGAGAATGGTCCAGATGGAGGTGTTGTGGCATCTGTGGAGCCTGTGGACAGTGAAGACGAGGAAGCAGAAGAAGAGTATATCAACAACAGAAACACGGTGATTCATCAATACTTCCAGTGAGACACAGGTAAGAAGACATCACTGCCTGCTACATCTGATACCCTTGTTCTACCTCTCATCTGTCTGTCACTTTCACCCAGTGTATGGACCCTGAGTTGTCACTTTCCCTTTCAATTTCACAGATGTGGGTCCCACTGTGTGACATCTGCTTTGTTTCCTCATGGACTAGAGCTGTGTGACATAGGTATGTTGACAATACATAGCAGTTTTCCACAGTTATTGCAAATACACATTTTCGAAAGCAAAGACTGACTCCAGATAGTTTTGTGATTTAAGGGTGTTTATTTAAGTGAAAAATAGTGGAGGGGGTTGTAAAATGGTCAGTGGTGATGGTGGAGGAATGTCCATGGCAGAGTCCAGTCTATTAGTCTCACAGGTGCATTGTCCAAAGGGGCATAGGAAGTGGAGCTGGGGCAGTTTAAGGATGGACAGGGTGACAAAGTGGGACAGAAGGATGAGAATAAGGGTGGTCTAATTTTTTGGCGGGGGTCTTGGCATTGTTCTCTGTCTTTGTCCTGGATCTCAGGGACCGTTTGCGGGGTAGTTCTCCATCTGCAGGGGGGGGAGGGTGCTGGTGTTGTGGTCCTGTGGCGGTGGCTCCTGTCCACTAGCGCCGACAGAGGTGGTGGGCAGTTCCTTATCCAGGCTAGTGTCAGGGGCCCCTTGTTGTGCCACAGTGTCCTGGTGTTGACGAGTTCCTTCAGCACCCCTACAATGGTGCCCAGGGTGGTATTGATGGATTTGAGTTCCTCCCTGAAACCCACATACTGTTCCTCCTGCAGCCGCTGGGTCTCCTAAAACTTGCCCAGTACCGTTGGCATCGTCTCCTGTGAATGGTGGTAGGATCCCATGATGCTGGAGAGTGCCTTGTGGAGAGTGGGTTCCCTGGGCCTGTCCTCCCCCTGTCGCACAGCAGCCTTCCCAGTTCCTCTGTGTTCCTGTGCCTCTGTCCCCTGAACCGTGTGCCCACTGCCCATGCCCCCAGGTCCCTGGTGTTGTTGGGGTGGTGGGTTAGCCTGGGTTTCCTGTAGTGGTGGACACACTGCTGCTTGACGTGTCCTGGGGACCGAGGTATGGGCCCGCTGGGAGGGTGCTGTGCTGGTGTTTCCAGAGGGGGGAGGCTCTGTTGTGGCTTGTGCCAGTGTGAGGGGAACCGACTGTCCCGATGTCCCAGATGGGCCGGGATGGTCATCTAGATCCAGTTGGACAGAGCTGCTGTCATAACTGTGGGCCTCTTCAGTAGGTGGAGTGGACATGTCTGGAACCTCCTGTCCGGTGACGTTGGGTAGGGGTCTTGCAGGGGTGTAAAGGCATGTTTATTGCATCTGTGTGTGCCATGGTGTGCAGTGGGTGGGTGACCCTGTACCCCAGTGCTTGCATTCTTGTGTAGGACCTTGTGTGCTAAATGTTTAGGGGTGTGTGTAGGTATGTGCAGTGGCCATGCATTGGTGATGGGTGTCCATGTTCTGTTGTTGCATGCAGGGCTTGGTGTTGGGATGTGTGGTTTGTGATAGTGGGACATATATGAAGAGTTGGAGTGATGGGGGTGAGGGCGAGGGTGGGGGTATGTGATAGCATGCAGGTAGGGTGGGGGGTGAAGTAGTGAAAGCTTTGCCTTACCAGAGTCCATTCCTCCAGCTACTCCTGCGAGGCCCTCAGGATGCAGTATAGCCAAGAGCTGCTCCTCCCATGTTGTTAGTTCTGCGGGAGGAGGTGGGGATCCGCCGCCAGTCCTCTGAACTGCAATCTGGTGTCTTGAGACCACGGAACGTACGTTCCCCCGTAGGTCGTTCCACCTCTTCCTGATGTCATCCCGTGTTCTTGGGTGCTGTCCCACTGCGTTGACCCTATCCACAATTCTGCACCATAGCTCCATCTTCCTAGCTATGGTGGTGTGCTACACCTGTGCTCCATATAGCTGTGGCTCTACCCGGATGATTTCCTCCACCATGACCCTGAGCTCCTCCTCAGAAAACCTGGGGTGTCTTTGCGGTGCCATGGGGTGGTGTGTGTTGTGATGTGTGGGATGCTGTTTAGGGGTGTGTGGTGTTTTGTGCGTGGATGTTGTGTGAGTGATGGTGTTGAGGGCCTGTGGATGCTAGTTTGTAGATGGTGGTGTCTCTCTCTGGCCTTCAGTCGCAAATGGTGGTCGTAAGGGTTTGTGGGTAATTTAGGTGTGTGTTTTATATTGTATTGGGTGTGTGGGAGTGGTGTGTATGTGTATCAGGTGTGTGTATTTCGATTTATCCAATGTGGTAGTGTTTTGTAAATGTGTGTGTATTTTGAGCGTGGAGGTGTGCACCGCCAATGGAATACCGCTGCGTGGATTCGTGGGTCGTGATAGTGTGGGCGTATTCCTGTTACCGTGACGGTGGAGGTTTTGTTATTGCCAGTTTATCACTGACCTTTGGTGTGGCGGATGTGTTTGGGTGTCTAGATTTTGGCGGATTCCGAGCTGTGGGTCGTAATAGCTGTGGCGGAATTCCGCGGCCGCAGCGGTGTGTTGGCAGTCTTCTGCACGGCGGAAAGCGGCATTTACCGCCAATGTTGTAATGACACCCATAGTTTCTAAGACCATGAGAATTGTTCACTGTATTATCAACAGTCAATTCATTAAAGGTAATAAAAACACCAAAAATCTTATTCCTATCAGGTGCATGTTGAAAAGAAAAGTTTCAACCATGTCTAATGTTTACAGAAAACAATACTGCTCTTACAGTGCAAAGGATTTTTTTAAATAAAATTCTACATTCACAACTACTTAAGTGCTGTTCTCTCCTTTTTAGTCTGGGCGAGGAATGAGTGTAGGCCAGTACTTCACGTTTCTCTGTTTGAAAAAAACATAAGCTACCTATACTAAAATGAAAATGTAATATGTAAAAATACATAACATATACAATGTGTAATGGGTACTATAGTGCCATCTCTGGGTGCAGGTGAGATTCACAAACCGCTGACTTTGACTTCTTGGATTCCATCTAATATGGGAAATATAAACATTACATGAACTGAAACTAGCTAAACCTACATTCCAAGCGATGTTTTTAGGACAACATGAAATGTGCCAGAAGGTAATTCAAAAAATACTCAGAAAGTTGTTGACATAAATTTGTCTTCATTCCAGTCTCAGGAACATATGCTTCAAAATGCTTTTAGAATGTATCTGTGGTTGCATCAATACCTGACAAGAGCAACTATTTTCCCAGCACTAACTTGCTGTGCACACATATTCTTGGCATCAAGCAAGACATCTTTTCAATAAGGTTAACAAAATGCCAAATCGTGAATGTTTAAACAATTTAGTTTGTCTCCTCTTTCCCTGATTAGTTGCTTTGTCATGCTGTCAAATAATGAAGTCCTCTGCAACAAAAAAAGAGAGTGTAAAATCAGGTTAAATGTGTAACACAAGGGATATCGAAATAGGTTGATTATTAGTGCATGTTTGTTGATTAAGCTGGCTCTTATTTTTGCATTCTTCAGCTTGACAAATCTTGTCAGTTATTCAAACCATCTCATTTCACAGTTAAGGGAGAAAATACAGCAAACATAAGTAATTAAATGATTTTTAGAATATTAATGAAAGCAGAAAGGTGAACACTTTGCTATACAAATGTGCTAATTGAAAAGATAATAGATGTTGGAAATCCATAACTACACAACATGCATCTATGGAGTAACTGCTCATTTGATACTAGATACATTGAAAATACAAATTGAATTGTGCATGGTTGTTTCTGCAATAATATTCAGCTTAACACACACAAAACCGGTAAGTTAAAAAGCGAGTAAATATATGCTTACTGTAAAATATCCTTCAGAAGGGACCAAGGGACTGAGGCTATGGTGGTGTTCCCGGCCAAAACACTGGGGGAAAATAAAGTTTTAGATGACTGTCCTTTGGACAGATGGAGATACCCAGATAGTTTTATTTTTTACTTTGATTTTTGTGGTTACAATTACTTCCTTACAAATGAAGTTCTTGGGCTTAGGTTTTGCCATTACTTAATTTGTAAAAAGAAATAATAAAATAAATAGATATTGGCTTTCAATGTTTCACTTATGAGCCCTTCGCCAGCATTGCCAAATGCCAAAGTTATTGCATACAACTCTGCCAAGCCTTGAAACCACCTCATTACATTTTTCTTACATATCCCTCTCTCCCCTTCACTCCCATACCTAGTGGAGAAACTAAACATCTTAAACACTAATCGTGATTCAAGAAACGCTCAGTCCCTTCTCCTTGAACCTCCCATCTTTAGGAGAGAATGAGACATGTCCCAGTCTTCTCTGGATACGCCACAAGAATGCATAACTCCCACCCTCAGAGCATCTGCTGACCTCTTGTTATATCACTTTCAAAGAGGATCTCTAAGTTCTCCTTTTCAGATGACATTTTGGTTGACTCCTTACAGATCTTCTTGTGGTTATGTTTAGAACATGTGTTTTTGTCATCATGTGGGACACCTCGTCGCCCTCTTTCCAGAGAAGTAAACCATTAATCAATCAATCAATCAATCAAAGAAAATGTATATAGCGCGCTACTCATCCGTGAGGGTCTCAAGGCGCTTGGTGGGGGGGGGGGGGGCCAGCAGGGTCACTGTTCGAAGAGCCATGTTTTGAGTTTTTTTCTGAAGAGCAGGAGGTCTTTGGTTTTGCGGAGGTGGGTGGGGAGGGAGTTCCAGGTTTTGGGGGCGAGGTAGGAGAATGACCTGCCTCCTGTGGTGGTGCGTTGGATGCAGGGACTGTGCTAGGGCGAGGTTGGCTGATTGGAGGTTGCGGGTGGGAATGTGAAAGTTCACTCTTTCGTTGAGGTATGTCGGGCTGGTGTTGTGGAGGGATTTGTGTGCGTGGATGAGGATCTTGAATGTGATTCTCTTGTTTATGAGGAGCCAGTGAAGGGTTTTGAGGTGTGGTGAGATTCTTTCATGGTGGGGGAGGCCAAGGACGAGGCGCGCGGCTGTGTTCTGGATTCTCTGGAGTTTGCGTGTGAGTTTGCGTGTGGTGCCGGCGTAGAGGGCGTTACCGTAGTCTAGTCTGCTGCTGATGAGTGCATGTGTGACTGTCTTCCTCATCTCTGGGGGAATCCATTTGAAGGTTTTTTAAGAGTGCAGAGTGTGAGGAAGCACGAGGAGGTAAGAGCATTGATTTGCTGTGTCATGGAGAGGGAGGGCTCCAGGATGATGCCGAGGTTGTGTGCGTGGTTTGCGGGAGTGGGTGCGGGTCCTAGGGCGGTGGGCCACCAGGAGTCGTCCCATATGGTTTTGTTGGGGCCGAAGATGATGATCTCGGTTTTGTTGAAGTTAAGCTTTAGGTGGTTAGTTGTCATCCAGTTGGCGATGTCGAGGAGAGTTGCGTGTAGGTTGGTTTTGGCGGTGGTGGGGTTGCGGGTGAGGGAGAGGATGAGTTGGGTGTCATCTGCGTAGGAGAGGATAGTGATTCCGTGTGATCGGAAGATGTTGGCTAGGGGGATCATGTAAATGTTAAAGAGTGTGGAGCTGAGAGAGGACCCTTGGGGGGTTCCGCAGATGATCTTGGTGGTGGTGGAGTGGAAAGGTGGGAGGCGGTCTCTCTGGGTCTGGTCAGTGAGGAAGGAGGTGAGCCAGTCTAAGGCTTTGTGGGGAATTCCTATGTTGTGGAGGTGTGTGTGGAGTGTGTGGTGGCAGACAGTGTCAAAGGCTGCGGAGAGGTCTAGAAGGATGAGTGAGACGGTCTCGCCTTTGTCGACTTTGGTCCTAATGTCGTCAGTGCATGCGATGAGGGCGGTTCCGTGCTGTGGTTCTTGCAGAACCCAGATTGTGAGGGGTCAAGAATGTTGTTTTCTTTGAGGTAGTGGGATAGGCGGGTGTTGACTAGTTTCTCGGTGACTTTGGTGGGGAAGGGGAGGAGGGAGATGGGGCGATAGTTGGAGAGGATCTCTGGGTCGGCTTTGTTTTTTTTAGGAGAGCGGTGATTTCCACGTGCTTCCAGGGGTCTGGGTAGGTGGCGTCGTCGAAGGAGGAGTTGATTATGCCGAGGAGTATTGGGGCGATGGTTGGGCTGGCTTTGTTGTAGATGCGATGTGGGCAGGGGTCGGAGGGGGATCCGGAGCGGATGGAGTTCATGTTTTTTTTGGTTTCTTTGTGTGTGGTGGGGGCCCAGGTGGTGAGTGTGGTGGGGGCCATAAGTAGGGGTTGAGTTGGGTGAGTGAGGGGTGTGTGTGGTGAGTGTGTGCGGTATGAAGCTGTTGTGGATGTCCAGGATTTTGAGGTGGAAGTGGTTGGAGAGGGCGTCACATAGGGGCTGTGTGTGCGAAGGGTCTATGTTGCTGGCTTTGGGTTTGGCTAGTTCATTAATGATGGTGAAGAGTTCTTTGCTGTTTTGAGAGTTGTTGTCGAGGCGTGTCTTGCAGTGGTCTCTTTTGGCAGTGCGTATGAGTTGGTGATGGGTGCGAATGGTGGCTTTGAGGGTGGAGAAGTTGGTTGTGGAGGGTTCTTGTCGCCATATTTTCTCTGCTTGGCGGCATTTGCGCTTGGAATCTTGGAGTTCAGGGGTGAACCAAGGGGCGTTCTTGATGTTGTGTGTGGCGATGTGTTTTCTGAGGGGGGCTAGTGTGTCTTCGCAGGTGGGGACCCATTTTGAGAGGTTGTGGGCTCCTGTGTTGGGGTCGTTGGGATCGTTGGTGTGGAGGGGGTTGTGAGCCAGTTGGGAGTTCAGGCGTTCTGTGGGGATCTTGTCCCACATGCGGTAGGGTGTGGTGTGTTGATGGTGTGTGGGGGGTTTGGCGAAGGAGAAGTGGACGCAGTGGTGGTCAGTCCAGAGGAGTTTGGTGGAGTGGGTGTAGGCTATATGTTGGCTTGAGGTGAAAATTGCGTCGAGCGTGTGTCCTGCTGAGTGGGTGGGTGCGGTGACTAGTTGGTTGAGCCCGAGGTTGGTGAGGTTGTCTATGAGGGATGATGAGTTGTGGTCTTGTAGGTTCTCCAAGTGAAAGTTGAAATCACCGAGGAGGATGTATTCTGTGGAGGTGAGGGCGTGCGAGCTGATAGTGTCGGCGATGGTGTCGCAGAAGGCGGGGCGTGGTCCTGGTGGTCTCCACCTCTGAGGGTGGAGTTGTTGTTAATGTGGATTGGGAAGTGCATGTGTTCTGTGTTGTCAGTAGTGTCTTGGGAGCTCGTGGTGACTTTGATGGTGTCCCTGTGTAGGATGGCGATGCCACCCCCTGGCCTGTTGAGGCGGTTTTTGCATTGGAGTTTGTATCCCTTGGGGGTGGCGATGGCGATGTCGGGTTCAGAGGAGGGGTTGGTCCAGGTTTCCGTTAGGAAGGCAATGTCGGGTGAGTGTGATGTGATGAGGTCCCAGAGTTCTATGGCATGTTTGTGAAGGGAGCGGGTGTTGAGGAGCAGGCAGTTGAGGCGGTTGTGGTGGGTGGCGTTGGTGTGGTGCATGAGGGTGTAGTTGCGGGGTGTGTTCTGGTTGTGGGGTGGTGTGCTACGGGGCTGGTTGGTGGGGTGGGGGCAGAGCCGGTGTGTGTTGCGTTGGGGGTTTTGTGTGTGTAGTCGGGTGGGTCGCTGTGGTTGGTGTGTGGTGTGAGGGAGGAGGAGCAGGAAAAATTACAGGTGTGGCAAGTGAAGGGTCCGTGAGTGTGTGTGGGGCTGGAAAGGGTGCAGGTGGGGCGAGGGCCTGGGTTGAGTGAATGGAGGATGAGGGGGGAGTAGGCTTGTCTGCGAGGGCCAGGGGGACTGGCGCTGTGCACGGTCTTGGCACGGACGGGTGCAGACGGGCTTGCATTTGGCGCGCCTTCGGCTTCCATACAAGGGGGAGGGAGTGGCAGCTGGGTGGAGGGAGGGCTAGACAAATGGGAAGGCTAGGGGGGGTGGGGCCGCAGGGGAAGGCAGCAGCGGGAAAAAAGAAAGAAACGGAGGAGAGGTGGAGGAGGGAGGCGGGAAGGGCCGAAGGGGATGCATCGGCTGGGGAAATGGAATGGAGCAGGGAGAGACAAAGGAACGGAACGGTGAGGTGGGGGTGGAGGAGGGTGGTGGGAGGGGCCGCAGGGGATGCATTGGTTGGGGAAGTGGAATGGAGCAGGGAGAGACAAAGGAACAGAACGGTGAAGTGGAGAGGTAGGCGTGAGGGGCCGCAGGGGACCCAGCGGCTGGGGAAGTGGAATGGAGCAGGGAGAGACAAAGGAACGCAACAATGAGGTGGAGGAGGGAGGCGGGAGGGGCCGCAGGGGATGCAGCGGCTGGGGAAGTGGAATGGAGCAGGGAGAGACTAAGGAACGGAACGGTGAGGTGGAGGAGGGAGGCGGGAGGGGCCGCAGGGGACGCAGCGGCTGGGGAAGTGGAATGGAGCAGGGAGACAAAGGAAAGACAAAGGAACAGAACGGTGAGGTGGTGGAGGGAGGCGGGAGGGGCCGCAGGGGACGCAGCGGCTGGGGAAGTGGAATGGAGCAGGGAGAGACAAAGTAACGGAACAGTGAGGTGGAGGAGGGAGGCGGGAGGGGCCGCAGGGGACGCAGCGGCTGGGGAAGTGGACTAGAGCGGGGAGAGACAAAGAAATGGAACAGTGAGGTGGTGGCGCTGGGCGGAGGAGCGGGGAGCGACCTGCCTGATAATGCAGGGTCAAGGGTTGCTCATTATGCCCATTATTTTGTCCAACGATAACTGTTATGTGATGTCTCTATTGTAGCACTCTGATTTCCCCGGGCCAAATCTGCACTATATTGGATAATAAAAATCAAATAAATAAAAAAATTCCAACATAACTTGATTACAGTTTTTTCTCTCTCTCGCTCTCTTTTTTTCTTTTGTAATGGACAAAATATCATGCTCACCGATATCCAAAGATAATATGATTCTACTGATATGAAACATAAAATATGTTGGGCCTGATTCACAAAGGGAAACCAAGACTTTTGGTCTAAGCTAGAGTAGCAGTCAAGACAACGGTATTGCACACACATTATTGGATTGCTTGCTGTGGACACATGCATTTACACAGCTACAATTTGCATTGCTGAGGTCTTGCTGCACCACAATAAATGAGGCTGAATTATTAAATAGGAACAGAGGTTTGCCAATAACAGTAATTGCAGAGGTGATCCGTTTTTCTGCCTAGCATGAACAAAGCCCCATATTTGCCCCATCTAAATATTGACAGTATGTTTTATGCACCACAAATACCAGTGTTTTTAAGAAGTCTGACAGTTTCAGTTTGAAATTCATAGAAAAGCGAGGCTGATGCTTGTAGTTTTTTATATTTATGGACAACTCCAACACTGTTTAGCAATTCAGCAGCAAAGAACTTATATTTTGTAAGTATAAGTTTAGTGTGCAAACAAAAAGTAGGGATTTCATTAAGGGGTTTGTAGGGGACTCACCTGCTGCCCCTTGCTTGCTCTTTGTAACTTACAGTTTGTGTGAGCCCTGGCCTCAGAGACTGCAGATAATGAAGGGAAACGCCAGACAAATGCATCTCTTTTAGAGTCTGATCACTTCCTGAGAGTATTAGTCTCACTCTCTTCACCCTATAGCCCTACTCCTCTTTAAAAAAATAGATTTCCTTTGCATCTTGCTGCATTTAACATTGTGTGAGGCCATTACCTTCTTTTCTTTTTTTAAGTTTGAGTTTATTTAAAATACTTAACAGCAATTGACAATGAGAAAGTAAATTGTGAGAAATATAAGTCTACAAATAAGCTCAAAGAAAAATGAGTACAGGGAAGCAAGGTTTCCAGAATAGCATGAGACTAGGGATAGCAGGAGTACGAAACTGGGAAACGTTGCTGTGAATGATATTTCCACAAAACTAAATTCTCAATTTTCTTTTTTTTTCAAATCCTAAAAGCACACAATATAAACAGTTGAAAACAAGTACAAAAACATCAATACAGACAACAGCTAAAATAGAATCTAACTCCTACTTTTATTAAAATGTATCTTCTTTCTTTGCCTTACAATGGCCTATACGTACTTAGACATGACATTGCAGATTAAAATAATTGGCAAGTATTGTAAAAAAAAAAAAAGGACGACGCTGTTCAAATCCAAGGATCTCAGCAGCGGTAAGAACAATACATCCCTTTGTGCCTTGTACAATTTACAAAATAAAATGATATGGTATGTACTTTGAGCAGTTTCCTTATCACATGGACAACTTTCCAGAGGCTGTCACGGTTTCGGGCGGGGCTGATCAGGACTTTGGTTGGGACACCCCTTGAGGTCACTGAATATCCTAAAGAGGTAGTACACTGGGGCAGAGGAGCAGCTAAAGGCATACACGGAAAGGACAGCTATGGATAGGCACAGGAAACAGGAAAGTGAAAGCAGAGCAACCCTTGTGTGAACAAACAGGAAACGGATTACCAGTGGACAAACACGCTGGGGTTGTACACAGAGTAAGGCGCAGAACCTCCCACAGTGACAGGGAATCTCAATGCCTCTGTGCAGTTTGCTCTTACAGATAGTCACCCTGCCAGCCCCATAGAAAGGAGGCAGTAGAAGTGATTCTGTCTCTGGACCCTAGAGCACAAACAAAGGTAGTACTTACATACTCAGGACACGCTCTTGTGGGTCCAGCTGGAAACACAGTGGCGATTCCTGAGAAAACAGCAATAGCACACTGTCACTGTTAGGCACGAAATACAACGTATAACACTGGACAAGGATGGGGGCTGGAATTGCCTCCTGGAAACCAGGAGCCAACCCCAGTACACAGGAGGACACGTATACACTGGTGAAGACTGATAGAACACTTACCAGACACAAAGAACCAAGAAGAAACAGAAACAGAAGGGAACCAACAAAGAGGCAGAGGCAAGAACTAGGAACAGGCTCAGGCTGAAGCAAAGGCGGGTCTAGGACTTGAAAACAGGGCGCAAACTTCTGTCTGGGACAGACAGAGACAGGACTGGGAAACTGAGAACAGGCTCTGGCTGGAACAGGCAAGGACAGGACTGGAATACAGGGAGTAGGAAATGAGCAGTAAACAGGACTGGGAAACAGAGAGAAGGTTCAGGCTGAAACAATGCAGGAGCAGGGCAGAGAAACAGGGAGCAGGCTCTGGAAGAAACAAACAGGTACAAAGCTAAGAAGTAGGGAGCAGACTCTGGCTGGAACAATCAGGAACAGGGCAGAGAAACAGGAAACAGGATCAGGCTGGAACAGAACAGGAACAAAACTGGAACACCATCCGACAAGGGTTCTGTAACACAAAGGAATTGAAGTCCAATGCACGATGAGGAACTTGAGGAAGTGGCTGCTTATAAGCACTTCCTAGCTGGGCTGCACAGGAGAGGTTTCAGGTGTGTGTTGTTTCGGACACTTGCAAGTCCTGGAGGAGAGGATCCAGTGAAAAGGAGCAACTGGACTTCTCCCATTGAAAACAATGGGAAACAGAATCCGGGTTTTCCTGACTACCAAGCTGTGCATTATGGGATTTGCAGTCCCAAGAAGCAAATGTAGTCCTACACAAGTGTACCATGGAGAAAAGAGAAACAAACAGGAGTCAGCAAGGGACTCTAGATAGGTGTTCAAGGTGATTCCCAGGCTTCTGACAGTCCCCTTACAGCGCCCCCTGGAAATGGGACGACTGAGTCGTAACAGAGGCCACAATTAGTCGCTCATAATAGGAAAACTTACCAAATGATGAAATATATCCAATCTGAACCTGGTTAAAACAAATCTATCCTGGCCATTGTTCACCTCAATTAAATGCAGTTGCATTGCAAATGTTGTTAAAATCATCAGATTTTTTGTACGCTCAGTTCAGAAAGTTCTGAAGATAAACTTAATTCTTCGAAATGGGATGAACACTCATTGTTCAGAGATTTCCTTGCAAAAGTCTCTAGGGATTCAGGTTTATAGAAATAATCTTAATGCTCCATGTCACACATAAAGTTCTTAATAAATTCTAGCCACAGAACTTCTACCACTCAAATTGAACTGAGGCAATCCCTAATAATCTCTTGAATCAGGCTTGTGCAATCAGAAGTCCATATCTTATGCCAAAGCAAATTGGGCTGAATCTTAGCTATATTCGAGAAAGGCACCTCTTATTCGGCAAGGATCAGAGGTTGCATACTCCACGAGACCTGCCACAATGCTGGCATACATTTAGCCTTATAAATTATTAGTAACTCCCTAAGTGGTTAGTAAGAGTCATGAAGTCTTGTTAATGTTTTCAATGTTTAATGTGATTATATATTTAAACATTTTGTAAGCCATAAGCTGAGATATACCATTTTTTGCAGGTTGCCAAGTAAATTCTATGTGATCAAAATGAGTTCTAGTATGTTAAACATTTAGGGGTAATATTTCATCATGGTTCAATTGATATACAGCTAATTGGGAGAAAACAGAGATTCATCTAAAAATGTAAAAAAAGACCCAGAAGGATGAGAGCAGTATCAAAGAATGTGTCACCATAGACTTGCAATTGTACTTGCTCATCCTCAATCTGAGAGAGTGAGATGATTGTGTCTTGTCTAATTCTGATGAGAAAGGGTTCCAGTGCAATGTCCAATGCAAACTAGTTCTTGAAACATAAAAGCCGAACCAATCCTGTCAAAGGCATTCTCAGCATCTAACACAATGACAGTTAGTGGATAATCCAACATAGAAGCTGTCCTTGAGACATTGGAAAAGATCTATGAATTTTCAGATGCCAATTGACCTTTGACAAAGAAATCAAAAAGACAATTAGTGGAGCACACATATATTAAGAGTCCTAACTGTCCAGAATAATGTATTCAATAGTCTATAAGCACCGATGATGCTATATGAGAGTACAATAAACACTAAAATGCAATCAAGAACAATAAAAGAATATGAACTGGTATGTGGCAAATAAATATAACTCTATTTATTCAGCATAGCTATTTCCATTACAAAATACAATTCGTAACAATCATGATCCAGCTATATTAAAATATATTGATGTAAATCCAGCCTAGTTAGAAATAATTCAAGAAAAGTTAATCTATAGACAGTCTCGCAAGTGTTAACATAATTCAGTGAACACATGTTTCGTCCTGCTGTTATGAATGAAGGAATCCATATTAATCCAAAAAGTCACTTAAAAGTATTGCTTCATGTACAGCTAAATTTCCTTCATAATACGTCAGTATTCGCGGTTACAGAGTAGAATTCACATATCAAAAGAACCGGTTTGGTCCTCCAGTACCACACATGAATGTATCACCATGAACTGTGTTGGAAAATGGGTTATTGGTAAGGGCAGGTAAGTACCTACACTTAGCAATAGGCCACTAACCTCCACTTAGGTCTAGTTAGGTCTCAGTAAATTATCCCCCCAGCTCAACCATTGGTAGCTTGGCAACGAGCGACAAGGCTTAACTTAGGAGACAGAGTGTAAAGCATTCAAATATCACAAAACAGTAATTAAGTAAAACACAGGAAACAGTTTAAAAATCCAAAACCAATTTTTGAAAATAGATTGTATTTTTATCTTTAAAATGAAACAAAAACGAATATAATCGGATAAGGGGAACCGGAGATATGAATTATTAAATAATTATTGTTTTCTAGCGCCTAGAAACAAAAAGTGCCAATCTGGTCATCTGGTCGCACCTCGACTGGGGCAAAGTCAAAGTTTAAGGCCGACCGCGATGGAGCCGGCTCGGCTACAGCCCGTGGGAGGCCTGGTCAAAAGTTTACCTTAGGGCTTTGTATTTTTTCTGAAGATTTTCTTCAGCGGGACGAACTTGCCAGTCCAATCCGACCTTCTGGAACTCTTCCTCGGATAGGCGTCGCGGGAGCCCTCCATGGAGATTTTTACCTTCGGACTTAGTAATTTTTTCGAGGTGAAAATCCTTCGACCAGGGCAAACCTGGATCTTGATCCGACGTCCTTGGAGCCATCCTCGGATACGCTGGCTGGGAGGTCCCGGTCAACTTTCTGCATTCAGACTTAGTCTCTTTTTTGCAGTTTTTCTTCACCGGGATGAACCTGCAAATCAGGCCGGGTCGCGGTTGAGGCAAGCCAGCTAGAGTTGCCGCGGCGGGTCGGTCACCCTATGGAGCTTTTTTTCAAACGTTCTCAAAACTTCTCCAAACTTCTGGATCTTCTTCCAGATGTTCCTTTAAGGTTCTTTTGGGGTCTACAGCTCACCCCAAGGTTCCGGAAGCTCTGAGATGATCCTTGGGGGTGTGGACTACAAACCCCCAGAATGCACCTGGCACAAACTCCATTTTGGCCACTGGACAGTGGTCAGCAGGTTGGTTTCTTCAGGAGTTGGTGCAGGGGACTCCTGTTAGCAATGTTTCACCTGTAGCAAACAGGGAGTCCCTCCTTGAACCAGTTGAAGCCAGGCAAAGTCCTTCTTGTGGTGAAGCCCAAGTGTGCAGCTGGTGCAGTCCTTCAGAGTGCAGGGTCCAGGTGCAGGCCAGGGGTCTTGCAGGGCAGTCCTTCTTCTCCTGTGGTTCTTTCTTGTTGGAATCTGATGGGGATCTGGTAGGGAACTGAGGTGTGGGTGCAGGTCTGACAGTTTTAAACCTGTTCCTGGGTGAAAAACAGGGGGGTCCTGGTTCCCCAATCAGGTGCAGGGTCCTTCCCCCTGTGATGACCACTTCCTGGGAAGTGTGGCAAAAATCAATCCCAGGGAGCAACATTCCTCAAAAATCCATCATGGGTGAAAGTGATTTCTGGAGGTTACATCTGGCTGAGCCCACCCACTGGTGTGGCAAAAAATCCTAAACACACCCCTCTCCTGCCCTCTCCTAATCTAATCAAGGAGGCACCTAATTGTCTGGGTTTGCAGGATGTGGGGGTGTTGCTGGGTTGCTCCAAATGTCCTTCTCTGCCTTTGAAGCCCTCCCCCTTCCTGCCTCACCATCTGCTGAGGGGAGATCTTCTCCACAGGCACATCTCTTTGTGTGAAGCCCGGCCACTTCACACCTCATCAATGCAGCCTGGCCAGGCTGCCAGAGGCTGGCCAATCAGAGCACAGCAGCAAAAACACTGCAGGGCTGAAGTTGGCAACTTTTCAGGTAAAGTTTAAAACTCTTTACCTGAACAAGTTATATTAAATTCAACAACTGTAAGTTGTGGGATTTATTATAAAAAATAATTTGATACCAAACTCTTGGTATCTGTTACTTAAGGGGACTTTTAAAATTAAAATAAAGTCTCCCCATTCTAGCCTATGGAGGCCATTCACTACAATGAGGGGAAAACGAATTTGGCTGTTTTACCTCACCAGGGCTTATAAAACTATTTTTATAAGGTCCCTCCTTATAGTTACATGGCACCCAGCCCTAGGGGCACATAGGGCACACCTTAGAGGTAA
Organism: Pleurodeles waltl; assembly: GCF_031143425.1. Classification (NCBI taxonomy): domain Eukaryota; kingdom Metazoa; phylum Chordata; class Amphibia; order Caudata; family Salamandridae; genus Pleurodeles; species Pleurodeles waltl. Next base: position 930,958,422 of record NC_090447.1, read on the forward strand.
CTTATATGTAAAAATAAGGTAGTTTAAGACTTTGGAACTACTTTTAATTCCAAAGTCGAATTTGCATATAACTTTAATTTAAAAGCAGCCAGCAAGGCAGGCCTGCCTTTAATATGACACTGGGCACCTCAGCAGTGCACCTATGGGGGCACTACCTATGCTGGGGTCCCTAAACCTCCATGCCCTACCATATACTAGGGACTTATAGGTAGGTTGACTTAGCCAATTATAATTAGCCTAATGTGCATGCTGATTTTACACAGAGCCCAGGCCCTGGGACTGGTTAGCAGTACCCAGGGCACCATAAGAGTCAGGAAAACAACAGCCAAAAGTGGAAAATGGGGGCAAAAAGTTAGGGGGTCTCTGCAATCAGCCCTATTCTCTCACAAACTGCATGCAGCCGAAGGAAACAAACGGCATCCATATTTTGCGCCGATCTTTTTGGATTAATATCCCAGTATAAGTACTTTGGCAATGGGTACGTCTTTAGTGTTTGAGCACCACTCTTGCACTCAATAAAATGTATAGGAAGGTGCAGCCTTAGCAAAATCATTGTTGCCATAATATTTCTTTGACAAAGCCCAGTTTTTCTGTGACAATGAGATTTGGTAGAAGATGATTGATACACATTGATTATATTCTGCATAAATGTTATAATCTGTGTTCAGTAAAGGTATGGGATAATAATTTTCACATTAAGGTCTTGTTTGCTATGGGAATTAAACAAAGCATTGCTTAGTGAAATGTGTCTTTAGCAACTTTATTCACAATGAAAAAGTTAAATAAATAATGGACTGGAGAAAAATATTGTTGCAAATTGAGAATAAAATTCAGTGGTCAAACTATTGGGCCAGGGGTGTCCACTCATTTTAAAAGAAAGACTCCATTGGTGATTTCTGCTAAGAAAATATTTTTTTCCAAAGATACAAGATCAATGTTGTGTATTTTCAAAGATTCAGTAGTTTGGAAACAATCAGATATATCTGATTGAGATGGCTAGGTCTCAGATGTAAATAAACCTTTGTAAAAGTTAGCAAACTCAGTTAAAATTACTTTGGGAATGATTTAAAGTTTGGCAGATGGGTTACTCAGTCACAAACATGACGGATATCCCATCAGCAATATTATGATTCCCATAGGATACAATTGGACAGTAATACGGCAGATGGGACACCCATGCTTGTGACAGAGTAACCCCATCTGCTAAACTCTAAATCAGGTCCTTTGTCTTTAAAAACTGTATCACTTGTGTTAGTAATTAAATACTCACTATTTGTTCTTGTGTTCTTAACATTTAAGCAGTTTACTCATCTTTATGTGGCTTCCCATAGTAACAGGCACTACTTTTTAACAAATATGCATTGCTTTTTAACAAAAATGCATTAATCATAGTTAGTGAATTGGAATTCATCTGTGGTCTATAAATGTGTGTAGGAAGATCTCGTTTTTTTAATTATAATATGCACATTCAAGTTTTGTTTATTTCAATGAGGAGTTGGTTTGATTGTTCTTCCACTAGTTTCTTTTTAGGGGATACAAAGTTAATGATGAAACATTGAGGAGTAGCTTTAAGGGAGTCCCACACCCTAGCAAAATAGAAACAACAGTGTGATTAAGAGCAAAGAATTATTTAGTAAATCCTTCAAATTTAGACACAAATTCATCATCTAAGAATAAGGAGTTGTTATAACACCATCTTCTTGAGTGTGGACTAAATAGAACAAAGTACAAATCTGCATTAACAGGCACATGGTCTGATACTAATATGGTTCCTATGTCTGCCGCAAAAGCATATTCAATAAAATGTTTACTGAAAAAATAAATAATCTATTTTAAAACAGATACTGGTGAGGTAAAGAATAAAAGGTGTTTTTGCTTAGATGGCATAGTCACCAAGGTTTTACTCTTAACGGTCGAGCAGAATTGGGCGTGCATTTTAGTAATACAAAAAAATGACGCTACAACTTCTGTTTAATATGGGGTCAATAACTTGATTACAATCACCACGAAGGATAACAATTTGTCATCATATTGAATTAATTTTTTAGAAATATAATTCCAAAATAGATTATCAATCGACATGACCATATATTTTAAAAATGGTAATTGGCTTGTTATAAATAAGCAATTTAACAATAATCTGTCTGCCTTCTGAATTTGCATTCCTGCTTAATAGCTGAATGCTTTAATTTCTTATGGCAGCAAATGATTACACCTCTAGAAGGGGAAACAAATATAGTTCCACATTTCTTTACCCTGGGAGCTTCTAGTTCCAGAAGATGTGATCTGGAATGTAATACAATACCTGTCCTAATTTTAGCTAGGTTATGTATTATGCTTTGTTATTTATCCACTTTGCTGCATTTTGAGAAAAATAAAGTTTGTGACCAGGACATATTGCTTTTTTCTTTTAACGGCATTCATTATTTTCAGAAGATCTATATATTCCAGGAATAAAAGAATATCTCCCCTAGGTTTTACTGAGACCTTTGGGGCAAGTTTGCCAGCTCTTTGATTGTTCAAGCAGGTAGATAAATGCATTCCAAGGAGCGTTGGAAGAAAGGATTGAAAATAAGTAATATGATCAGAACCTTAAACATTTTTGGGAAGGCCATAAATGAGGATATTGTTTCAATGATTATGATTTTCAAGATCTTCCATATATTTATTAAATGCAGAGGTCTCTGAATCAAGTTTGCTGATGTGTAAGGCAGTACCCTGCGAGGTATCAACCCATTGTACTACTGCCGAAAACCGCATCTCTAAAGAGACCCATTTATCATCTAAATTTTGTAATGTTTTATTCGTTTCTTCCATGAAGGGTTTCTGTGCACAATTTTCCTTGAGTATTACTTCATAGAGATAGTAACTGACTTAACTGGAGATAGGCCCTCTTTCTTAAGTCTCTTATTGAATTCCAGTAGTGGTTTTCCCAATATAAGAAAAACATTGATACTGGGGCACCATGTATTATAGGAATAACATTATTATCCATGTTTTATGAAATACAGTAAGGCTCTAAGAGTGAGATGGCAACCTGCTTGTCACTCAATCTGAGTTTTCTTGTTTTTGCCATAGGCAATCAAAAATATTATCTGTAATAGAATATCCAAACTAAGGTAAAAAGACCTACATTATAAGACATGTACCAACAATAATAACCCAAAGCCTCAACCACACTGATAGAGAAAAGATGCCTCATTTATTTAATAAATGTTGCTGGATGTGAAGGAAGGGCTGCCATGTTATACCTATATGTGGAGGAAATGTACTGATGGGCTGTATTAGCATTTAAGTTGAGAAGTTGTGAGTAATTGTGAAAAGAAAATAAGTCATGCACCTACATAAGGTCTAGATGTAGTATAGTAGGAATGTCACTATGAGGAAAATATGGCCTTATAGGAGAGAAGCGCGCTGCACCTCATAAAATGGTAGGAGTGAGTCTCAGTGGTGAACAGAAAAATCCCCCTGGCCAGTTCCATTGATCTGCATGACGCAGAATCTGAGATTTTACCTTCAGCAGCTCACCAACACTCCAGGGTGACATACAGATTTGGATGCAGCAGTGTCATTTATAATAAAGGGACCTAGGAAGCTGGAAACAGCTTGCAGTTTGCTGAAGCCGCACACCCTTCCACCTCCTTTTCTGAGTGCCACTTGTTCATCAGTCCTCATGCTTGCAGTCCTTATAACATATCACTAGCTGCTCTTGCACCTTTACAACATGATTTTAACACAGATGGACTCTTACAGATCATTTGTCAGTGAACGAAAAATCTGCCACTCTGTTGATGTGTCTTTGATTTTTTAATGGGTTTTTATTTTTAGGTAGAGAGATAATGAAAGGAAAGTGGAGGGGATGACTGGTATTTGTGTGACTGGCACTCCTAAAGTAAAACATTATCCTATAACATGTACTTAATACTTTTTGTCCATCAACAGACAGTTAATCCAAAGCTGGACACCCAAACACAACAAAACATGAAGAAGATAGAATTATCTTAATTTTGCTACAAATACTTTGTTTCTATTACACTGGAGTATCACAGCACACTGTTACGATAAAGGTAACAACAACGTTTGAGGACAGATGCAATAGAGTTGTAAATGTAAACCAGCAAAAAATACATCTAGTTCAAGGTGGGCAAGGCACCTGTTTAACAATATTTTTCAATACATATTTTTTTTCTCTGATGTGCCTCTCCTTGACCTAGGAACATCAGCGGCGAGCCTGTGTTTCATTTATAGAAAAATAATATATGATTTCAATAAAATCCAAATAAAGATTGAAAGTTTTTTCAAACTTCCCAAAGGTGTAATTTTTAAAATTTTAAACTATTCACTGTTTTTTGGGGGGGATGTGCGCAAATGACACTGAGGTGAAAAACAAGGTGAAGACATTCACCACGATGGAGTGTCATGTCAACCAGATCATTTGTTCTTGAATTATCACATAAACATTCTACAAAAAACGCAACATCTTCTGACCCAATGACATCCTGCAACCGTAGCAAGAGTGGTTATGTATTCAAAATGTGACTACAAAAATGCACTGTTGGCAGATGCATCACAATCCAAAGCGGGCAAAGTGACCTGAAGAAAAGATTGCGATTTGAAAGATTTCTAATACCACCTACAAAAAACACTGGGTATTAGTCATATTGCTTAGCGTTTTATAGCACTACATAAATTAACATTGCAAATGAAGCAGCTTAAACGTACCACTTTTTCATTTCTTAAACTTTCAAAAGTGAACCACACAGCAAGGGTCTGAGCACATATTTTGTAATGCCCAATAGACTCATTTCGGGTAAAACTATGTCAGTTTAGAATATAAACAGAAATCTTCAACTAAGGTGGATCAACCTAAACAACCTTTTACAACACATTACATAGATTGATATCACTTAGGGGGTCATTCCGACCCTGGCGGTCCATGACCGCTAGGGCCGGGGACCGTGGAAGCACCGCCAACAGGCTGGCGGTGCTTCCTGGCCAATTCTGACCGCGGCGGTAAAGCCGTGGTCAGAAAAGGGGAACCAGCGGTTTCCCGCCGATTTTCCCCTGGCAAAAGGAATCCTCCATGGCGGCGCTGCAAGCAGCGCCACCATGGGGATTCCGACCCCCTTCCTGCCAGCCTGTTCCTGGCGGTTTACACCGCCAGGAAGAGGCTGGCGGGAACGGGTGTCGTGGGGCCCCCTAACAGGGCCCCAGAAAGATTTTCAGTGTCTGCTTGGCAGACACTGAAAATCGCGACGGGTGCCACTGCACCCGTCGCACCGCAGCAAATCCGCCGGCTCCATTCGGAGCCGGCTTCATCTTTGCTGGGGCTTTCCCGCTGGGCCTGCAGGCGATCTTTTGCAGATCGCCCGCTGGCCCAGCGGGAAAGTCGGAATGTCCCCCGCGGTCATCTGACCGCGGGCGGTGTTTGGGCGGTTTCCACCCGGCGGGCGGCGCCCGCCGCCCGCCGGGGTCGGAATGACCCCCTTAGTTTGCTTTCATGAACAGAGCAATTTCCCTAAATAGTTTAAATGGTCCAAAACATCTTTTCAATTGTGATAAATTCTGGTAAGAAAGATAGCCATTTTTTTTAACTTATTTGTAAACTTCACTAGCACATAAAAGTACATTAGAAATCACTTGATAACTATATTTCAAATTGACCTTCTTTAGCTCATTTCTTTCATGCTGTTATGACCAATATTACAATTTGCTGGTATTTTATCGGTTTATAGGAAGCTTAATGTTACTTACTACTTTCTATTTTGACTGATACACACTACTAAATAGATATGCAGTCAACAATTGCCTTTTGTATTATATGGCCACTACTGTTTTGGTACTGTTTATTTTCATCTTGGGTGTTCTTGTTCTATAAAACTCAATACAATATTTTGAACAGAAGACCTTTTTGCAGTTTAAAGGAAAATGATTGAATCTAGGACCAGTGTGACGGCATAGGCTAATACAAAATGCCAGATGAATGACATTTAGTCAGTGTGTTCTAAATTACCACTAGAATGACAGAAACCCCCCAGCAGCTTACTGGCCATTGTAATTGTAATCCATGAGCAGGAATCATAGATAGGTTGGTCAGGGCCGGTTCTGGGGCTGCTCGACCGTTGCCACTGCACCTGGTGTGGACTTCGTGTGGGGATGTGGCATTTGCAATTATATTATGATTTTAAAATCATCTGCTGCCTGCGTTCCTTACCTCCAGCTATTTTCAGGCAACAAAATGTTAAGATAACTGCATGATTAATGTTCGTTCTGGAAAGAGATCAGAGTTTTGTCTAGTGAAGTTTTGAATCATCATATGGTAATGCAGAGGGTTAATATGTCTGCTGCAAACAACGTGCACCATACAGATCACAACATGAATATAATCTAACCAGGTCAGTGGCTTATAGCTTTTGTCAGAGAGATCCTTTTGTTGCTTGCAGTTTTAAGTTAAAATCCTAATATACAATAGTGAGCTGTTAACTGCCATCAAATAGCTGCATACAAGCTGCAAGGTATAAGTTAGAGTGTTGTGATTTTTCACTAGCCTTTCATTATTCTAATGTTGCAAAAAAAGGTTAATGTGGGTAGAAATACATTATTATTATTAAAAAGAAACTCCATTATAAATTCTGTGTGTGTACTTCTCCAGACCAAGCACTCTTAAACTGTGATGCCTACCCGTGTGGATGACATGTGACTCATACACCTTGTAGTCCTCTGTCTTAATTAACATTTCCTGTACTCTCAGTTACACACTTAGGATTGATTGTCTCTCTACCCTGTCTTCCTACCTTACAGTGTTATGAGTGATGATATGAAAGTAATTGAATGCATCTGAGAGAGAGTGGTTTTGGAGACTTGAGTAGCTCTGTTAAATGGTGGCAATGAGACAATCCATGGCAGAGGTGGTCATTGGGGGGCGCCAACAAACATTGTTAAACCAGTTGCCATCAGCGCGAAAGCTGGCCATGAGGTTGGTGCTAAATAGCATAAGGGAGGACGAAGCAAAGTACCACTGTATAACGGAGGTTGGTCCACCTATAAGAGAGGGGGGCACCAAAAGGATGAACATGATATCAGGTATTAACCAACAAACTCATACAGACCCTGATGGGTCAAATGAATTTGATATTTCATAGAGTGGAGTGCCACAGAGGCATGTTTTGAAGCACAACCACAGTTATCATCTATTGACTGCTGTTGGAAAATGGACCTCACTGAAGGGTCACCTCAAACGTTTTTTCCTCCTTCCCCTCTTTTTCTGACCTCGTTTTAGTTGGCCTAAGGACTCTGACCACTTTACCACTACTGACCATTGCGAAAGTGCATGTGCTCTCTACATAAAACATGGTTTGATTGGTATATAACTAATTGCCATATTTTATTTATTAACTTCTAGGTCCCTTATGAAGTGGTGTACCATATACCCATGGTCTGTAAATTAAATGCTACTAGTGGGCCTGCAGCACTGATTGTGTCACCCACTGAAGTAGTCCTTTAACTGTGTCTCAGGCCTGATACTCCAGGACCTGTGTGTGCAGTGTTATTGCCACTTAGACTTGGCATGTAAAACCCCTTGCCAAACCTTACACTTCCCTTTTATTTCATGTAATTCACCCGTAAGGTAGGCCATAGGTAGCCCAAAAGGCAGGGTGCTATGTAACTAAAAGGTAGGACATGTATGTTTTAGTTTTCCATGTCCTCTAGTAACAACTTCCAAAGTTTCTTTTCACCTTTGTGACACCTACTGCCTCATAGGTTAACATTGGGAATTTCGTACTACACTTTTAAGCTGTAACTCCTGGTTGAGAAGGAGTGGCTATGTCATGAGTCATATTAGTGAAATGGTAATGATAAATCATAGTTGTTGGTAAAGTTGGATTTAACATTACTATCTTAAAAATGACACTTTTAGAAAATGGACATTTCTCCGATCTATAAGCTCCTTGTGCCTGCAGCCTGACTCCAATAGACATCTTAAGTGGGTGACAGCTACACATTGTGCATTCCCGCTAGACAGCCACAAACAGAGGAAGGTTAGGTGTGGCTGAATATTGATCTGCAGTCTGATGACTTTTCCTTGGTAGGAAGGATGGGAGGAGATGATACCTACACCTGAATACGTAGTGCCTGCCCCTACACAAAGGGCTGATAACCACCTACTGATAGTCTGGAGCAAGGGCTGAGGAAGAAGGGATACTTGTGCACTTCAAAGACTCTTTTTTAGCAGTCTCCCTAGTCACTGCCACTTCAAAGGCACATTTGGTATAAGTACTGGGGGGCATATTTATACTCCGTTTGCGCCGGAATTGCGTCGTTTTTTTTGACGCAATTTTGACGCAAAACTAACTCCATATTTATAGTTTGGCGTTAGACGCGTCTAGCGCCAAAGTCCATGGAGTTAGCGTCATTTTTTAGCGTGGAAACCTACTTTGCGTTAATTATATGCAAGGTAGGCGTTCCCGTCTAAAAAATCGACTCCGAGGCATGTGCGTCGGATTTATACTCCCGGGCAAAAATCACGCCTGGGAGTGGGCGGGTCAAAAAAAATGACGTACGGCCGCTTTTGCGCCGTTTTTTAGCGCCTGCAAAAGGCAGGCGTTAAGGGACCTGTGGGCTCTGAAGGAGCCCAGAGGTGCCCTCCCATGCCCCCAGGGACACCCCCTGTCACCCTTGGCCACCCCAGGAGGACACCCAAGGCTGGAGGGACCCATCCCAGGGACATTAAGGTAAGTTCAGATAAGTGTTTTTTTTTTTTGTTTTTTTTTGTGGCATAGGGGGGCCTGATTTGTGCCCTCCTACATGCCACTATGCCCAATGACCATGCCCAGGGGACAGAAGTCCCCTGGGCATGGCCATTGGGCAAGGGGGCATGACTCCTGTCTTTGCTAAGACAGGGGTCATTTCTATGGGGGTTGAGGCGAAAAAATTGCCTCAACCTGACTTGCCCCATTTCTTGACGCCCAAGCCCCATATCCCCCTACGCCGGCGCTGCCTGGTGTACGTCGTTTTTTTTAACGCACACCAGACGGCGCCGGCGGCTAACGCCGGCTAACGTCATTCAATAAATACGGCGCCCGCATGGTGCTTCAGAATGGCGTTAGCCGGCGCTAATTTTTTTGACGCAAAACTGCGTTAGCGCAGTTTTGCGTCAAAAAGTATAAATATGGGCCTGGGTCTCTAACCTCACCAACTCAGACACTTCTGGACCTACAACTGTCAAAACAAGGGATGTGCTGCATCAAGGACAGTCACCATGCTGGACTGGTGACCTGGAAGGACTGCTTTTCTGCTAAGTCCTATTCCCTACTGCTCGCTAACCTTGCTGAGGGAGTGATGGACTATGGCTTGCACCGCAAACTGATCTCCAAGGGTTTGTTGGCTTGCCTTCTGTTGCTAGAGTCTCAGGGATATTAAAGTCTCTACCCCTGCTCCTGTGCCTGGTTCACTGGAAGTGGACACATATGCTTACACCAGTGAAATCGATGCATCTTCTACCTGCTGGAAGTGACAACTGACACAATGATCGTGAATGGGGAGTAAAACTGGTGCATCACACTTGAGGCCTGAGCAGCATCTTTGGAACTGCAGGATCAATGACGCTACACCTTCCTACTGGAAGCGGGTCCTGACACATCAGGATTGTTACAGCACTGAAACCACAACAGCCCAGCCATCACTGAAGGATGATTGATGCATCTCTCCAACAGAGTGAAGAAATCCGGTGCATCCATTTTGGAATCATTGTATTGCACCTTGACGCTTGTCTCCGGAAACCAGTGCATTACTATCAATGTGTGGCGAAAAATTAATGCATTGGCTCAACTTCAGGAGTGTCAATGACACATTTACTAAAGTATGGTCCCGCCATCTTCTGCTTGCGACCAGGATAAAGGTACTGTGTTCACCAGACCTGCGTGGTCCCTGTGCCTGGCCCGCACTCCATCACTGTTAGCAAAAACTGTTGATGTTGCCCCGGTACAACACGTCCTCAAGTAACCCCTTAAGTGCTATTTGCTTCTAAGCGTTAGAACTCTTTTTAGTCTTTAAAAATTCATGAATTGACTTGTAATTATTGGATTTCTGTTGTTTTGGTCTTGATTTATTTATAAAATGATTGTCTATACTTCTAAATCTGTGTGGATTCTTTTGTGGTATTTTCATTGTGTTAATGTGTATGTGTAAGTGGGTGTGTGGTGTGTGGAGTGTTGCACAGCTACTTTACACATTGCCTCTTTAGAGGTTTTGTTTTCCCATTACTGGATGCAAATCAGACTACTTTGTTCAGTGCTTGCTTAGGCATTGTCCTTTCTAGTAGCTGGCCTTTAAAGTGCCATTTAAAAATTTGGATGGCAATTGTGAGAAAAAAGGCCTATTTGCAGAGACCCCATAACTCTCATTTTGTATTTGTTTGCTGGTGTTTTCCTGACTGTGATGGTGCCCTGAGTACTGCTAACCAGTCCCAGGGCCTGTGTGCTGTTTAAAATTAGTATGCAAATTAAGCTAATTATAATTGGCTATGTCAACCTACCTGTAAGTCCCTAGTATATGGTAGGGCATGTAGGTTTAGGGACCTCAGCATTGGTAGTGCACCCCTAGGTGCATTGCTGAGGTGCCCAGTGTCATTTTAAAGGCAGGCCTGCCTTACTGGCTGCTTTTAAATTAAAGTTATATGCAAATTCGACTTTGGAATTAAAAGTACTTCCAAAGTGTTAAACTACCTTATTCTTACATATAAGTCACCCTTAAGCTGTGCCTAATATGCCCCTAGGGTTGGGTGCCATGAAACTATAAGCAGGGGCCGTATAAAAAGTGTTTTATATGCCCTGATGAGGTAAAATAGCCAAATTTGTTTTTCGGTCACTGTAGCAAATGTCTTTCATAGGCTAAAATGGGGAGACTTTTTTTTTTAAATTAATTGTCAGATACCTTGAGTTTGGTATCAAATTAATTGTTTCAATAAATCCCACAACTTACAATTGTTGGATTTAATTTAAGTAGTTCAGGTAAAGAGTTAAAAAATTCTGCCTGAAAGTTGCCATCTTCAGCTCTGTAGTGCTCTTCTCTGATTGTCCAGCCTCTGGCAGCCTGGCCAGGCTGCCTTGATGAGGTGTGAAGTGGTCTGGGCTGAACAAACAGGATGTGCATGGGGGAGGAGATCTGCCTCAGCAGATGGTGAAGCAGGATGGGGAAATAGCAGCCAAACTGATCTCAAAGGCAGGGGAGGACATTTGGAGCTGCTCAGCACCTCCCTCACATCCTGCAAACCCAGACAGTAGGGTGCCCTCTTCATTATATTAGGAGAGGGCAGGAGAGGATTGTGATTAGGACTTTTAGCCACATCAGTGGGTGGGCTCAGCCTGATATACCCTCCAAAAATCACTTTCAGCCATGTTGGGTTTTTGGAGAATGTTGCTCTCTGTGATTGACTTTTGCCACACTTCCCAGGAAGTGGTCATCAAAGGGGGAAGGAGCCTGCCGGTGATTGGTTACCCAGAACCCCCTTGCTTTCCACCCATGAGCAAGGATAACTATGGAAGAGCTGCACCCACACCTCAGATCCCTACAAGGAAGAGCATCAGAAGAAGAAAGTCTGCCCTGCTGGACCCCTGAACTGCACCTGGACACATCACTCTGAAGGACTGCACCAGCTGTACACTTGAGCTTCACCACAAGAAGGACTTTGCCTGGCTTCAACTGGTTCAAGAAGAGACTCCCTGTTTGCTACAGGTAAAAAATAGGTAACCGGAGTCCACTGCATCAAATCCAGAAGAAACTGACCAGCTGACCACAGTCCAGTGGTTATTTTGGAGTTTGAGCCAGGTGCATTCTGGGAGCTGAAGTCCTCACCCTCAAGAAGCAATTCAGAGCTTCTGGAATCTTGGGGTGAGCTGGGGACTCCTAAAGGACCTTCAAAGACCTTCTGGAAGAAGGTCCAGAAGTTTGGAGAACTTTTGGGAAAAAGCTCCATAGACAGACCGACCCGCCGCAGTGAGTCTAGCCGGCTTACCTCAATGGTGACTCGGCCTGATTTACAAGTTCGTCCCACCGAAGAAAATCTCAAAAAAAGTGACTAAGTCCAAATGTAGAAAGTTAACCAGGATTTTCCATGCAGTGTATCCGAAGAGGGCTCCAGTGACATTGGATCAAGATTCAAGTTTGGCCCGGAGGAATTTCATCTAAAAAAATCATCTAAGTCCAAATGTATAAATCTTCACTGAGGTCTCCTGTGATGTGAATCAGAGGAAGGGCTCCAGGGAAGTCGGATCGAACTGGCAACTTCATCCCGCTGAAAAAAATATTCAATAAAATGACAAGTCCGAAGGTAAACTTTTGACCGAGGCCTCCCGCTTGCTGTAGCCAAATAGGGCTCCATCACGGTCGGCCTTAAACTTTGACTTTGCCCCTGTTAAGGTGCGACCGTATGACCAGATTTGTGATTTTTAAATGCTTTACACACTTGTCTCCTAAGTTAAGTATAGTCGCTCATTGCCAAGCTACCAGGGTTGAGCTGGGTTTAATTTATTGAGTCTTGCAGTGGTCTCTTTTGGCAGTGCGTATGAGTTGGTGATGGGTGCGAATGGTGGCTTTGGGGGTGGAGAAGTTGGTTGTGGAGGGTTCTTGTCGCCATATTTTCTCTGCTTGGCGGCATTTGCGCTTGGAATCCTGGAGTTCAGGGGTGAACCAAGGGGCGTTCTTGATGTTGTGTGTGGCGATGTGTTTTCTGAGGGGGGCTAGTGTGTCTTCGCAGGTGGGGACCCATTTTGAGAGGTTGTGGGCTCCTGTGTTGGGGTCGTTGGGATCGTTGGTGTGGAGGGGGTTGTGAGCCAGTTGGGAGTTCAGGCGTTCTGTGGGGATCTTGTCCCACATGCAGTAGGGTGTGGTGTGTTGATGGTGTGTGGGGGGTTTGGCGAAGGAGAAGTGGACGCAGTGGTGGTCAGTCCAGAGGAGTTTGGTGGAGTGGGTGTAGGCTATATGTTGGCTTGAGGTGAAAATTGCGTCGAGCGTGTGTCCTGCTGAGTGGGTGGGTGCGGTGACTAGTTGTTTGAGCCCGATGTTGGAGAGGTTGTCTATGAGGGATGATGAGTTGTGGTCTTGTAGGTTCTCCAAGTGAAAGTTGAAATCACCGAGGAGGATGTATTCTGTGGAGGTGAGGGCGTGCGAGCTGATAGTGTCGGTGATGGTGTCGCAGAAGGCGGGGCGTGGTCCTGGTGGTCTCCACCTCTGAGGGTGGAGTTGTTGTTAATGTGGATTGGGAAGTGCATGTGTTCTGTGTTGTCAGTAGTGTCTTGGGAGCTTGTGGTGACTTTGATGGTGTCCCTGTGTAGGATGGCGATGCCACCCCCTGGCCTGTTGAGGCGGTTTTTGCATTGGAGTTTGTATCCCTTGGGGGTGGCGATGGCGATGTTGGGTTCAGAGGAGGGGTTGGTCCAGGTTTCCGTTAGGAAGGCAATGTCGGGTGAGTGTGATGTGATGAGGTCCCAGAGTTCTATGGCATGTTTGTGAAGGGAGCGGGTGTTGAGGAGCAGGCAGTTGAGGCGGTTGTGGTGGGTGGCGTTGGTGTGGTGCATGAGGGTGTTGTTGCGGGGTGTGTTCTGGTTGTGGGGTGGTGTGCTACGGGGCTGGTTGGTGGGGTGGGGGCAGAGCCGGTGTGTGTTGCGTTAGGGGTTTTGTGTGTGTAGTCGGGTGGGTCGCTGTGGTTGGTGTGTGGTGTGAGGGAGGAGGAGCAGGAAAAATGACAGGTGTGGCAAGTGAAGGGTCCGTGAGTGTGTGTGGGGCTGGAAAGGGTGCAGGTGGGGCGAGGGCCTGGGTAAAGTGAATGGAGGATGAGGGGGGAGTAGGCTTGTCTGCGAGGGCCAGGGGGACTGGCGCTGTGCACGGTCTTGGCACGGACGGGTGCAGACGGGCTTGCATTTGGCGCGCCTTCGGCTTCCATACAAGGGGGAGGGAGTGGCAGCTGGGTGGAGGGAGGGCTAGACAAATGGGAAGGCTAGGGGGGGTGGGGCCGCAGGGGAAGGCAGCAGCGGGAAAAAAGAAAGAAACGGAGGAGAGGTGGAGGAGGGAGGCGGGAAGGGCCGAAGGGGATGCAGCGGCTGGGGAAATGGAATGGAGCAGGGAGAGACAAAGGAACGGAACGGTGAGGTGGAGGTGGAGGAGGGTGGTGGGAGGGGCTGCAGGGGATGCATCGGTTGGGGAAGTGGAATGGAGCAGGGAGAGACAAAGGAACCGAACGGTGAAGTGGAGAGGTAGGCGTGAGGGGCCGCAGGGGACCAAGCGGCTGGGGAAGTGGAATGGAGCAGGGAGAGACAAAGGAACGCAACAATGAGGTGGAGGAGGGAGGCGGGAGGGGCCGCAGGGGATGCAGCGGCTGGGGAAGTGGAATGGAGCAGGGAGAGACGAAGGAACGGAACGGTGAGGTGGAGGAGGGAGGCGGGAGGGGCCGCAGGGGACACAGCGGCTGGGGAAGTGGAATGGAGCAGGGAGACAAAGGAAAGACAAAGGAACATAACGGTGAGGTGGTGGAGGGAGGCGGGAGGGGCCGCAGGGGACACAGCGGCTGGGGAAGTGGAATGGAGCAGGGAGAGACAAAGTAACGGAACAGTGAGGTGGAGGAGGGAGGCGGGAGGGGCCGCAGGGGACGCAGCGGCTGGGGAAGTTGACTAGAGCGGGGAGAGACAAAGAAATGGAACAGTGAGGTGGTGGTGCTGGGCGGAGGAGCGGGGAGCGACCTGCCTGCTAATGCAGGGTCAAGGGTTGCTCATTATGCCCATTATTTTGTCCAACGATAACTGTTATGTGATGTCTCTATTGTAGCACTCTGATTTCCCCGGGCCAAATCTGCACTATATTGGATAATAAAAATCAAATAAATAAAAAAATTCCAACATAACTTGATTACTGTTTTTTCTCTCTCTCGCTCTCTTTTTTTCTTTTGTAATGGACAAAATATCATGCTCACCGATATCCAAAGATAATATGATTCTACTGATATGAAAAATAAAATATGTTGGGCCTGATTCACAAAGGGAAACCAAGACTTTTGGTCTAAGCTAGAGTAGCAGTCAAGACAACGGTATTGCACACACATTATTGGATTGCTTGCTGTGGACACATGCATTTACACAGCTACAATTTGCATTGCTGAGGTCTTGCTGCACCACAATAAAGGAGGCTGAATTATTAAATAGGAACAGAGGTTTGCCAATAACAGTAATTGCAGAGGTGATCCGTTTTTCTGCCTAGCATGAACAAAGCCCCATATTTGCCCCATCTAAATATTGACAGTATGTTTTATGCACCACAAACACCAGTGTTTTTAAGAAGTCTGACAGTTTCAGTTTGAAATTCATAGAAAAGCGAGGCTGATGCTTGTAGTTTTTTATATTTATGGACAACTCCAACACTGTTTAGCAATTCAGCAGCAAAGAACTTATATTTTGTAAGTATAAGTTTAGTGTGCAAACAAAAAGTAGGGATTTCATTAAGGGGTTTGTAGGGGACTCACCTGCTGCCCCTTCCTTGCTCTTT
The DNA here is from genome assembly GCF_031143425.1 of Pleurodeles waltl. Taxonomy (NCBI): domain Eukaryota; kingdom Metazoa; phylum Chordata; class Amphibia; order Caudata; family Salamandridae; genus Pleurodeles; species Pleurodeles waltl. The sequence continues at coordinate 930,973,953 of NC_090447.1, forward strand.
GTAACTTACAGTTTGTGTGAGCCCTGGCCTCAGAGACTGCAGATAATGAAGGGAAACGCCAGACAAATGCATCTCTTTTAGAGTCTGATCACTTCCTGAGAGTATTAGTCTCACTCTCTTCACCCTATAGCCCTACTCCTCTTTAAAAAAATAGATTTCCTTTGCATCTTGCTGCATTTAACATTGTGTGAGGCCATTACCTTCTTTTCTTTTTTAAAGTTTGAGTTTATTTAAAATACTTAACAGCAATTGACAATGAGAAAGTAAATTGTGAGAAATATAAGTCTACAAATAAGCTCAAAGAAAAATGAGTACAGGGAAGCAAGGTTTCCAGAATAGCATGAGACTAGGGATAGCAGGAGTACGAAACTGGGAAACGTTGCTGTGAATGATATTTCCACAAAACTAAATTCTCAATTTTCTTTTTTTTTCAAATCCTAAAAGCACACAATATAAACAGTTGAAAACAAGTACAAAAACATCAATACAGACAACAGCTAAAATAGAATCTAACTCCTACTTTTATTAAAATGTATCTTCTTTCTTTGCCTTACAATGGCCTATACGTACTTAGACATGACATTGCAGATTAAAATAATTGGCAAGTATTGTAAAAAAAAAAAAGGACGACGCTGTTCAAATCCAAGGATCTCAGCAGCGGTAAGAACAATACATCCCTTTGTGCCTTGTACAATTTACAAAATAAAATGATATGGTATGTACTTTGAGCAGTTTCCTTATCACATGGACAACTTTCCAGAGGCTGTCACGGTTTCGGGCGGGGCTGATTAGGACTTTGGTTGGGACACCCCTTGAGGTCACTGAATATCCTAAAGAGGTAGTACACTGGGGCAGAGGAGCAGCTAAAGGCATACACGGAAAGGACAGCTATGGATAGGCACAGGAAACAGGAAAGTGAAAGCAGAGCAACCCTTGTGTGAACAAACAGGAAACGGATTACCAGTGGACAAACACGCTGGGGTTGTACACAGAGTAAGGCGCAGAACCTCCCACAGTGACAGGGAATCTCAATGCCTCTGTGCAGTTTGCTCTTACAGATAGTCACCCTGCCAGCCCCATAGAAAGGAGGCAGCAGAAGTGATTCTGTCTCTGGACCCTAGAGCACAAACAAAGATAGTACTTACATACTCAGGACACGCTCTTGTGGGTCCAGCTGGAAACACAGTGGCGATTCCTGAGAAAACAGCAATAGCACACTGTCACTGTTAGGCACGAAATACAACGTATAACACTGGACAAGGATGGGGGCTGGAATTGCCTCCTGGAAACCAGGAGCCAACCCCAGTACACAGGAGGACACGTATACACTGGTGAAGACTGATAGAACACTTACCAGACACAAAGAACCAAGAAGAAACAGAAACAGAAGGGAACCAACAAAGAGGCAGAGGCAAGAACTAGGAACAGGCTCAGGCTGAAGCAAAGGCGGGTCTAGGACTTGAAAACAGGGCGCAAACTTCTGTCTGGGACAGACAGAGACAGGACTGGGAAACTGAGAACAGGCTCTGGCTGGAACAGGCAAGGACAGGACTGGAATACAGGGAGTAGGAAATGAGCAGTAAACAGGACTGGGAAACAGAGAGAAGGTTCAGGCTGAAACAATGCAGGAGCAGGGCAGAGAAACAGGGAGCAGGCTCTGGAAGAAACAAACAGGTACAAGGCTAAGAAGTAGGGAGCAGACTCTGGCTGGAACAATCAGGAACAGGGCAGAGAAACAGGAAACAGGATCAGGCTGGAACAGAACAGGAACAAAACTGGAACACCATCCGACAAGGGGTCTGTAACACAAAGGAATTGAAGTCCAATGCACGATGAGGAACTTGAGGAAGTGGCTGCTTATAAGCACTTCCTAGCTGGGCTGCACAGGAGAGGTTTCAGGTGTGTGTTGTTTCGGACACTTGCAAGTCCTGGAGGAGAGGATCCAGTGAAAAGGAGCAACTGGACTTCTCCCATTGAAAACAATGGGAAACAGAATCCGGGTTTTCCTGACTACCAAGCTGTGCATTATGGGATTTGCAGTCCCAAGAAGCAAATGTAGTCCTACACAAGTGTACCATGAGAAAAGAGAAACAAACAGGAGTCAGCAAGGGACTCTAGATAGGTGTTCAAGGTGATTCCCAGGCTTCTGACAGTCCCCTTACAGCGCCCCCTGGAAATGGGACGACTGAGTCGTAACAGAGGCCACAATTAGTCGCTCATAATAGGAAAACTTACCAAATGATGAAATATATCCAATCTGAACCTGGTTAAAACAAATCTATCCTGGCCATTGTTCACCTCAATTAAATGCAGTTGCATTGCAAATGTTGTTAAAATTATCAGATTTTTTGTACGCTCAGTTCAGAAAGTTCTGAAGATAAACTTAATTCTTCGAAATGGGATGAACACTCATTGTTCAGAGATTTCCTTGCAAAAGTCTCTAGGGATTCAGGTTTATAGAAATAATCTTAATGCTCCATGTCACACATAAAGTTCTTAATAAATTCTAGCCACAGAACTTCTACCACTCAAATTGAACTGAGGCAATCCCTAATAATCTCTTGAATCAGGCTTGTGCAATCAGAAGTCCATATCTTATGCCAAAGCAAATTGGGCTGAATCTTAGCTATATTCGAGAAAGGCACCTCTTATTCGGCAAGGATCAGAGGTTGCATACTCCACGAGACCTGCCACAATGCTGGCATACATTTAGCCTTATAAATTATTAGTAACTCCCTAAGTGGTTAGTAAGAGTCATGAAGTCTTGTTAATGTTTTCAATGTTTAATGTGATTATATATTTAAACATTTTGGTAAGCCATAAGCTGAGATATACCATTTTTTGCAGGTTGCCAAGTAAATTCTATGTGATCAAAATGAGTTCTAGTATGTTAAACATTTAGGGGTAATATTTCATCATGGTTCAATTGATATACAGCTAATTGGGAGAAAACAGAGATTCATCTAAAAATGTAAAAAAAGACCCAGAAGGATGAGAGCAGTATCAAAGAATGTGTCACCATAGACTTGCAATTGTACTTGCTCATCCTCAATCTGAGAGAGTGAGATGATTGTGTCTTGTCTAATTCTGATGAGAAAGGGTTCCAGTGCAATGTCCAATGCAAACTAGTTCTTGAAACATAAAAGCCGAACCAATCCTGTCAAAGGCATTCTCAGCATCTAACACAATGACAGTTAGTGGATAATCCAACATAGAAGCTGTCCTTGAGACATTGGAAAAGATCTATGAATTTTCAGATGCCAATTGACCTTTGACAAAGAAATCAAAAAGACAATTAGTGGAGCACACATATATTAAGAGTCCTAACTGTCCAGAATAATGTATTCAGTAGTCTATAAGCACCGATGATGCTATATGAGAGTACAATAAACACTAAAATGCAATCAAGAACAATAAAAGAATATGAACTGGTATGTGGCAAATAAATATAACTCTATTTATTCAGCATAGCTATTTCCATTACAAAATACAATTCGTAACAATCATGATCCAGCTATATTAAAATATATTGATGTAAATCCAGCCTAGTTAGAAATAATTCAAGAAAAGTTAATCTATAGACAGTCTCGCAAGTGTTAACATAATTCAGTGAACACATGTTTCGTCCTGCTGTTATGAATGAAGGAATCCATATTAATCCAAAAAGTCACTTAAAAGTATTGCTTCATGTACAGCTAAATTTCCTTCATAATACGTCAGTATTCGCGGTTACAGAGTAGAATTCACATATCAAAAGAACCGGTTTGGTCCTCCAGTACCACACATGAATGTATCACCATGAACTGTGTTGGAAAATGGGTTATTGGTAAGGGCAGGTAAGTACCTACACTTAGCAATAGGCCACTAACCTCCACTTAGGTCTAGTTAGGTCTCAGTAAATTATCCCCCCAGCTCAACCATTGGTAGCTTGGCAACGAGCGACAAGGCTTAACTTAGGAGACAGAGTGTAAAGCATTCAAATATCACAAAACAGTAATTAAGTAAAACACAGGAAACAGTTTAAAAATCCAAAACCAATTTTTGAAAATAGATTGTATTTTTATCTTTAAAATGAAACAAAAACGAATATAATCGGATAAGGGGAACCGGAGATATGAATTATTAAATAATTATTGTTTTCTAGCGCCTAGAAACAAAAAGTGCCAATCTGGTCATCTGGTCGCACCTCGACTGGGGCAAAGTCAAAGTTTAAGGCCGACCGCGATGGAGCCGGCTCGGCTACAGCCCATGGGAGGCCTGGTCAAAAGTTTACCTTAGGGCTTTGTATTTTTTCTGAAGATTTTCTTCAGCGGGACGAACTTGCCAGTCCAATCCGACCTTCTGGAACTCTTCCTCGGATAGGTGTCGCGGGAGCCCTCCGTGGAGATTTTTACATTCAGACTTAGTCATTTTTTCGAGGTGAAAATCCTTCGACCAGGGCAAACCTGAATCTTGATCCGACGTCCTTGGAGCCATCCTCGGATACGCTGGCTGGGAGGTCCCGGTCAACTTTCTGCGTTCAGACTTAGTCTCTTTTTTGCAGTTTTTCTTCACCGGGACGAACCTGCAAATCAGGCCGGGTCGCGGTTGAGGCAAGCCAGCTAGAGTTGCCGCGGCGGGTCGGTCCCCCTATGGAGCTTTTTTTCAAACGTTCTCAAAACTTCTCCAAACTTCTGGATCTTCTTCCAGATGTTCCTTTAAGGTTCTTTTGGGGTCTACAGCTCACCCCAAGGTTCCGAAAGCTCTGAGATGATCCTTGGGGGTGTGGACTACAAACCCCCAGAATGCACCTGGCACAAACTCCATTTTGGCCACTGGACAGTGGTCAGCAGGTTGGTTTCTTCAGGAGTTGGTGCAGGGGACTCCTGTTAGCAATGTTTCACCTGTAGCAAACAGGGAGTCCCTCCTTGAACCAGTTGAAGCCAGGCAAAGTCCTTCTTGTGGTGAAGCCCAAGTGTGCAGCTGGTGCAGTCCTTCAGAGTGCAGGGTCCAGGTGCAGGCCAGGGGTCTTGCAGGGCAGTCCTTCTTCTCCTGTGGTTCTTTCTTGTTGGAATCTGATGGGGATCTGGTAGGGAACTGAGGTGTGGGTGCAGGTCTGACAGTTTTAAACCTGTTCCTGGGTGAAAAACAGGGGGGTCCTGGTTCCCCAATCAGGTTCAGGGTCCTTCCCCCTGTGATGACCACTTCCTGGGAAGTGTGGCAAAAATCAATTCCAGGGAGCAACATTCCCCAAAAATCCATCATGGGTGAAAGTGATTTCTGGAGGTTACATCTGGCTGAGCCCACCCACTGGTGTGGCAAAAAATCCTAAACACACCCCTCTCCTGCCCTTTCCTAATCTAATCAAGGAGGCACCTAATTGTCTGGGTTTGCAGGATGTGGGGGTGTTGCTGGGTTGCTCCAAATGTCCTTCTCTGCCTTTGAAGCCCTCCCCCTTCCTGCCTCACCATCTGCTGAGGGGAGATCTTCTCCACAGGCACATCTCTTTGTGTGAAGCCAGGCCACTTCACACCTCATCAATGCAGCCTGGCCAGGCTGCCAGAGGCTGGCCAATCAGAGCACAGCAGCAAAAACACTGCAGGGCTGAAGTTGGCAACTTTTCAGGTAAAGTTTAAAACTCTTTACCTGAACAAGTTATATTAAATTCAACAACTGTAAGTTGTGGGATTTATTATAAAAAATAATTTGACACCAAACTCTTGGTATCTGTTACTTAAGGGGACTTTTAAAATTAAAATAAAGTCTCCCCATTCTAGCCTATGGAGGCCATTCACTACAATGAGGGGAAAACGAATTTGGCTGTTTTACCTCACCAGGGCTTATAAAACTATTTTTATAAGGTCCCTCCTTATAGTTACATGGCACCCAGCCCTAGGGGCACATAGGGCACACCTTAGAGGTAACTTATATGTAAAAATAAGGTAGTTTAAGACTTTGGAACTACTTTTAATTCCAAAGTCGAATTTGCATATAACTTTAATTTAAAAGCAGCCAGCAAGGCAGGCCTGCCTTTAATATGACACTGGGCACCTCAGCAGTGCACCTATGGGGGCACTACCTATGCTGGGGTCCCTAAACCTCCATGCCCTACCATATACTAGGGACTTATAGGTAGGTTGACTTAGCCAATTATAATTAGCCTAATTTGCATGCTGATTTTACACAGAGCCCAGGCCCTGGGACTGGTTAGCAGTACCCAGGGCACCATAAGAGTCAGGAAAACAACAGCCAAAAGTGGAAAATGGGGGCAAAAAGTTAGGGGGTCTCTGCAATCAGCCCTATTCTCTCACAAACTGCATGCAGCCGAAGGAAACAAACGGCATCCATATTTTGCGCCGATCTTTTTGGATTAATATCCCAGTATAAGTACTTTGGCAATGGGTACGTCTTTAGTGTTTGAGCACCACCCTTGCACTCAATAAAATGTATAAGAAGGTGCAGCCTTAGCAAAATCATTGTTGCCATAATATTTCTTTGACAAAGCCCAGTTTTTCTGTGACAATGAGATTTGGTAGAAGATGATTGATACACATTGATTATATTCTGCATAAATGTTATAATCTGTGTTCAGTAAAGGTATGGGATAATAATTTTCACATTAAGGTCTTGTTTGCTATGGGAATTAAACAAAGCATTGCTTAGTGAAATGTGTCTTTAGCAACTTTATTCACAATGAAAAAGTTAAAAAAATAATGGACTGGAGAAAAATATTGTTGCAAATTGAGAATAAAATTCAGTGGTCAAACTATTGGGCCAGGGGTGTCCACTCATTTTAAAAGAAAGACTCCATTGGTGATTTCTGCTAAGAAAATATTTTTTTTCCAAAGATACAAGATCAATGTTGTGTATTTTCAAAGATTCAGTAGTTTGGAAACAATCAGATATATCTGATTGAGATGGCAAGGTCTCAGATGTAAATAAACCTTTGTAAAAGTTAGCAAACTCAGTTAAAATTACTTTGGGAATGATTTAAAGTTTGGCAGATGGGTTACTCAGTCACAAACATGACGGATATCCCATCAGCAATATTATGATTCCCATAGGATACAATTGGACAGTAATACGGCAGATGGGACACCCATGCTTGTGACAGAGTAACCCCATCTGCTAAACTCTAAATCAGGTCCTTTGTCTTTAAAAACTGTATCACTTGTGTTAGTAATTAAATACTCACTATTTGTTCTTGTGTTCTTAACATTTAAGCAGTTTACTCATCTTTATGTGGCTTCCCATAGTAACAGGCACTACTTTTTAACAAATATGCATTGCTTTTTAACAAAAATGCATTAATCATAGTTAGTGAATTGGAATTCATCTGTGGTCTATAAATGTGTGTAGGAAGATCTCGTTTTTTTAATTATAATATGCACATTCAAGTTTTGTTTATTTCAATGAGGAGTTGGTTTGATTGTTCTTCCACTAGTTTCTTTTTAGGGGATACAAAGTTAATGATGAAACATTGAGGAGTAGCTTTAAGGGAGTCCCACACCCTAGCAAAATAGAAACAACAGTGTGATTAAGAGCAAAGAATTATTTAGTAAATCCTTCAAATTTAGACACAAATTCATCATCTAAGAATAAGGAGTTGTTATAACACCATCTTCTTGAGTGTGGACTAAATAAAACAAAGTACAAATCTGCATTAACAGGCACATGGTCTGATACTAATATGGTTCCTATGTCTGCCGCAAAAGCATATTCAATAAAATGTTTACTGAAAAAATAAATAATCTATTTTAAAACAGATACTGGTGAGGTAAAGAATAAAAGGTGTTTTTGCTTAGATGGCATAGTCACCAAGGTTTTACTCTTAACGGTCGAGCAGAATTGGGCGTGCATTTTAGTAATACAAAAAAATGACGCTACAACTTCTGTTTAATATGGGGTCAATAACTTGATTACAATCACCACGAAGGATAACAATTTGTCATCATATTGAATTAATTTTTTAGAAATATAATTCCAAAATAGATTATCAATCGACATGACCATATATTTTAAAAATGGTAATTGGCTTGTTATAAATAAGCAATTTAACAATAATCTGTCTGCCTTCTGAATTTGCATTCCTGCTTAATAGCTGAATGCTTTAATTTCTTATGGCAGCAAATGATTACACCTCTAGAAGGGGAAACAAATATAGTTCCACATTTCTTTACCCTGGGAGCTTCTAGTTCCAGAAGATGTGATCTGGAATGTAATACAATACCTGTCCTAATTTTAGCTAGGTTATGTATTATGCTTTGTCATTTACCCACTTTGCTGCATTTTGAGAAAAATAAAGTTTGTGACCAGGACATATTGCTTTTTTCTTTTAACGGCATTCATTATTTTCAGAAGATCTATATATTCCAGGAATAAAAGAATATCTCCCCTAGGTTTTACTGAGACCTTTGGGGCAAGTTTGCCAGCTCTTTGATTGTTCAAGAAGGTAGATAAATGCATTCCAAGGAGCGTTGGAAGAAAGGATTGAAAATAAGTAATATGATCAGAACCTTAAACATTTTTGGGAAGGCCATAAATGAGGATATTGTTTCAATGATTATGATTTTCAAGATCTTCCATATATTTATTAAATGCAGAGGTCTCTGAATCAAGTTTGCTGATGTGTAAGGCAGTACCCTGCGAGGTATCAACCCATTGTACTACTGCCGAAAACCGCATCTCTAAAGAGACCCATTTATCATCTAAATTTTGTAATGTTTTATTCGTTTCTTCCATGAAGGGTTTCTGTGCACAATTTTCCTTGAGTATTACTTCACAGAGAGAGTAACTGACTTAACTGGAGATAGGCCCTCTTTCTTAAGTCTCTTATTGAATTCCAGTAGTGGTTTTCCTAATATAAGAAAAACATTGATACTGGGGCACCATGTATTATAGGAATAACATTATTATCCATGTTTTATGAAATACAGTAAGGCTCTAAGAGTGAGATGGCAACCTGCTTGTCACTCAATCTGAGTTTTCTTGTTTTTGCCATAGGCAATCAAAAATATTATCTGTAATAGAATATCCAAACTAAGGTAAAAAGACCTACATTATAAGACATGTACCAACAATAATAACCCAAAAGCCTCAACCACACTGATAGAGAAAAGATGCCTCATTTATTTAATAAATGTTGCTGGATGTGAAGGAAGGGCTGCCATGTTATACCTATATGTGGAGGAAATGTACTGATGGGCTGTATTAGCATTTAAGTTGAGAAGTTGTGAGTAATTGTGAAAAGAAAATAAGTCATGCACCTACATAAGGTCTAGATGTAGTATAGTAGGAATGTCACTATGAGGAAAATATGGCCTTATAGGAGAGAAGCGCGCTGAACCTCATAAAATAGTAGGAGTGAGTCTCATTGGTGAACAGAAAAATCCCCCTGGCCAGTTCCATTGATCTGCATGACTCAGAAACTGAGATTTTACCGTCAGCAGCTCACCAACACTCCAGGGTGACATACAGATTTGGATGCAGCAGTGTCATTTATAATAAAGGGACCTAGGAAGCTGGAAACAGCTTGCAGTTTGCTGAAGCCGCACACCCTTCCACCTCCTTTTCTGAGTGCCACTTGTTCATCAGTCCTCATGCTTGCAGTCCTTATAACATATCACTAGCTGCTCTTGCACCTTTACAACATGATTTTAACACAGATGGACTCTTACAGATCATTTGTCAGTGAACGAAAAATCTGCCACTCTGTTGATGTGTCTTTGATTTTTTAATGGGTTTTTATTTTTAGGTAGAGAGATAATGAAAGGAAAGTGGAGGGGATGACTGGTATTTGTGTGACTGGCACTCCTAAAGTAAAACATTATCCTATAACATGTACTTAATACTTTTTGTCCATCAACAGACAGTTAATCCAAAGCTGGACACCCAAACACAACAAAACATGAAGAAGATAGAATTATCTTAATTTTGCTACAAATACTTTGTTTCTATTACACTGGAGTATCACAGCACACTGTTACGATAAAGGTAACAACAACGTTTGAGGACAGATGCAATAGAGTTGTAAATGTAAACCAGCAAAAAATACATCTAGTTCAAGGTGGGCAAGGCACCTGTTTAACAATATTTTTCAATACATATTTTTTTTCTCTGATGTGCCTCTCCTTGACCTAGGAACATCAGCGGCGAGCCTGTGTTTCATTTATAGAAAAATAATATATGATTTCAATAAAATCCAAATAAAGATTGAAAGTTTTTTCAAACTTCCCAAAGGTGTAATTTTTAAAATTTTAAACTATTCACTGTTTTTTGGGGGGGATGTGCGCAAATGACACTGAGGTGAAAAACAAGGTGAAGACATTCACCACGATGGAGTGTCATGTCAACCAGATCATTTGTTCTTGAATTATCACATAAACATTCTACAAAAAACGCAACATCTTCTGACCCAATGACATCCTGCAACCGTAGCAAGAGTGGTTATGTATTCAAAATTTGACTACAAAAATGCACTGTTGGCAGATGCATCACAATCCAAAGCGGGCAAAGTGACCTGAAGAAAAGATTGCGATTTGAAAGATTTCTAATACCACCTACAAAAAACACTGGGTATTAGTCATATTGCTTAGCGTTTTATAGCACTTCATAAATTAACATTGCAAATGAAGCAGCTTAAACGTACCACTTTTTCATTTCTTAAACTTTCAAAAGTGAACCACACAGCAAGGGTCTGAGCACATATTTTGTAATGCCCAATAGACTCATTTCGGGTAAAACTATGTCAGTTTAGAATATAAACAGAAATCTTCAACTAAGGTGGATCAACCTAAACAACCTTTTACAACACATTACATAGATTGATATCACTTAGGGGGTCATTCCGACCCTGGCGGTCCATGACCGCTAGGGCCGGGGACCGTGGAAGCACCGCCAACAGGCTGGCGGTGCTTCCTGGCCAATTCTGACCGCGGCGGTAAAGCCGTGGTCAGAAAAGGGGAACCAGCGGTTTCCCGACGGTTTTCCCCTGGCCAAAGGAATCCTCCATGGCGGCGCTGCAAGCAGCGCCACCATGGGGATTCCGACCCCCTTCCTGCCAGCCTGTTCCAAGAGGCTGGCGGGAACGGGTGTCGTGGGGCCCCCTAACAGGGCCCCAGAAAGATTTTCAGTGTCTGCTTGGCAGACACTGAAAATCGTGACGGGTGCCACTGCACCCGTCGCACCGCAGCAAATCCGCCGGCTCCATTCGGAGCCGGCTTCATCTTTGCTGGGGCTTTCCCGCTGGGCCTGCGGGCGATCTTTTGCAGATCGCCCACTGGCCCAGCGGGAAAGTCGGAATGTCCCCCGCGGTCATCTGACCGCGGGCGGTGTTTGGGCGGTTTCCGCCCGGCGGGCGGCGCCCGCCGCCCGCCGGGGTCGGAATGACCCCCTTAGTTTGCTTTCATGAACAGAGCAATTTCCCTAAATAGTTTAAATGGTCCAAAACATCTTTTCAATTGTGATAAATTCTGGTATGAAAGATAGCCATTTTTTTAAACTTATTTGTAAACTTCACTAGCACATAAAAGTACATTAGAAATCACTTGATAACTATATTTCAAATTGACCTTCTTTAGCTCATTTCTTTCATGCTGTTATGACCAATATTACAATTTGCTGGTATTTTATCGGTTTATAGGAAGCTTAATGTTACTTACTACTTTCTATTTTGACTGATACACACTACTAAATAGATATGCAGTCAACAATTGCCTTTTGTATTATATGGCCACTACTGTTTTGGTACTGTTTATTTTCATCTTGGGTGTTCTTGTTCTATAAAACTCAATACAATATTTTGAACAAAAGACCTTTTTGCAGTATAAAGGAAAATGATTGAATCTAGGACTAGTGTGACGGCATAGGCTAATACAAAATGCCAGATGAATGACATTTAGTCAGTGTGTTCTAAATTACCACTAGAATGACAGAAACCCCCCAGCAGCTTACTGGCCATTGTAATTGTAATCCATGAGCAGGAATCATAGATAGGTTGGTCAGGGCCGGTTCTGGGGCTGCTCGACCGTTGCCACTGCACCTGGTGTGGACTTCGTGTGGGGATGTGGCATTTGCAATTATATTATGATTTTAAAATCATCTGCTGCCTGCGTTCCTTACCTCCAGCTATTTTCAGGCAACAAAATGTTAAGATAACTGCATGATTAATGTTCGTTCTGGAAAGAGATCAGAGTTTTGTCTAGTGAAGTTTTGAATCATCATATGGTAATGCAGAGGGTTAATATGTCTGCTGCAAACAACGTGCACCATACAGATCACAACATGAATATAATCTAACCAGGTCAGTGGCTTATAGCTTTTGTCAGAGAGATCCTTTTGTTGCTTGCAGTTTTAAGTTAAAATCCTAATATACAATAGTGAGCTGTTAACTGCCATCAAATAGCTGCATACAAGCTGCAAGGTATAAGTTAGAGTGTTGTGATTTTTCACTAGCCTTTCATTATTCTAATGTTGCAAAAAAAGGTTAATGTGGGTAGAAATACATTATTATTATTAAAAAGAAACTCCATTATAAATTCTGTGTGTGTACTTCTCCAGACCAAGCACTCTTAAACTGTGATGCCTACCCGTGTGGATGACATGTGACTCATACACCTTGTAGTCCTCTGTCTTAATTAACATTTCCTGTACTCTCAGTTACACACTTAGGATTGATTGTCTCTCTACCCTGTCTTCCTACCTTACAGTGTTATGAGTGATGATATGAAAGTAATTGAATGCATCTGAGAGAGAGTGGTTTTGGAGACTTGAGTAGCTCTGTTAAATGGTGGCAATGAGACAATCCATGGCAGAGGTGGTCATTGGGGGGCGCCAACAAACATCGTTAAACCAGTTGCCATCAGCGCGAAAGCTGGCCATGAGGTTGGTGCTAAATAGCATAAGGGAGGACGAAGCAAAGTACCACTGTATAACGGAGGTTGGTCCACCTATAAGAGAGGGGGGCACCAAAAGGATGAACATGATATCAGGTATTAACCAACAAACTCATACAGACCCTGATGGGTCAAAAGATTTTGATATTTCATAGAGTGGAGTGCCACAGAGGCATGTTTTGAAGCACAACCACAGTTATCATCTATTGACTGCTGTTGGAAAATGGACCTCACTGAAGGGTCACCTCAAACGTTTTTTCCTCCTTCCCCTCTTTTTCTGACCTCGTTTTAGTTGGCCTAAGGACTCTGACCACTTTACCACTACTGACCATTGCGAAAGTGCATGTGCTCTCTACATAAAACATGGTTTGATTGGTATATAACTAATTGCCATATTTTATTTATTAACTTCTAGGTCCCTTATGAAGTGGTGTACCATATACCCATGGTCTGTAAATTAAATGCTACTAGTGGGCCTGCAGCACTGATTGTGTCACCCACTGAAGTAGTCCTTTAACTGTGTCTCAGGCCTGATACTCCAAGACCTGTGTGTGCAGTGTTATTGCCACTTAGACTTGGCATGTAAAACCCCTTGCCAAACCTTACACTTCCCTTTTATTTCATGTAATTCACCCGTAAGGTAGGCCATAGGTAGCCCAAAAGGCAGGGTGCTATGTAACTAAAAGGTAGGACATGTATGTTTTAGTTTTCCATGTCCTCTAGTAACAACTTCCAAAGTTTCTTTTCACCTTTGTGACACCTACTCCCTCATAGGTTAACATTGGGAATTTCGTACTACACTTTTAAGCTGTAACTCCTGGTTGAGAAGGAGTGGCTATGTCATGAGTCATATTAGTGAAATGGTAATGATAAATCATAGTTGTTGGTAAAGTTGGATTTAACATTACTATCTTAAAAATGACACTTTTAGAAAATGGACATTTCTCCGATCTATAAGCTCCTTGTGCCTGCAGCCTGACTCCAATAGACATCTTAAGTGGGTGACAGCTACACATTGTGCATTCCCGCTAGACAGCCACAAACAGAGGAAGGTTAGGTGTGGCTGAATATTGATCTGCAGTCTGATGACTTTTCCTTGGTAGGAAGGATGGGAGGAGATGATACCTACACCTGAATACGTAGTGCCTGCCCCTACACAAAGGGCTGATAACCACCTACTGATAGTCTGGAGCAAGGGCTGAGGAAGAAGGGATACTTGTGCACTTCAAAGACTCTTTTTTAGCAGTCTCCCTAGTCACTGCCACTTCAAAGGCACATTTGGTATAAGTACTGGGGGGCATATTTATACTCCGTTGGCGCCGGAATTGCGTCGTTTTTTTTGACGCAATTTTGACGCAAAACTAACTCCATATTTATACTTTGGCGTTAGACGCGTCTAGCGCCAAAGTCCATGGAGTTAGCGTCATTTTTTAGCGTGGACACCTACTTTGCGTTAATTATATGCAAGGTAGGCGTTCCCGTCTAAAAAATCGACTCCGAGGCATGTGCGTCGGATTTATACTCCCGGGCAAAAATCACGCCTGGGAGTGGGCGGGTCAAAAAAAATGACGTACGGCCGCTTTTGCGCCGTTTTTTAGCGCCTGCAAAAGGCAGGCGTTAAGGGACCTGTGGGCTCTGAAGGAGCCCAGAGGTGCCCTCCCATGCCCCCAGGGACACCCCCTGTCACCCTTGGCCACCCCAGGAGGACACCCAAGGCTGGAGGGACCCATCCCAGGGACATTAAGGTAAGTTCAGATAAGTGTTTTTTTTTTTGTGGCATACGGGGGCCTGATTTGTGCCCCCCTACATGCCACTATGCCCAATGACCATGCCCAGGGGACAGAAGTCCCCTGGGCATGGCCATTGGGCAAGGGGGCATGACTCCTGTCTTTGCTAAGACAGGAGTCATTTCTATGGGGGTTGGGAGTGAAAAAAAAATGGCGCAAATCGGGTTGAGGCGAAAAAATTGCCTCAACCTGACTTGCCCCATTTCTTGACGCCCAAGCCCCATATCCCCCTACGCCGGCGCTGCCTGGTGTACGTCGTTTTTTTTAACGCACACCAGACGGCGCCGGCGGCTAACGCCGGCTAACGTCATTCAATAAATACGGCGCCCGCATGGTGCTTCAGAATGGCGTTAGCCGGCGCTAATTTTTTTGACGCAAAACTGCGTTAGCGCAGTTTTGCGTCAAAAAGTATAAATATGGGCCTGGGTCTCTAACCTCACCAACTCAGACACTTCTGGACCTACAACTGTCAAAACAAGGGATGTGCTGCATCAAGGACAGTCACCCTGCTGGACTGGTGACCTGGAAGGACTGCTTTTCTGCTAAGTCCTATTCCCTACTGCTCGCTAACCTTGCTGAGGGAGTGATGGACTATGGCTTGCACCCCAAACTGATCTCCAAGGGTTTGTTGGCTTGCCTTCTGTTGCTAGAGTCTCAGGGATATTAAAGTCTCTACCCCTGCTCCTGTGCCTGGTTCACTGGAAGTGGACACATATACTTACACCAGTGAAATCGATGCATCTTCTGCCTGCTGGAAGTGACAACTGACACATTGACCGTGAATGCAGAGTAAAACTGGTGCATCACACTTGAGGCCTGAGCAGCATCTTTGGAACTGCAGGATCAATGACGCTACACCTTCCTACTGGAAGCGGGTCCTGACACATCAGGATTGTTACAGCACTGAAACCACAACAGCCCAGCCATCACTGAAGGATGATTGATGCATCTCTCCAACAGAGTGAAGAAATCCGGTGCATCCATTTTGGAATCATTGTATTGCACCTTGACGCTTGTCTCCGGAAACCAGTGCATTACTATCAATGTGTGGCGAAAAATTAATGCATTGGCTCAACTTCAGGAGTGTCAATGACACATTTACTAAAGTATGGTCCTGCCATCTTCTGCTTGCGACCAGGATAAAGGTACTGTGTTCACCAGACCTGCGTGGTCCCTGTACCTGGCCCGCACTCCATCACTGTTAGCAAAAACTGTTGATGTTGCCCCGGTACAACACGTCCTCAAGTAACCCCTTAAGTGCTATTTGCTTCTAAGCGTTAGAACTCTTTTTGGTCTTTAAAAATTCATGAATTGACTTGTAATTATTGGATTTCTGTTGTTTTGGTCTTGATTTATTTATAAAATGATTGTCTATACTTCTAAATCTGTGTGGATTCTTTTGTGGTATTTTCATTGTGTTAATGTGTATGTGTAAGTGGGTGTGTGGTGTGTGGAGTGTTGCACAGCTACTTTACATATTGCCTCTTTAGAGGTTTTGTATTCCCATTACTGGATGCAAATCAGACTACTTTGTTCAGTGCTTGCTTAGGCATTGTCCTTTCTAGTAGCTGGCCTTTAAAGTGCCATTTAAAAATTTGGATGGCAATTGTGAGAAAAAAGGCCTATTTGCAGAGACCCCATAACTCTCATTTTGTATTTGTTTGCTGGTGTTTTCCTGACTGTGATGGTGCCCTGAGTACTGCTAACCAGTCCCAGGGCCTGTGCGCTGTTTAAAATTAGTATGCAAATTAAGCTAATTATAATTGGCTATGTCAACCTACCTGTAAGTCCCTAGTATATGGTAGGGCATGTAGGTTTAGGGACCTCAGCATTGGTAGTGCACCCCTAGGTGCATTGCTGAGGTGCCCAGTGTCATTTTAAAGGCAGGCCTGCCTTACTGGCTGCTTTTAAATTAAAGTTATATGCAAATTCGACTTTGGAATTAAAAGTACTTCCAAAGTGTTAAACTACCTTATTCTTACATATAAGTCACCCTTAAGCTGTGCCTAATATGCCCCTAGGGTTGGGTGCCATGAAACTAGAAGCAGGGGCCGTATAAAAAGTGTTTTATATGCCCTGATGAGGTAAAATAGCCAAATTTGTTTTTCGGTCACTGTAGCAAATGTCTTTCATAGGCTAAAATGGGGAGACTTTTTTTTTTAAATTAATTGTCAGATACCTTGAGTTTGGTATCAAATTAATTGTTTCAATAAATCCCACAACTTACAATTGTTGGATTTAATTTAAGTAGTTCAGGTAAAGAGTTAAAAAATTCTGCCTGAAAGTTGCCATCTTCAGCTCTGTAGTGCTCTTCTCTGATTGTCCAGCCTCTGGCAGCCTGGCCAGGCTGCCTTGATGAGGTGTGAAGTGGTCTGGGCTGAACAAACAGGATGTGCATGGGGGAGGAGATCTGCCTCAGCAGATGGTGAAGCAGGATGGGGAAATAGCAGCCAAACTGATCTCAAAGGCAGGGGAGGACATTTGGAGCTGCTCAGCACCTCCCTCACATCCTGCAAACCCAGACAGTAGGGTGCCCTCTTCATTATATTAGGAGAGGGCAGGAGAGGATTGTGATTAGGACTTTTAGCCACATCAGTGGGTGGGCTCAGCCTGATATACCCTCCAAAAATCACTTTCAGCCATGTTGGGTTTTTGGAGAATGTTGCTCTCTGTGATTGACTTTTGCCACACTTCCCAGGAAGTGGTCATCAAAGGGGGAAGGAGCCTGCTGGTGATTGGTTACCCAGAACCCCCTTGCTTTCCAATCATGAGCAAGGATAACTATGGAAGAGCTGCACCCACACCTCAGATCCCTACAAGGAAGAGCATCAGAAGAAGAAAGTCTGCCCTGCTGGACCCCTGAACTGCACCTGGACACATCACTCTGAAGGACTGCACCAGCTGTACACTTGAGCTTCACCACAAGAAGGACTTTGCCTGGCTTCAACTGGTTCAAGAAGAGACTCCCTGTTTGCTGCAGGTAAAAAATAGGTAACCGGAGTCCACTGCATCAAATCCAGAAGAAACTGACCAGCTGACCACAGTCCAGTGGTTATTTTGGAGTTTGAGCCAGGTGCATTCTGGGAGCTGAAGTCCTCACCCTCAAGAAGCAATTCAGAGCTTCTGGAATCTTGGGGTGAGCTGGGGACTCCTAAAGGACCTTCAAAGACCTTCTGGAAGACGGTCCAGAAGTTTGGAGAACTTTTGGGAAAAAGCTCCATAGACAGACCGACCCGCCGCAGTGAGTCTAGCCGGCTTACCTCAATGGTGACTCGGCCTGATTTACAAGTTCGTCCCACCGAAGAAAATCTCCAAAAAAGTGACTAAGTCCAAATGTAGAAAGTTAACCAGGATTTTCCATGCAGTGTATCCGAAGAGGGCTCCAGTGACATTGGATCAAGATTCAAGTTTGGCCCGGAGGAATTTCATCTAAAAAAATCATCTAAGTCCAAATGTATAAATCTTCACTGAGGTCTCCTGTGATGTGAATCAGAGGAAGGGCTCCAGGGAAGTCGGATCGAACTGGCAACTTCATCCCGCTGAAAAAAATCTTCAATAAAATAACTAAGTCCAAAGGTAAACTTTTGACCGAGGCCTCCCGCTTGCTGTAGCAAAACAGGGCTCCATCACGGTCGGCCTTAAACTTTGACTTTGCCCCTGTTAAGGTGCGACCGTATGACCAGATTTGTGATTTTTAAATGCTTTACACACTTGTCTCCTAAGTTAAGTATAGTCGCTCATTGCCAAGCTACCAGGGTTGAGCTGGGTTTAATTTATTGAGCCCTAACTGGACCTAAGTGGAGGTTAATGGCCTATTGCTCAGTGGAGGTACTTACTTGCCCTTACCAATAATCTACTCTCCAACAGCAATTTTCTGTATCCACAGAATTTAAGTAGATTTCTTCAGAAGAGTAGGGCCACCATAAGGCGGGATGGATAAGGGGTGATGAGGTATTAGAACATTGGAAGTTGGGAGCTCCATTGAAAACAATGGAGTGCTGCTGGCTTTTACTGGCCGGTAAAAGCCCGCAGCGCCAACATTCCAATGTTCGCTTTGTTCACAGCAGCAGCTGTGAACAAAGCCTCACGGAGCCCGAGGGGATCTTAATCCCCTCGGGCTCCGTGAGCAATTTGTTTTTTTAAATAGAACATTCTGCCCTGAGTGGCAGAATGTTCTAATAGCCTTAGAACCCGCCTTCGGCTCGGGCATTTAACACGGGAGCGGGCCTTTAATAGCTGGTAGAGCCCGCTACGGCGGGTTCTAAGGCTATATTAGTCCCTTGCTCTCTTATCTTGCCAAGGTACAGTGCTGATGCTGCAAAATCTATTTTAATATTTTGTAACAAGCCTTCCCCATTTATTAAAGGCATCTAACAGAGGGAAATGCACTGCATGGCATCAGATACTGGAGCTGCCATATCTTGTTTTTTTTTATATATAGAAAAATATGCTTGTAATTTCTTGGACAAATCATAATGAATTTTATCAGGCCCCGAAAAACCTCTGACATGCCTACGTCTTCAAGACATGTAGATACTGTCCTCTTGCAAATTAGGTTTTGCTATGGCTCAATAAAAATGCTGAGTAGCTGGAAGCACTTCACTTGAGATATTCAATAACATTTTGTGAGCTAGTACCACAGATTTCCAAATGAAGTGCATGCAACTCCATTTAATTAGAACATTTTAATTTGGACAGACTACAGGATGGAGCCAACATTATCTCTGGGTTCCAGATATCATTACAAGATGCCAAGAATATATTATAGATCTTTTAACAGTTTGTCATGGAAAGCCTAAATGCCTTGTTTATTTGTTGTGCAACTGATTGTACTAATGGGAGAAGCTTATACAGGACAGCAAGCTTCGAGTTGACTATAAACATGTTTCTGAGGGAGTTAGTAGCTTTATTCATTTTATTGGATAGAAGCATTGTGTGTGCTGTGAATTAATCATTTTCTGAGTTTTGAGCAGCCAATGTTTGTGAATTAGTCATAGTATGACTGACCAGCTCTTCCTCTAATTGTGGTTTATCACCTTCACATTGTGCATTTTACAGGAAAATTACAGTTTTTTGTGGGGGGGTTTCCTCACAGGACTCAATGTAGTGTTTTTGCAAAGTTTACTAAGGCATGAGTTAGCCCATGTAAGAAATGAAACATTTGCACTACATAGACAAATCAGTTTCAGATTCAAGACAGTAATAAAAGCTAATGTAGCAGTAACGGCCTCATTTAGAGTTTGGTGAAGTGGTTACGTCATCACAAACATGACACTTTTCCCACCCAAGTTATTACAAGTGCAGTAGGAGAAAATGGCTTGCAATAAGGCAGACAGGATTCTTCCATTACTTTTGTGACATAGTAACCCATACAGAAATTCTAAGGGTTAATTGCTTGCTTTTCTTTTACACTGGGACTAGTTCTAGATTGCTACATGAGACAAATGAAGAATTAAAAAGTAACGGGACCATCTGAACAGAATGTGTGAATAGTCATCAAATTCGTATCTAGTTTGTATGTCTATTATGAGTCTTTGTTGTCATGGAGATATGCAAACAGTATCTGCTCAGTACCTTTTCAGAGTAGCAAATGTGGGAATCGAATTTTATTCAGGAAGCTATGGAAAAGGAAATGGTACAGTCCAAATTCCAATGCATGGTGATGCTTGCTGGTACAGAGATTGCAAGTGAAATAAAGTCATGTTTCTTTTTAAATAGCAGCACTAACTCTTTCCTGTATTTGGAGAATTGTTTCTGTGAATCACTGTGATGTGAAACACACCTCATGTAATAATCATAATCATTGTAGAGTGAACTGTTAAAGTCGCTAAATTAATCTGGGCTCAACCCCTTGGTAGACAGGCCTAACTTAGGGCAATGTATAAAATATTTTTACAGTACCAAACAAATAATAATGTCAAAACACAATACAAGAAAATTCCCAAGCAAATTTAGAAAAATATACTACATTCACATTTAAAAAACAAAACAGCACCAAAACTACAGTAAGGGCAACTGGAGATATGGATTTGTAAAGCTTTCATTAAAAGTAGCACCAAGAAGAGTTCAGCGTCAACCGCAGTCAACTGGTCGAGGTAGACGAGGACCTAGGCATGATTTGAGGTTGACCAAGATGGAGCGCATGTCAGCTACAGAAAGCAGGCTCCACATTGTTGGAAGTTTACCCTGCTGAATTACTCTGAAATGGAAGTCCAAGGTAAAGCAGCAGGCTCTGATAAAGAAGGAATCCACAAAGTCAGATAGCTGTCCGGCAAAGTCCTATTGAACCTTTTAACTTTTGGCGTGAACACCCCACACAGGCGAAATTCAAAATTCATGCCCAAGGAACATCCAGCGACATACTGATACTTTTGGCACCTTTTTCCAGTGAAGATTTTTATGTTTGCAGCTTTTTTGAGCTCTGATTCTTCCAGCAGGATAAGACTGCCGACTACAGCCAAACAGTGATCCATAAGTCCAGACATCTTCTCCCTGGGGTCCAGATGAATCATATTTTTTGCTGTGGAAAAGCTCTGAGTGGGGAAACCTGAAACTTCAGCCCTGCAGCACGGCACCTTTGTTGAATCAGTTTGGCAGGTTTGTTCAGGTCCTCCTGAGGTGTTTAGAGCAGAAAAGTATTTAAGTCCATGTTTCTCAGGATGGTAGGAGGAGTGTAGTTTGACACAGTCATGGGTTTTGAGGACCTCAGTAACAGCCTTCGGGGCCAAGGCTCATTCTAGTAGTGTCCAAAGCAGGTGCAGTTGGAACTGGTCAGCTGGGCAGTTGTAGGAGAGGCCTCTTATACTTTGCTGTGTCTCGGTAGCTTGAACACGAGATCAGTCTTGGAATCTAATTCTATATACTGGGTACAAGAGGTAGAGTAGGTCCTGTCCTACCGGGCTCTACACAGGGCTCATACAGCAGGTTCAGTCCTCTTTGGAACTTCCATATTTCCAGAAGAGATCTCTGGAGGGCACTGTGGATGCCAACCGTATGTTTGGCATCAACATGTGAGTGTTGGTTACTGCGGGCCACTCCATAACCAATAGGTTAAACGTTCCCAGTTGTAGCTGTACCCACTTTTGCAGCACTTCCTCAATCCTAAATGCAAGAGTCTGTGGGTCAGAGCTAGAGGTGTGGCCAAGTAAATGAGCAACCCATCCTCTGAGGTCACTTCAAACCAGTTCTGGGGCAGCTCCCTCCCCATGGTGATTTGAGCATGGATAACCTGGGAAACAAAGAAAGAGTCTGTGAAGGTGTCCACTTGTGTCTACATGTGACAGTGGAGGCTCATTTAAAATTAATTAGTTCCTGTGCATTGCCAAAATGGCCAGAGGAACAGAAAAGTCTCCCCAGAGTCAAGTTTTTTTCTCCTTCTCTGAAAGTAGATGTCATATATAATTTAGGATTAAGGAGTCAGAGGGATAAAGCTGGAGGACAGTTCAAAGTATCCTCCGGATTCTTTAGACAGGGAAAAGGTAACTTTATAAAAGTACTTTTTCCTTAATATTTACTAAAAAACAGATGTCACCAGTTGATTGGGATTTTAATAAATATTACAAGGAATCTGAAAATGACATTTGTAAGTGTATCCCCAGCTAAAGATAACATTATTAAATTTAATATTGCATCAAAGTGTTTTTTTTATTTTATGGAACCTGCCTTGCTGCAGTAAAAATAGCTTTTGGAGCTCCTTTCACTGTATGGACGTTTAAAATAAAATGTTAAATTGTCCTACTTTTAAATACTACACACTCTGCCTCAGGGTAATATTTTAAAAGAAGTTTTAGACTTGTCATATGACTAATTTTGATCACTCAAATTGCAGTTTAAAAAACTACATTGGTACACAATGGTAGGCCTGAAGCCATGCTTACACTGTCAGTGTAATGGAACATCAAATAGATGCTGCAAGTTACTAGTGACATTTATTTACAGGCCCTGGGTACACTTTGTAACATATACTAGGGATAGGTAAGTCAAATATGCCAACTAAGGATACACCAATTTGATCATGTTGAAAGAAGGAACACAATCACTTTACCCCTGGTTAGCAGGTGAAAAGCGAACAGCCAGCAAAAAGAGTCAAGGCAAACATTTGGGGGGATATCATGCAAAATATGGTAATTTCCCACAGTTGTTTTCCTTTGATATTGATTTGCAAGACAAAAATGGATTCATTTTAATTATTTTTGTGAAAAGTGCACTAATATTTTCAAATGTTATACATATGTAAAATCAAATCAAATCATTAGCATTTATAAAGCGCGCTACTCACCCGTGCGGGTCTCAAGGCGCTAGGGACAAAGGGGGTGGTTATCGCTGCTCGAACAGCCAGGTCTTTAGGAGTCTCCGGAAAGCGGAGTGGTCCTGGGTGGTCCTGAGGCTGGTGGGGAGGGAGTTCCAGGTCTTGGCCGCCAGGAAGGAGAAAGATCTCCCACCCGCCGTGGAGCGTCGGATGCGAGGGACGGCGGCGAATGCGAGGCCAGAGGAGCGGAGGGGGCGGGTGGGGACGTAGAGGTTGAGGCGTCTGTTGAGGTATTCCGGTCCCTTGTCGTGGAGGGCTTTGTGTGCGTGGGTGAGAAGTCGGAAGGTGATCCTTTTGCTGACTGGGAGCCAATGCAGGTGTCTCAGGTGTGCGGAGATGTGGCTGCTGCGGGGTACGTCGAGGATGAGGCGGGCCGAGGCGTTTTGAATGTGTTGTAGGCGATTTTGGAGTTTGGCTGTGGTCCCGGCGTAGAGGGTGTTGCCGTAGTCCAGGCGGCTCGTGACGAGGGCGAGGGTCACGGTTTTTCTGGTGTCGGCGGGGATCCAGCGGAAGATCTTGCGGAGCATGCGGAGGGTGAGGAAGCAGGCGGAGGACACGGCGTTGACTTGCTTGGTCATGGTGAGAAGAGGGTCCAAGATGAAGCCGAGGTTGCGGGCGTAGTCTGCGGGGGTCGGTGCGGTGCAGAGGGCCGTGGGCCACCAGGAGTCGTCCCAGGCGGACGGGGTGTTGCCGAGGATGAGGACTTCAGTTTTTTCAGAGTTTAGCTTTAGGCGGCTGAGCCTCATACAATCTGCGACGTCCTTCATACCCTCTTGTAGGTTGGTCTTGGCGCTGGCGGGGTCCTTGGTGAGGTAGATTATAAGTTGGGTGACGTCGGCGTAGGAGGTGATGATGATGTCGTGCTTGCGTACGATGTTGGTGAGGGGGCTCATGTAGACATTGAAGAGTGTCGGGCTGAGTGATGAGCCTTGAGGTACGCCGCAGATGATCTCAGTGGGTTCTGAGTGAAACGGAGGGAGGTAGAATCTTTGGGAGCGGTTTGCGAGGAAGGAGGCGATCCAGTCCAGGGCCTGGTCTTGGATCCCGGTGGAGCAGAGGCGGGTGATTAGGGTGCGGTGACAGACGGTGTCAAAGGCAGCCGAGAGGTCGAGAAGAATGAGGGCGACTGTTTCACCGTTGTCCATCAGGGTTCTGATGTCGTCTGTGACTGAGATGAGGGCGGTTTCAGTGCTGTGGTTGGTTCGGAATCCGGTCTGTGAGGGGTCGAGCAGGTTGTTGTCTTCCAGGAAGGTGGTCAGCTGTTTGTTGACGGTCTTCTCTATTACTTTGGCTGGGAAAGGCAGAAGGGAGATGGGGCGGAAGTTTTTCAGGTCGCTCGGGTCAGCCGTAGGTTTCTTTAGTAGGCCGTTGACTTCGGCGTGTTTCCAGCATTCGGGGAAGGTAGCAGAAGAAAAAGAAGAGTTGATGATGGTCTGGAGGTGCGGGGCGATGATGTCGTCGGCTTTGTTAAAGATGAAGTGCGGGCAGGGGTCCGAAGGGGCGCCGGAGTGGATAGAGTTCATGATGGATTTGGTTTCTTCCATGCTGATGTGGGTCCAGTTGTTGAGGGTGATGGTCGGGGATGAGGGTTCTGTGGTGTTTGGTTGGGTCTGGTGTCCGAAGCTGTCGTGGAGGTCGCTGATCTTGCGATGGAAGAAAGTGGCGAGGGATTCGCATAGATCCTGTGAGTGCGTGACGGCGTTGGCGCTGGGGTTGGAGAACTCGTTGACGATGCTGAAGAGTTCTCTGCTGTTGTGGCTGTTTTTGTCCAGTCTGTCGGTGAAAAAATTCCTTTTGCCAGCGCGGATCAGGTGGTGGTGTTCGCGGGTAGCGTTCTTGAGGGCGGTCATGTTGTCAGCGGTGCGGTCCTTGCGCCAGGCTTTCTCAAGTGCGCGACAAGTTTTCTTTGATTCTTTGAGGGTGTCAGAGAACCAGAGGGGTTTCTTGGTGTTGTTCTGTCGCTGCGAGCGTTTGAGGGGAGCAAGGTTGTCTGCGCAGTTGGAGATCCAGTTTGTGAGGTTGAGGGCTGCGTCGTTGGGGTCGGTGGTGAGGGTGGGTTGGTTGGCGGCGAGTGCGGAGAAGAGTTGCTCTTCAGGGATCTTGTTCCACTGTCGTCGAGGGATGGGTTGAGTGCGGAGACGGCGGGTCTCGCGTCGGAATGTGAAGTGGACGCAGCTGTGGTCGGTCCAATGAAGGGCGGAGGCGTGGCTGAAGAAGACGTGTTTGCTGGCGGAGAAGATAGGGTCGAGTGTGTGTCCGGCGATGTGGGTGGCAGTGTTCACCAGTTGTTTGAGGCCGAGGTTGGCGAGGTTGTCGAGCAGGGTGGTGGTGTTGGGGTCGTTGTTTTGTTCCAGATGGAAGTTGAGGTCGCCTAGGAGGATGTAGTCCGGTGAGGCGAGGGCGTGCGGGGAGATGAAGTCGGCGATGGCGTCGCTGAAAGGGGCGCGAGGTCCGGGAGGACGGTAGACGAGGGATCCTCTGAGGGTGGTCCTCGGGTCGGTGCGAATCTGAAAATGCAGGTGTTCAGCGGCGAGAGGGGAGTCTTCAGTGGAGGTGGTGACGCTGATGGAGTCTTTGAAGACGATGGCGATACCTCCTACTACTTGGTTGGTGCGGTCTTTCCTGGAGATCTTGTAGCCTTCGGGGATGGCGGTGGCGATGTCTGGAGCAGAGGAGGCGTTCATCCAGGTCTCCGTGATGAAGGCGACGTCCGGTGCTGTGGAGTCTAGGAGGTCCCAGAGTTCAACGGCGTGTTTGTGAACGGAGCGAGCGTTGACTAGGATGCACTTGAGGTGGTTGATGGCGCGTGGGCTTGTGGTCGTAGTTGTTGCATGGTGGAAGATGTGTTTGCAGGAGTTGCAGGCGAAGGGTCCATGGGTGCGTTTGGGGTGAGCTTGGAAGCAGGTGTTGGAGCGTCCTGGGTTGAGGGCATGGAGGGTGGTTGGGTCGTAGCGGATCATCGGGGCTTGGGAGGGCTGGGGACCAGGGGTCGTGGTGCTGGGCGCGGGCCAGGCGCGGAGGGGCGCAGACGGGGTTTCCTCTGGCGCGCCTCTGGCGCAGCGGCCGCCATATGAGGTAGCAGGGGGGGGAGGGGTCAGCTGGGGGCGAATGGGAGCTGGGGGGGCAGGGGCGTGCAGGAGGTCGCGGCTGGAAAGCGCGAGGGAGGGGGGACAGGTAGAGTGAGAAGAGCTGGGAGAGGGGGGTTTAAGGGTGGAGGGGGGAGAGTGTTAGGAGGTTTAGGAGATTAGGGAGAAAGATAGGTGTAGGGTTGTGAAGATAGGGGAGGGGGGGTTGTAGAGGTGGGTGAGGGTGAGAGGTAGAGTGAGGGGATAGGAAGATAGGTAATAGAGGGGGTGGCGGGGGGGGAGAGATAGAGAAATAGGTAGAGAGAAAAGGTAGATAGAGAAATCGATAGATAGGGAAAAAGATAGAGAGATAGGAAGATAGGAGGAGGTGGAGAGTGAGGGAGTTGGATAGTGGGATAGAGAGATGGAGAGATAGGTAGATAGGAGGAGTGAGGGAGGTAGAAAGTGAACGGGTTAGATAGGGGAGATAGAGGGGGGGATGCGAGTGGGGGAGGGGGATGAGGCAGGAGCAGGAGGGCAGGCGCGGGGAGAAGAGGACGGAGGAGGCAGAAGAGCCAAAGGCAGAAGACAAGAAGACAAGAAGAACAGAAGAACAGAAGAACAGAAGAACAGAAGACCGGAAGAACAGAAGAAACACAGAAGAACACAGAAGAACAGAGAGGAATACAGAAGAACACCGAGGAAGACAGAAGAACAGAGAAGAATACAGAAGAACTCAGAGGAAGACAGAAGAACACAGAGGAAGAAAGAAGAACACAGAGGAAGACAGAAGAACAGAGAGGAAGACAGAAGAACACAGAGGAAGACAGAAGAACACAGAGGAAGACAGAAGAACAGAGAAGAATACAGAAGAACACAGAGGAAGACAGAAGAACACCGAGGAAGACAGAAGAACACAGAGGAAGACAGAAGAAGACAGAGGAACACAGAAGAACACAGAAGAACACGGAGGAAGATACAAAAAACGAAGAAACAGAGTGCAGAAGACCACAGCAGAAGATGAGGAAGAAGAGAAGAGGAGAGAAGACGGGGAGAAGAGGAGTACAGAAGAAGAATACAGACGAGGAGAGAGGAGGAAGAACAGAGAAGAAGAAAAGAGGAAAAGAAGCAGGAGAGAGGGTGAGTAGCGCAGGGCAGAACGAGGGGCTGGGAGGTGGGGGATACTTACTGTGGGGTGGGTCTCAGGAACTCAGGAACCTGGAGGAGCTGCAGCGGCAGGGGGAGCGACCTACCCTTGGGTCAAGGGTCGCTACCACTGTCGCGCAGCGGCTGCCATATGAGGTAGGAGTGGGGGAGGGGTCAGCTGGGGGCGAATGGGAGCTGGGGGGGCGGGGGCGTGCAGGAGGTCTCGGGGGGAAAGCGCGAGGGAGGTGGGGGACAGGTAGAGTGAGAAGAGCTGGGGGAGGGGGGCTTAAGGGTGGAGGGGGGAGAGTGTTAGGAGGTTTAGGGGATTAGGGAGAAAGATAGGTGTAGGGTTGTGAAGATAGGGGAGGGGGGGTTGTAGAGGTGGGTGAGGGTGAGAGGTAGAGTGAGGGGATAGGAAGATAGGTAATAGAGGGGGTGGCGGGAGGGGGGGAGAGATAGAGAAATAGGTAGAGAGAAAAGGTAGATAGAGAAATCGATAGATAGGGAAAAAGATAGAGGGATAGGAAGATAGGAGGAGGTGGAGAGTGAGGGAGTTGGATAGTGGGATAGAGAGATGGAGAGATAGGTAGATAGGAGGAGTGAGGGAGGTAGAAAGTGAACGGGTTAGATAGGGGAGACAGGGGGGGTGCGAGTGGGGGAGGGGGATGAGGCAGGAGCAGGAGGGCAGGCACGGGGAGAAGAGGACGGAGGAGGCAGAAGAGCCGAAGGCAGAAGACAAGAAGACAAGAAGAACAGAAGAACAGAAGAACAGAAGAACAGAAGACCGGAAGAACAGAAGAAACACAGAAGAACACAGAAGAACAGAGAGGAATACAGAAAAACACAGAGGAAGACAGAAGAACAGAGAAGAATACAGAAGAACACAGAGGAAGACAGAAGAACACAGAGGAAGAAAGAAGAACACCGAGGAAGACAGAAGAACAGAGAGGAAGACAGAAGAACACAGAGGAAGACAGAAGAACACAGAGGAAGACAGAAGAACAGAGAAGAGTACAGAAGAACACAGAGGAAGACAGAAGAACACCGAGGAAGACAGAAGAACACAGAGGAAGACAGAAGAAGACAGAGGAACACAGAAGAACACAGAAGAACACGGAGGAAGATACAAAAAACGAAGAAACAGAGTGCAGAAGACCACAGCAGAAGATGAGGAAGAAGAGAAGAGGAGAGAAGACAGGGAGAAGAGGAGTACAGAAGAAGAATACAGACGAGGAGAGAGGAGGAAGAACAGAGAAGAAGAAAAGAGGAAAAGAAGCAGGAGCAGGAGAGAGGGTGAGTAGCGCAGGGCAGAACGAGGGGCTGGGAGGTGGGGGGTACTTACTGTGGGGTGGGTCTCAGGAACTCAGGAACCTGGAGGAGCTGCAGCGGCAGGGGGAGCGACCTACCCTTGGGTCAAGGGTCGCTACCACTGTCGCGCAGCGGCCGCCATATGAGGTAGGAGGGGGGGAGGGGTCAGCTGGGGGCGAATGGGAGCTGGGGGGGCGGGGGCGTGCAGGAGGTCGCGGCGGGAAAGCGCGAGGGAGGGGGGGACAGGTAGAGTGAGAAGAGCTGGGAGAGGGGGGTTTAAGGGTGGAGGGGGGAGAGTGTTAGGAGGTTTAGGAGATTAGGGAGAAAGATAGGTGTAGGGTTGTGAAGATAGGGGAGAGGGGGTTGTAGAGGTGGGTGAGGGTGAGAGGTAGAGTGAGGGGATAGGAAGATAGGTAATAGAGGGGGTGGCGGGAAGGGGGGAGAGATAGAGAAATAGGTAGAGAGAAAAGGTAGATAGAGAAATCGATAGATAGGGAAAAAGATAGAGAGATAGGAAGATAGGAGGAGGTGGAGAGTGAGGGAGTTGGATAGTGGGATAGAGAGATGGAGAGATAGGTAGATAGGAGGAGTGAGGGAGGTAGAAAGTGAACGGGTTAGATAGGTGAGATAGAGGGGGGGATGCGAGTGGGGGAGGGGGATGAGGCAGGAGCAGGAGGGCAGGCGCGGGGAGAAGAGGACGGAGGAGGCAGAAGAGCCAAAGGCAGAAGACAAGAAGACAAGAAGAACAGAAGAACAGAAGAACAGAAGACCGGAAGAACAGAAGAAACACAGAAGAACACAGAAGAACAGAGAGGAATACAGAAGAACACCGAGGAAGACAGAAGAACAGAGAAGAATACAGAAGAACTCAGAGGAAGACAGAAGAACACAGAGGAAGAAAGAAGAACACAGAGGAAGACAGAAGAACAGAGAGGAAGACAGAAGAACACAGAGGAAGACAGAAGAACACAGAGGAAGACAGAAGAACAGAGAAGAGTACAGAAGAACACAGAGGAAGACAGAAGAACACCGAGGAAGACAGAAGAACACAGAGGAAGACAGAAGAAGACAGAGGAACACAGAAGAACACAGAAGAACACGGAGGAAGATACAAAAAACGAAGAAACAGAGTGCAGAAGACCACAGCAGAAGATGAGGAAGAAGAGAAGAGGAGAGAAGACGGGGAGAAGAGGAGTACAGAAGAAGAATACAGACGAGGAGAGAGGAGGAAGAACAGAGAAGAAGAAAAGAGGAAAAGAAGCAGGAGAGAGGGTGAGTAGCGCGGGGCAGAACGAGGGGCTGGGAGGTGGGGGGTACTTACTGTGGGGTGGGTCTCAGGAACTCAGGAACCTGGAGGAGCTGCAGCGGCAGGGGGAGCGACCTACCCTTGGGTCAAGGGTCGCTACCACTGTCGCGCAGCGGCTGCCATATGAGGTAGGAGGGGGGGAGGGGTCAGCTGGGGGCGAATGGGAGCTGGGGGGGCGGGGGCGTGCAGGAGGTCGCGGCGGGAAAGCGCGAGGGAGGTGGGGGACAGGTAGAGTGAGAAGAGCTGGGGGAGGGGGGCTTAAGGGTGGAGGGGGGAGAGTGTTAGGAGGTTTAGGGGATTAGGGAGAAAGATAGGTGTAGGGTTGTGAAGATAGGGGAGGGGGGGTTGTAGAGGTGGGTGAGGGTGAGAGGTAGAGTGAGGGGATAGGAAGATAGGTAATAGAGGGGGTGGCGGGAGGGGGGAGAGATAGAGAAATAGGTAGAGAGAAAAGGTAGATAGAGAAATCGATAGATAGGGAAAAAGATAGAGAGATAGGAAGATAGGAGGAGGTGGAGAGTGAGGGAGTTGGATAGTGGGATAGAGAGATGGAGAGATAGGTAGATAGGAGGAGTGAGGGAGGTAGAAAGTGAACGGGTTAGATAGGGGAGATAGAGGGGGGATGCGAGTGGGGGAGGGGGATGAGGCAGGAGCAGGAGGGCAGGCGCGGGGAGAAGAGGACGGAGGAGGCAGAAGAGCCGAAGGCAGAAGACAAGAAGACAAGAAGAACAGAAGAACAGAAGAACAGAAGAACAGAAGAGCAGAAGACCGGAAGGACTGAAGACCGGAAGAGCAGAAGACCGGAAGAACAGAAGAAACACAGAAGAACACAGAAGAACAGAGAGGAATACAGAAGAACACCGAGGAAGACAGAAGAACAGAGAAGAATAAAGAAGAACACAGAGGAAGACAGAAGAACACAGAGGAAGAAAGAAGAACACCGAGGAAGACAGAAGAACAGAGAGGAAGACAGAAGAACACAGAGGAAGACAGAAGAACACAGAGGAAGACAGAAGAACAGAGAAGAATACAGAAGAACACAGAGGAAGACAGAAGAACACCGAGGAAGACAGAAGAACACAGAGGAAGACAGAAGAAGACAGAGGAACACAGAAGAACACAGAAGAACACGGAGGAAGATACAAAAAACGAAGAAACAGAGTGCAGAAGACCACAGCAGAAGATGAGGAAGAAGAGAAGAGGAGAGAAGACGGGGAGAAGAGGAGTACAGAAGAAGAATACAGACGAGGAGAGAGGAGGAAGAACAGAGAAGAAGAAAAGAGGAAAAGAAGCAGGAGCAGGAGAGAGGGTGAGTAGCGCGGGGCAGAACGAGGGGCTGGGAGGTGGGGGGTACTTACTGTGGGGTGGGTCTCAGGAACTCAGGAACCTGGAGGAGCTGCAGCGGCAGGGGGAGCGACCTACCCTTATGTAGAACAATTTATTAATTTGTGCAATTATAACAACAATATATTGCTTCATATTTATAGTTTTTAGAGTTAAGGTTATTTAGAAAAATTGTAATGGTTTGGGTTGTGGCCAAAGTTAGATGAAAACCAATCTATCCCTATAGTTAACATCTCTGGTAAGAAGCTAGGAGACCAATTTTTTACCACAAATTTTAAGTTGATTTTAAATTGTTTACTTTTTATTTGTGTGTAGTTTTTTTATTTTTAATGTGGGTAAGGATTGTATGAGTCGCTATTTGCTATTTCCTTTATGGGGAGAAGAACAAGAGGAAAGCTAATGGACTGACTGTTACAGTGGGTAACAGGGGGTCAGTTATTGGGAGGCAGCTAGACCTCCACCATGGAGGCTTTGTTGTTGGCATGTGTGTGATTCCAGTAGCCTTTTAAAATGGTCCACGTGCAGCAGTCATGCTGAAGGTGCATTATAGGAGCACCAAAGGCAGAGCCATCTGCACCTATCCACACCTGGATGGAGCCAGGTGTCAGCCATTATGCCAATTTGCAGAATTCTATGTTGTACTAGCTTAGGGACCTGCAGGCGATGGCCTCTGATTTAATAAAAGAGACTCACCTTCGACTACTGGAACTAGATATATGAAGACACACCGAAGTAGTAGTAAGATTTGAAAGCACTGCAAGTTACATCTCCATGGTGTTTTTGCTAATGAAGCAATGGATCTCTTGATGCTTACAGAGACAAGGCTCAAAATATGTTTCAGTAGCAGATATTCACCTTATTGTTACCACCTGCTTTCACCTTCACTTTCAAAATAAGAATGATAACAAAACAGAAGGAGTAGTAGCCATGATGTGAGGGACAGTGTTGCTACCACCACCCATTTTGTTAATGAGATTTATTATAGAGATTCTGAAGGTTGAGCTTATCTTTATATCCACTTATACTCTATATCATTATTTTATCATCCTCTTGAGCATGCATAATATTATCCATATAAACTCTTGAAAATAACTAATTGATTGTTGGTTAAGACCTCCAACTTAATGGTGATGAGGAGTCCAATTATCCAGCAAATAGGAATAATTCATTCAATAGAATCACTTATGAATATTTTGATTGCATTAATTTGCTCAATCTTACCCATTTAATTAACTTGTGATAGCTTGAAAAGAGCAATACTGTGGACCCTGTATGGGACATTAAGCCTAGCTGTGACATACTGTCAGTTTACCCTTACATTAGGTCAGACCATGATTTAATCACATGTGAAATATCACTTATGGCATTTATGGCAGGTAGGTGCTCTTTAGGCACTCTGCCTTTCAAGTCTGGAGAAAAGCTTTTTTTAGGGCCTGATTCACAGAGATAAAACTACTATTTGTTGGAGTCAATAAATCAGGTGACCTGGACATGTTGACTGTTTAGGTTAGCAGGATGTCTCATTGTTTCTCATCAAACATCCTGAACATGACAGAGGGGGCACCTCCATGTCACATACACATCCAGGATAAAGATGCTGCCTGCCTGCAACCTACCAGATCATTGTCTATCCATCAAGGTACCCTCTGTGTCAGGTCCAGGTCACCTATTTAACCCAAAGGTAGGGTAACACATCAAATATAAAGTAGTACAAGTATAAGAGTCTTATAACTCATGCTTTGTGTGATAGTAATTTAAGGTAAGCAGAGATGATGGTGGCCCTGGTGAAGGCAGCTGACCTGTTCTGGGTTATTAAAGTAGCCAAAACATACTAGCTGTTTAGATTTGATGGTTGGCTCATTATTTCTCATCAGAAATCCACTCATTATAGGTTTTTGATTATATTTAGGGCACCCAATCAATAAAGAGGAAAGCCTAATGGGTAGACCCCAAGGTATTTTAAACACTGATCTGGATACTTGCTTATATCCATACATGTATCAAGAACTCCTGAATAGCGGTTGTGTCTGCCAAGGTAGTATTCACTTACATTTTGCAGTAAGCCATCAGTGCTGAAGCAAGTGACAATAATCAGTGGGTTAGCTGACCTTTACAAATTATAATTTGCTGTGTGCTATGAAGACTATGATTAACCAACTACTATATGCCACCAACTATGATTGCAAATGGAGTATCACAGGATTCATCCTTATCTTTTCAAGATATATATTTCATAGCTGGCTAAGACTCTGACAGCTTTGATCTACAACTTGTACAGGTATGTGGGGGACTCACAGATTTTGTTAAGTCTCTCCAACAACCCAGCCACACCTAAGGCTTTCCAATGATGGATTCTGTTTATCTGAGAGTGGATGGCTTCCAATCACTTAAAGCTGGATGCGGAGAGGAAAGAGATACTAGTTGTGTGTTGGAAGTCTATCTTTTAGCATCTAACTTATTGGTCTCCATATCTTGGCCCTTGAACTGAGCCATTCACTGTTGTATTGAGCCTAGATGAGATGAACCTCTTACACGCAAATATCAGATTTCTATGGTTGTCTTCCTGCTTCTAATATCTGTGCATTCTGCATAAAGATTTCCCATTCTTAACCAAGGTAAAAAACTAGCGGTGTCTGCCATTTTCTTATCCAGATTGGACTACTCTAATGAGCTGTACCTTCACTTACCACAATATTTGTTTAGAAAACTGCAAATGATACAGAACGCTGCAACTAGACTGGTTTTGACTAAACCCAGATTCTCCCCTTGCCCCCTTTCTTAACTGACTTGCATTGGTACATATAACTAAGCGCTCACAATTCAAGGGCTTGGGCCTCATTTTCAAAACTCTTCATAATTAGGCCCGTGACTTTTGGCAGCTAGGCTTAAAAATATTGCCCCAACCACAATCTTTAATCATCAGTTACACTTATGTCATGATCTGTGGCAATTAACTATTTACACGCCTTGTTCGCCCTAAATGGGCAAAACTATATTGTTACTCTTTGACAGAATCAGAAGTGGCAGGGTTTTCCCACTACAGTTACAATTGCTCACATGAAAATTGTGCTAGTTTGATTCCTAATTTCTGTGAACATATTGTTGTTTCCAAGGTTTGTTAGTGGTCTTGAAAGTCAACACTAGCAAAATATTATGAACACACGCAAACGTTTGTGGTGATTCACCAAATACTTGCAGGTAATTTCTCACTCAGAATAAGGGTTGACATTTGCTTATTAAGGGGTATGAGTAAATGCAAATTTGATGTGGGAGAGTGGAGGTTACTACCTTTAATTTAATGCTGAATGGGGGGCAATTTATTGGGAAATATGTTTCTCTTATGGAGAAAAATATGTTTGCAGTGATGAGTGCATATTTGCTGCATGTAGTCTGTTACAGTACTTTAAAGCTAAATTACTGAATATTCAAAGAAGTTTGTGACTACTGTAGATATCGAAGACCGCTAACTTCACTGTTGGAACTCTTTCTGAATACCAGATTTAGGCATAATCCTTAAGAGGTTGATTTAGCTCATTTCAGTGACGCTCTGGTCAATTGAGACTCACATGTATAGAATGAATGTTAAACACCATTAAGAATGTTTGGAAACATCCACAAAGCTTTGGGGCAATTAATTAGTTTCTTAATGTTCACAATACCGCCTATCTAGTAGAATAAAATTGTGGGTCATATCTCTTAAAATTAACAATGGAAGTTATAATTTAAGAGAGTCTCTGCGACAGATTTGGCTGCAGAAGTGATATTTTACTTTCCTACACAGTGATAAATTTTCTTTGCCACCTCTGAAGGTAAACAATAGAATGTTACACAATAACATAAAAAGCAAAATAACAACACCTTTAAAACATATCAGGCACAATGAAATACTGAAAACATGAATGCAGCACAACAACCACAGTAAAACTCTTCATTTAGCAGTAATGAAACACAAAAGCACAACAGCCCAAAAAACAAAGGAACACATCAGCCCCACTACAAAATGCAGTATAAGTATGCTCAAACCTCATTGCCACGTAGTACCATTTTCAGAAACCTCTTTTCATAATACAGTGGTAAAACGCGTTTGCACCAAGTACTGTCTTAACTTACAAAGGATATGAAAAAGTAAGATCAAAAATATTTTGTGATTGGGCACATCAGATTTCAGCTGGACTTATAGACATAGCAACAGAACAAAACTCACCCTGTCACAGATCTGGGTTAAATTCACTGTTCCTTTGCTCATCATGCCACCCCAGTTTGGACCCAGCCATATGCAAATCAGTCTTAACTCTACTCCCCATGTGAACAGTCAAGCTGAAACTGCCAGGCCAGGTCCTCTCTAGATAGGAAACAAGCATCCTGGGACCTGTTTTGGGGTACCACCCCTCATCAGCCAGACTAGCTTGAATCCAGTCATACAGTGAGCAAGGAGCCCATGTCTAGGCAAACCCTGGCCACTCAGAGTGAACATAGCAACAAAACAAAATGATGGACGTAGTGCTGAAACTTTTCAGACACTTACCCCAATCACAGATCTGGGTTACATCCATTGCTCTTTTGCTCACCATACCACACCAGTTTGAACCCAGCCATATACAAATCAGTCTTGACCCTGCTCCCCATGGGAACAACCCATCCTGAACTGCAAGGGAATTTCCTCCCTGGACAGGAAAGAATAATCCTGGGCCCTGTTTAAGAGTATTACACCCACATCAGCCAGGCTAGCATGAATCAAGTGGCACAGTTAGCAAGGGACCCATGTCTGGGCATACCCTGGCCACGTAGGATGAACATAGCAACACAACAAGATGATGGACGGAGTGCTGAAACTTTTCAGACACTCAACTTTTAAATATATACCAAATAGAATTTAAAAGTACATTTGTTTGGCAATTTCCCAAAAAAACTTTGGTGAATGCTTGTAGATTATACTATCCTGATTTAAAAGAACACATCTCTTTTTTTTCCGGACATAAATAACAATAACAAATACATTATATATTTATGACCAAACATGTAAGAACTTGGGTTGTTGTTGAATGGGGTGTGAGACGAGGTCAAGCAGTAACCACAATCCATTTCAGGGTAAGACACAAACAAACCCCAGATTAGCCTGTGCTCACCCCCCTGGTAGCTTGTCAGGCTTAACTTAGAGACAATGTAAAAAGTATTTGGACAACACTTCAAACAGTACTACAGTGAAAACACACCACAAAAGGAGGCCACAGCAGATTTTGAAAGATAGATTATTTTTGATAAATAAAACAAGACCAGAATGACAAAAATCGAGTTAGTACAAAAAGAGATATTGATTGTTATAATTTTTAAAGAAAATAGTGCAGAAACTGTGGATATCTGGTCAAGCCAGACAGGGACAATGTCAATGTTCAGACCGACTGTGATTGGGCATGGGTCAGCTACAGAGACCCTGTTATGCTACACAGAACAAAAGTACTTTGAATCCTGGTTTGCATAGCATTGCATGGATTTGCATGTGTTGCACAGCTGAATCGATCCATCGGTTCCAAGAAGTACTGTGTCTGCTGTGACGATGTTGAGGATCCCGTCAAGGGAGCTTGTGGTGCAAAGTCTAGTGTCAGGGAGGCGATATGCAGTCTGGGCGATGAGTCCAGCCCGAAAAGCTAAATAGCTTTAATGCAGAGTCCAGATTTGTCGCTGAGGCTGCCGATGATGATAAATGAGAGGGCCTGTGTCTAGGATATGTTGTGCAGCAGCAGTTCCAAAGGCGATGCGACCTGTGGTAGGAATGCGGGTCTTTGTGATGGGTCCAATCCACATAGCTGCAACAATGCATCCATTCTGCTCAGGGCTGCACCACACAGCTAGGAGATGTGTCAGTTCTACTGGACCCACAGGCTGGCAGAGCACTTTAGGTCCACTTCCAAGGGTACAGGACTGGAGTGGCACCACTGTGCAAGACAAACTCACAGATAGCAGAGTCCAGGTGCAAGGTTTTTGGATGCCTGTTGTGTCCCTGAGGCTTCATACCAGGACACCAGCCAACCAGTTACTGTGTTCCCTGTGGGTTCTGGGTTCAACAGATACAGGTCTAGTCCTTCTCACCCAGGCAAGAAGACAGCAGTCAGCAGGTCAGCAGAGCAAAGCAAGAGTCCAGCAAAGTGCAGTCTAGAAGAGTGGCAGTCTTTCAGCAACAGAGTGGTCCTTCTATCTGGCAGAGTATCCATAGGTCCAGAGGTGTACTAACTTGGTGGTGTAGAGGTCCATCTTTTATACTTTGGTACCCTGGTTGTGGAAGTTTGGAGAAGCTTCTAAACAATGACTTTGAAGTGCAAGGAATTACCTGCCTCCCCTTTCCTAGCTCTAAGCTGGCTTGAGTGACAGTGCGGGAACATTAGGGCCCGTATTTATACTCCGTTTGCGCCGAATTAGCGTTGTTTTTTTCGACGCAAATTCGGCGCAAAACTAACGCCATATTTATACTTTGGCGTTAGACGCGTATAGCGCCAAAGTATGAGTAAAGAGCGTCATTTTTTTGCGTGAACGCCTTCCTTGCGTTAATGAGATGCAAGGAAGGCGTTCCCGTCTAAAAAAATGACGGCGACGCAAATGCGTCGTATTTATACTCCCGGGCAAAAATCACGCCCGGGAGGTGGCGGGTCAAAAAACCCCGCATTTGCGCCACTATTTAACGCCTGGGTCAGGGTAGGCGTTAAGGGGCCTGTGGGCTCAAAATGAGCCAACAGGTGCCCTCCCCTGCCCCCAGGGACCCCCCTGCCACCCCTGCCCACCCCAGGAGGACACCCAAGGATGGAGGGACCCACCCCAGGGACATTCAGGTAAGTTCAGGTAAGTATAATTTTTTTAATTTTTTTTTTTTTTTTGGGTGGCATAGGGGGGCCTTATTTGTGCCCCCCTACATGCCACTATGCCCAATGACCATGCCCAGGGGACATAAGTCCCCTGGGCCTGGCCATTGGGCAAGGGGGCATGACTCCTGTCTTTACTAAGACAGGAGTCATTTAAATGGCATCTGGGCGTCGAAAATAATGGCGCAAATCGGGTTGAGGCGATTTTTTTGCCTCAACCTGACTTGCCCCATTTTAAGACGCCCTAACGCCATTTTCCCCCTACGCCGGCGCTGCCTGGTCTACGTGGTTTTTTTCCACGCACACCAGGCAGCGCCGGTCTGCTAGCGCCGGCTAACGCCATTCCATAAATACGGCGCCCGCATGGCGCTTCAGAATGGCGTTAGACGGCGCTAAATTTTTTGACGCTAAACTGCGTTAGCGCAGTTTAGCGTCAAAAAGTATAAATATGGGCCTAGGTCCTTTGTGTCTGGACAGGACACAGCCTATGCAGGTGTAAGTGAGGCTGTGCCCAGCTACTCCCTCCCATCCTTACCATCCTGTCAGTAATGTGACCAGAGACACGCTGCAGGCACCAAATGGTTAAGGCAAGATTTTTCTAAAACTGGCAATTTCAGAACTTCAATTCAAAATCTGACCACAAGTTAGGATTTTAAAATTTGATACCAGGGACAATAAACTTGAAAGGGTTATCTCTTCTTATTTGGAAATTACACATATAACATGAAATAAGGCAGCTTCAATGTTATCTTATGGGAGAGAGTGGCCTTGCAGTATCAGGACATGTAAAACTTAAAAGTACACATCCTATTTTTTTTAAATACACTGCAGCCTGCCCTCAGGGCTGTCCAGGGCCTACCCCAAGGATGTCTTATATGTATTAAAAAGGAAAAATTGGACCTGGCAAAAGGTTTACCTTCCAAGGTCAAAATGGCAGTTTAAAACTGCACACACGGGGCCTCAAGCACAGGTCTGAGATATGTTTAAAGGACTACTTAAGTTATGGAACAATCACTGCTACAGACTGCATGGGCTGTGCCCTGTCCAGACACAAAGGGCCTAATCATAGTACCATTTAAATACATACCCTGGGCACATGTAGTGTCACTTTACTAGGGACATACAAATTAATTAAAAATACTATGGCCCATATTTATACTTTTTGACGCTAAACTGCGCTAACGCAGTTTAGCGTCAAAAAGTTTTGCGCCGGCTAACGCCATTCTGAAGCGCCATGCGGGCGCCGTATTTATTGAATGGCGTTAGCCGGCGCAAGCAGACCGGCGCTGCCTGGTGTGCGCGAGAAAAACCACGTACACCAGGCAGCGCCGGCGTAGGTGGAAAATGGCGCATGGGCGTCTTAAAATGGGGCAAGTCAGGTTACGTCGAAAAAATCGTCGTAACCTGACTTGCGCCATTTATTTTCGACGCCCATCCCCCATCAACATGACTCCTATCATTGTAAAGATAGGAGTCATGCCCCCTTGCCCAATGGCCAGGCCCAGGGGACTTCTGTCCCCTGGGCATGGTCATTGGGCATTGTGGCATGTAGGGGGGCACAAATCAGGCCCCCCTATGCCAAAAAAAATTATTAAAAAAAAATAAAAAAATACTTACCTGAATGTCCCTGGGGTGGGTCCCTCCAGCCTTGGGTGTCCTCCTGGGGTGGCCAAGGGTGGCAGGGGGGGTCCCTGGGAGCAGGGGAGGGCACTCTGGGCTCATTTCGAGCCCACTTGTCCCTTAACGCCATGCCTGACCCAGGCATTAAAAAGCGGCGCAAATGCGCCGTTTTTAGCCACGCCCACTCCCGGGCGTCTCTTTTGCCCGGGAGTATAAATACCACGTAAAGGCCTGGGAGTCATTTTTTAGACGGGAACGCCTCCCTTGCATATCATTAACGCAAGGAAGGGGTTCACGCTAAAAAATGACGCACATTCCGGGAACTTTGGCGCTATTCGCCTCTAACACCATAGTATAAATATGGCGTTAGTTGGCGTTAGTTTAGCGTCGAATTTGCGTCTAAAAAAACGACGCAAATTCGGCGCAACCAGAGTATAAATACGGCCCTATATGGGTATAAGCACTGGTTAGCAGTGGCGACATGCACATAGTTGCCCTAAAGTCAACAAAAACAATTTCAGTGGCAAGTAGAAGGAAGAAGGCAAAAGCTCTGAGGATGACCCTGCAGAGAGGGCCAGGTCCACAACTCATTATTTATTTCCACATTTCAAGATTATAAAACTGAGGCCCATATTTATACTTTTTGACACAAAACTGCGCTAACGCAGTTTTGCGTCAAAAAAATTAGCGCCGGCTAACGCCATTCTGAAGCGCCATGCGGGTGCCGTATTTATTGAATGACGTTAGCCGGCGTTAGCCGCCGGCGCCGTCTGGTGTGCGTTAAAAAAAACGACGTACACCAGGCAGCGCCGGCGTAGGGGGGAAATGGAGTATGGGCGTCCAAAAATGGTGCAAGTCAGGCTGAGGCAAAAAAATCACCTCAACCCGATTTGCGCCATTTTTTTTCCACTCCCAACCCCCATTGAAATGACTCCTGTCTTAGCAAAGACAGGAGTCATGCCCCCTTGCCCAATGGCCATGCCCACGGGACTTATGTCCCCTGGGCATGGTCATTGGGCATAGTGGCATGTAGGGGGGCACAAATCAGGCCCCCCTATGCCACAAAAAAAATTTAAACAAAATTACTTACCTGAACTTACCTTAATGTCCCTGGGGTGGGTCCCTCCATCCTTGGGTGTCCTCCTGGGGTGGACAAGGGTGGCAGGGGGTGTCCCTGGGGGCAGGGGAGGGCACCTCTGGGCTCATTCTGAGCCCACAGGTCCCTTAACGCCTGCCCTGACCCAGGCGTTAAAATCCGGCGCTAATGCGGGTTTTTTAGACCCGCCCACTCCCGGGCGTCATTTTTGCCCGGGAGTATAAATACGACGCATATGCATCTGAGTCATTTTTTAAGACGGGAACGCCTACCTTGCATATCATTAACGCAAGGAAGGTGTTCACGCAAAAAAATGACACTAACTCCATGAACTTTGACGCTAGACGCGTCTAACGCCAAAGTATAAATATGGAGTTAGTTTTGCGTCGAATTTGCGTCGAAAAAAACGACGCAAATTCGGCGCAAACGGAGTATAAATATGCCCCTGAATCTTTTGTGTTCAATACTTCTCCAGAAACAACTATCCAGGTTGTTTTGGATTTAAACGAAGAGATAAAGATCCAACTCACCCTTTGAAGTTGATGAAATAGGCTCAAAGTTTAGAGATTATAAAAGACAAATATGGAATTCCATGTTGCAAGAAATTGGGTTATTGAATGAGGGGCCAGAAGCCCCACTCAGCAACAACCACACTCCTTGGTAGAGTGCACTGCAAAAAAAGTCACTAAATTAACCTGTTACCAACCCTCTGGCAGCTTGATGCAAATCAGTCAGGATTAATTTAGAAACAATTCGAAAATGAATCAATTCAGCACTCAAACTGTGATAAATTGAGAACCCAACACCCAACATCGAAAAATTCTGAGCTAATTTAGAAAATAGTACTAAGGGCCTGATTTTGAGTTTGGTGGAAGGGTTACCCCGTCACAATAGTTATAGATATCCCATCAGCCAAACCAGAAATCAGGCCCTACATTTTAATAAAGAAAATTATACCAAACGACAAAAATCCACCAGCAATACCGGAGATATTCAGGGCCTTATTTATACTTTTTGGTGCAAAACTGCACTAAGGCAGTTTTGCCCCAAAAAGTTTTGCCCCGGCTTGCACCATTTTTTAGCACCAGCTGGGCACCATATTTATGGAATGGTGCAAGCCGGTGCAAAGGGTAGGCAAGCTTAAAAAAAAATGACGTTAGGCAGTTTTGAGTCAAAATAAATGATTCTGACCAGATTAGCATCATTTTTTTACGCTAAGGGGCATATTTATGCTATGTTTGCACTGAATTAGCGTCATTTTTTTAACTCTAATTCAGTGCAAAACCAACTCCATATTTATACTTTGGTGCTAGACCTGTCCTGCACCAAATTTATGGAGTTAAAGTCATTTTTTGGAAGTGGAAACCTACCTTGCCTTAATGAGATGCAAGGTAGGCGTTCCCATGCAAAAAAATGACTCTATGGCCTTAACACCATATTTATACTCCCATGTAAGAAATGGTGCAAGGGAGGTAGGAGAGGTCAAAAAATGGGGCAAAGC
Organism: Pleurodeles waltl; assembly: GCF_031143425.1. Classification (NCBI taxonomy): domain Eukaryota; kingdom Metazoa; phylum Chordata; class Amphibia; order Caudata; family Salamandridae; genus Pleurodeles; species Pleurodeles waltl. The sequence continues at coordinate 931,016,154 of NC_090447.1, forward strand.
TTGCTTTGCCCCATTTTTTAAGACCTGGGTCAGGGCAGGTGTTAGGGGACCTGTGGCCCTATTTCCATGGTGGAACACCATGGAATAAGCCCAGAGGTGCCCTCCCTAGGCCCCAGGGGCACCCCCACCCACACTAGAGGGACTGCAGGATGGGGGACCCCATCCCAGGTAAGTACAGGTAAGTGCATTTTGGCCCATATTTATACTTTTTGACGCAAAACTGCGCTAACGCAGTTTTGCGTCAAAAAAATTAGCGCCGGCTAACGCCATTCTGAAGCACCATGCAGGCACCGTATTTAATGAATGACGTTAGCCGGCTTTAGCCGCCGGCGCCGTCTGGTGTGCGTTAAAAAAAACGACGTACACCAGGCAGCGCCAGCGTAGGGGAAAATGGAGCTTGGGCGTCAAGAAATGGGGCAAGTCAGGTTGAGGCAATTTTTTCGCCTCAACCCGATTTGCGCCATTTTTTACGACTCCCAACCCCCATAGAAATGACTCGTGTCTTAGCAAAGACAGGAGTCATGCCCCCTTGCCCAATGGCCATGCCCAGGGGACTTATGTGGCTTCTCTCAGATCCCAGAACTTTCTGTCACCGAAATGACAGGAAAAAGTATTTTTTGGCCAAATTTTGAGATTTGCAAAGGATTCTGGGTAATAGAACCTGGCCTAAGCCCCACAAGCCACCCCATCTTGGATTCCCCTAGGTGTCTAGTTTTTAAAAATGCACAGGTTTGCTAGGTTTCCCTAGGTGGCGGTTGAGCTAGAGGCCAAAATCCACAGCTAGACACTTTGTAAAAAACAGCTCTGTTTTCTTTCTGAAAATGTGATGTGTCCACGTCGTGTTTTGGGGCATATCCTGTCGCGGGCGCCAGGCCTACCCACACAAGTGAGGTACCATTTTTATCAGGAGCCTTGGGGGAACACTGGGTGGAAGGAAATTTGTGGCTCCTCTCAGATTCCAGAACTTTCTGTCACCGAAATGACAGGAAAAAGTGTTTTTTGGGCCACATTTTGAGGTTTGCAAAGGATTCTGGGTAACAGAACCTGGTCAGAGCCCCACAAGTCACCCCATCTTGGATTCCCCTGCGTGTCTAGTTTAAAAAAATGCGCAGGTTTGCTACGTTTCCCCAGGTGCCGGCTGAGCTAGAGGCCAAAATCCACAGCTAGGCACTTTGTAAAAAACTGCTCTGTTTTCTTTCTGAAATTGTGATGTGTCCACATCGTGTTTTGGAGCATATCCTGTCGCAGGTGCTAGGCCTACCCACACAAGTGAGGTACCATTTTTATTGGGAGACTTGGGGGAACGCTGGGTGGAAGGAAATTTGTGGCTCCTCTCAGATCCCAGAACTTTCTGTCACCGAAATGACAGGAAAAAGTGTTTTTTGGCCAAATTTTGAGATTTGCAAAGGATTCTGGGTAACAGAACCTGGCCTAAGCCCCACAAGCCACCCCATCTTGGATTCCCCTAGGTGTCTAGTTTTTAAAAATGCACAGGTTTGCTAGGTTTCCCTAGGTGGCGGCTGAGCTAGAGGCCAAAATCCACAGCTAGACACTTTGTAAAAAACAGCTCTGTTTTCTTTCTGAAAATGTGATGTGTCCACGTCGTGTTTTGGGGCATATCCTGTCGTGGGCGCCAGGCCTACCCACACAAGTGAGGTACCATTTTTATCAGGAGCCTTGGGGGAACACTGGGTGGAAGGAAATTTGTGGCTCCTCTCAGATTCCAGAACTTTCTGTCACCGAAATGACAGGAAAAAGTGTTTTTTGGGCCACATTTTGAGGTTTGCAAAGGATTCTGGGTAACAGAACCTGGTCAGAGCCCCACAAGTCACCCCATCTTGGATTCCCCTGCGTGTCTAGTTTTAAAAAATGCGCAGGTTTGCTACGTTTCCCCAGGTGCCGGCTGAGCTAGAGGCCAAAATCCACAGCTAGGCACTTTGTAAAAAACAGCTCTGTTTTCTATCTGAAAATGTGATGTGTCCACGTCGTGTTTTGGGGCATATCCTGTCGCGGGCGCTAGGCCTACCCACACAAGTGAGGTACCATTTTTATCCAGTGACTTAGGGGAACGATGGGTGGAAGGAAATTTGTGGCTCCTCTCAGATTCCAGAACTTTCTGTCACCAAAATGACAGAAAAAAGTGTTTTTTGGGCCACATTTTGAGGTTTGCAAAGGATTCTGGGTAACAGAACCTGGTCCGAGCCCCACAGGTCACCCCATCTTGGATTCCCCTAGGTGTCTAGTTTTAAAAAATGTGCAGGTTTGCTAGGTTCCCCCAGGTGCCGGCGGAGCTAGAGGCCAAAATCCACAGCTTGTCTTTCTCTACATTTTTTCCTTCCAAATGTAAGACAGTCTGTAAAAAAGACATCTATTTGAGAAATGTCCTGTAATTCACATGCTAGTATGGGCACCCCAGAATTCAGAGATGTGCAAATAACCACTGCTTCTCAACACCTTATCTTGTGTCCATTTTGGAATTACAAATGTTTTCTTGATACCTATTTTTCACTTTTTATATTTCATCAAATTAATTGCTGTATACCCGGTATAGAATGAAAACCCATTGCAAGGTGCAGCTCATTTATTGGCTCTGGGTACCTAGGGTTCTTGATTAACCTACAAGCCCTATAATCCCCGCAACCAGAAGAGTCCAGCTGACGTAACGGTATATTGCTTTCAAAAATCTGACATGGCAGGAAAAAGTTACAGAGTAAACGTGGAGAAAAATGGCTGTTTTTTTCACCTCAATTTCAATATTTTTTTATTTCAGCTGTTGTTTTCTGTAGGAAACCCTTGTAGGATCTACACAAATGACCCCTTCCTGAATTCAGAATTGTGTCTACTTTTCAGAAATGTTTAGCTTTCTGGGTTCCAGCATTGGTTTCACAACCATTTCTGTCACTAACTGGAAGGAGGCTGAAAGCACAGAAAATAGTAAAAATGGGGTATGTCCCAGTAAAATGCCAACATTGTGTTGAAAAATTGGGTTTTCTGATTCAAGTTTGCTTGTTCCTGAAAGCTGAGAAGATGTTAATTTTAGCACTGCAAACCCTTTGTTGATGCCATTTTCAGTGGAAAAACCACAAGCCTTCTTCTGCAGCCCTTTTTTCCCATTCTTTTGAAAAAAAAAAAATTTTCACTGTATTTTGGCTAATTTCTTGGTCTCCTTCAGGGGAACCCACAAAGTCTGGGTACCTCTAGAATCCCTAGGATGTTGGAAAAAATGGATGCAAATTTGGCGTGGGTAGCTTATGTGGTCAAAAAGTTAGGAGGGCCTAAGTGCAAACTGCCCCAAACAGCCAAAAAAAGGCTTGCCACCTGAGGGGGAAAAGGCCTGGCAGTGAAGGGGTTAATGAATAAACTACAAAATGACACAACACAGGTTTAAAAAATAGAAAATATTTATCTAAACAAAACAAGGCCAAAATGACAAAAATCCACAATACACAAGTCAAGTTATCAGTTAAAAAGCAAAAAGAGTCTTTATGTAGATTTAAACACACACTAACACAGTTAGCATGAAAATGTACCTTGGGTGCGTTAAAAATAACCTGCACAGGCGAGTGTGCATCAAAAAGGGCTTGCGATGCGTCGATTTCACTCACGAACGAGACCTTGCGTCGTTTCTCGTTTCGTCGGGTGGGGCGCGTTGTTTCTTCTCTCTGCAGGAAAGCGATGCATCGATCCAGTCAGCACTCTCGGGTTTGGGCAGGCCTTGCAGAGTTTTTACATGCCCACTGGTACTGGCATCGGAAATCCAGCTGCATGATGATCCAAAAATCACGCAGCACGGGTTGTGATCTCCCAGCCTCCATCACCGATGCTGTGCGGCGTTTCTCCAACTCTTTGCTTTGATTCTTCGGTCGCATTGCAGGCGAGCGCCGATTTTCAGCCGCAAAGCCAGCGGCACATAGATTTTTCATCCGCAGATCGGAGTCACGTCAATCTTTTCCCCACACAGCATTCTGTGAGTGAATTTCTTCCTCTTAGGCTGCCAGCTTCTCCTTTTCAGGGTCCCAGGAACTGGATAGACACCACAGGGCAGAGTAGGAGTCTCTCCAGAGACTCCAGGTGCTAGTTGAGAGAAATCTTTTCTGTCCCTGAGACTTCAAACAACAGGAGGCAAGCTCTAAATCAAGCCCTTGGAGATCTTCACAAGATGGAAGGCACACAAAGTCCAGTATTTGCCCTCTTACTCTGGCAGAAGCAGCAACTGCAGGATAGCTCCACAAAGCACAGTCACAGGCAGGGCAGCTCTTCTTCCTCAGCTCTTCTCCAGGCAGAAGTTCTTCTTGGTTTCCAGAAGTGTTCTAAAGTCTGTGGTTTTGGGTGCCCTTCCTATACCTAATTTCTCCTTTGAAGTACTTCAAAGCAAAGTCTGTCTTGAATGTGAAATCCTGCCTTGCCCAGGCCAGGCCCCATACACTCTCCAGGGGGTTGAAGACTGCATTGTATGAGGACAGGTCCTTTCAGGTGTGAGTGACCACTCCTCCTCTCCCTCCTTGCACAGATGGCTCATCAGGATAAGCAGGAGCCAACGCATCCCTTTATGATTAATTTATTCACTTTGGGACTCGTTTTAGGCCAATGAATCTTTTGACCCTGATTGAAGATACCTTAGGACGAGATAGCTGATCAACATGCCAATTAATGGGTCAATAACGTCATGAATATTGACCAAAATAAGACAATTCAAATTAGTCAAAGACATTAATAAGACTCGATAACCACCATGACCTTTCAGTCATGAATAACCACACCAGTTTAGTACAAGTTTGTGATATTTTTTCCCTATTGATTACAATTCTACTAGTAACTTTATTAATCTCAAAACCAAGAAACACATTAGCATAGTCACAATATGGCAACTCTGATAAGATTTCATCAAAGCAAGAATCACGAATATTAGAACATAGCACAACGTCAACATAGGTTATCCTCAGCAGAGTATCATTATCGCATTATTCAACAAAGCATAGATTCAGTCATTTGTCTATTTGCGTCTATTTAGTGAACCCCTTAACTAACCTCGAATTAGCAGTGGCATGTTGGGCTTTATGCAAAACAATTTAGTAGCATCAATTTAGAAAACATCTAGCTATGGTCTCTGTCAAAAGAAGCAGTTGGTACGTAGAAAGGAAAATCAAACAGACAATCACAATTTCATTGTCATATAGTTACCCTCTGTATTGAGTCAGCATACAGATTCAGTCTTCGTCCTCAGGACATCATTTAATTCGCCATCAGCCAGGAATTCAGCAAAGTTCGGTAAGACAGGATAAAAGGGTACTTCTCTCATAAGGAGGTAAAGTATAAACGGGCAAAGCACGGATGGGTTGAAGAACCAACAACAAAGTCTCTATGCAGAGTGACAAAGTGTCTGGGTCATAGCAAAAGTTTGCAACGGCATCTCCCCCTTCTCTAACTAACTGGCTCTCCGTGTCATAGGGTTTTTATCCCTTTTTCGTTGTACAGTCCCTTAAAATGTAATTGGTTGGGGCTAGCACCCCACTATCTCCCTCCAAAAGAGTTTCAATAACTTCATTAAAATTGTCACCCCATAACAGTTCTGACGTAGTTTATTGGTCCTTATGATTGACATCTCCAGCAGGTAGAATGTCCAGTATGATTTCATACTCTCGTGGTCCTCCTTGCATCTTTAGTCAGTGGTTCCATTGCCTGTACCGGTTTAGGCGACCTTGTACCTGCGAGTAGTCTACACTGTTGCATTCAGCAAGAGTGTTTCACTAAGCAAGTCGAATTTCATGAGAACGGATCTACTACAGTTACATTCATCTTCTATTTTTTGGAAAAACACAAGTTCATGTCCTTCAGCAAGTCAGCACACTGCATGTTAGAAAAACACATTTAATATGAAACCGGGCAGCTAGACCTCACTCATGCTAACTAAGGCCTAATGATTTATTAGCAGAACTTTAGCATTTAATCTTTTAATATTAGTGCAAAATCATATTTTAACATAACATTTCATCATTATTAGTCAGTTTCATTAGTCCCCGTATATATTGGTAGCCACTCCCCGTGGGCACATTTCAAGTGCACGTTTAGCAAAAACATCTAAATACATTTTCTATGCGGCATTATTATACATTAGTTCGCAAACATTTCATGTTAATTTCTAAGTATATAAGCTACGCTCTCTCACATGCTACACCCCAGCTCCCTTTGTGTCATTGTCTAGTGTGAGATGCAACCAGCCCAACTGTCAAACTGACCCAGACAGGGAATCCACAAACAGGCGGAGTCACAGAAATGGTATAAGCAAGAAAATGCTTACTTTCTAAAAGTGGCATTTTCAAACACACAATCTCAAAATCAACTTTACTAAAAGATGTATTTTTAAATTGTGAGCTCAGAGACCACAAACTCCACACGTCCATCCACCCCCAAAGGGAATCTCCACTTTAATCAGATTTAAAGTTAGCCCCCATGTTAACATATGAGAGGGACAGGCCTTGCAACAGTGAAAAACGAATTTAGCAATATTTCACTGTCAGGACATATAAAACACATTACTATATGTCCTACCCTAACCATACACTTCACCCTGCCCTTAGGGTTACCTAGGGCCTACCTTAGGGTTGTCTGACATATAAGAAAAGGGAAGGTTCAGGCCTGGCAAGTGGGTACACTTGCCAGGTCGATTTACAGTTAAAACTGCACATCAGACACTGCAGTGGCAGGTCTGAGACATGATTACAGAGCTACTTATGTGGGTGGCCCAACCAGTGCTGCAGGCCCACTAGTAACATTTGATTTACAGGCCCTGAGCACCTCTAGTGCACTCTACTAGGGCTTACTAATAAAGCAAATATGCCAATCATGGATAAGCCAATTACATACACATTTTGTAAAGGAGCACTTGCACTTTAGCACTGGTTAGCAGTGGTAAAGTGCCCAGAGTAACAAAAAAAGCTAAATCAGAGTCCAACACACATCAACAATCTGGGAAACAGAGGCAAAAAGTTAAGAGAGACCACGCCAAGGATGGAAAGTCTAACACTCAGGTAGTCCAAAATTCATACCTGGTGCCAGCCTTTCTGTGGAGGAACTCCCTGTCCGACACCCTATCTAGTTCTAGAACATATTTCCCATAGCCTGTCAAGGCTCCAAACTACCTCAGGGTGACAACAGGCAGGGCAGGCAAGGTGTCTGGTTCTTTTGTGTGTGTAGGTGGCAAAGCCCTTTGGAGTGTTAGTGGGACTGGGTACAGATCCTCACCAGTCTTCCTGCTAGGATGGCCAATCCTGTCCAAACCTAAGCCCCCTTTGTGTTACTGTCAGGAAGCAATACACATATCCCAACAACAGAGCAATTCACTGTCAAGTGACCCGGAACACTGGTAGAAGGCACAAATGGTTGTGACAAGAAAATTGCTATTTTCTAAACCTGCAATTTTTAGAATTCTGATTGAAAATCTGACTCTCCTATTAAAAAGGATTTTAAATTACAATTAATTTGAGTGTAAACAGCATATATGTAGCTGCTTCCAATCAGGGGGTAGCTGCTATTACATGCAATAAGGTAACCCAGTGATAGTCAATTGGAGCAACTGGCTTCACCACAGTGAAAAGAACTTTAGGGGTTTTTTCACTGCCAGAACAATAGAATACCTTAAATATGGATGCCCTATTTTATTTAAAATAAGCTACACCTGCCCTATGAGCCTTTATGGCCTGCTTTAGGGGTACCTTATAAACATTAACAATTAAAGATTAGGTCTGGTAAAAGGTTTACTTTGCCATGTCAAATGACAGATTAAAACTACTGACAGGTTGCAGTGTCCTGTGACACGTTTTAAAAAGCTACTTTAGTGGGTTGCACTATGAGTGCTGCAGACCTAATAGTAGCATTTAATTTACAGGCCCTGAGTTCTCCTAGTACCATTTAGTAGGAACTTACAAGTAAAGTAAAGGTGGCAAAAATATGTAGTGCAATGTTTCCATGTTTGCAGGAGAGAGCTCAAACTTTTTAGCACTGATTAATGCCAAAAAAACGAATTTAACAATTCGGAGGGTTGAAGGAAAAACTTTGGGGGAATACCCACCGATAATGTCAGTTCTGACACAGATCATGGTCGGTTTATAATGAAAAGGAGAAGAAACATTAATATATACATTTTGGGATTGCATTACCACCACTAAGAATCATATTCGCACACAAACACACGCTGGTATTCAAATAGCTGTGTTCATTATATTTATAAGTCAGTGAAAGTACGCTGCCGCGGTTCTCTTCACAAAGAAACAAAAGATGCTACTGAATAACACAAACGGTAAGTTCCAGAATTTCACTACGATAATATTCCCTAATTGTTAGTAAACACTGCAATTGCAGTTTGATCATCACTGAATGGACACACTCTACATAGATACTGTTTGGAAATACAAAGAGGGAAGGCTTTCTGCCGCTGTGTACATTTCTCTTTAATGCTCTGCAGGTCTCCTAAGAAACTATGACCTCCAATTTTCAGGGTGAATTCTAGCAGTGAAAATGTGGCCTTTGATTCTTTTGAAGTTGATTGAATGAGTTCAGAAATATCAACAGCTATACTAAAAGTCAAGGGTCACTTATTTTGTTCGATAAAGGATCAAAAACGTGACCTACACAATCATCACAGACCTTTCCCCCTTCTCTGCTTCACATCATAGGCTTGGTCCTTTCTCGAATGATTTAAATGCCATCCTGTCACTACTCAGTGCAGAGAATACATGTAATGGGCTTACTTCAATTAAAGGTGATTTTATTTGTTTTATTTAACCTTCTTATAAAGAGCAATATGGACTTAGCTGGATTTCAGAGCACCGGTATTTCAGGGGCATACATCCTTGATGCTGTAATTGTTAATGCCCCACCGTTAGTCCGTGGTGAGCTTTGAAAGTCACGCACAAACAGGGGCTTCTTCGTAAGTGCTTGCTCTATCTTCTGTCACTGCCTTTTCAGCGAGATCTATTGCTTTTTGCATGTTGGTGCCGTTAGTGGCCATAGCTCATAGGTCTTACAGGTGGGTATGGAACAGGAATAAGGCTGTTGTTTCGCAGGTGCCCCGGTTTGTCCCCCTCTCACTTCCACATTGACCGAAAAATTATACCACCCGTGCATGCGAGTCATGAGTTGTCCATGCATGTAAGGAAATTACACATACTGGACTGAGAACACGCTTAGTGACTACCTCTTATTAAGTCATGTCCTTGGAATTCAAATATTTAAACCATCTCTATACGTCTTGAGCCTATTGACCCATTTCTGCTCTGCGGTGGGAAATTAACAATTACAACATCCATCAAATATGCCTAAAACATACCAGTGCTTATGCCTATTATGAGCTGGACAGACGCATTTTGCTTTTTGGTTGCTATTTTACCATCAGGGGGCACATTTATCATTCATATCCTGTAATTGAAACCGCCAATCCAATATGGTATAATACAATACCAAGACACATCAGAAAATCAATATGTATACCTAGTATGCTCTAAAGGAGTGTTTGCTTATTTTCATTTTGTGATTTCGTTTTGAACTTGTTGACGTATTCTTCATCAGGGTATATTAGCCATATGTGCCACCAAATAATAATAGCCAGTGGCTTTTACAAATCATTTAAAATGAATCTGGATTTTTATTTGCCCTTTGTGCCATGATACATGACACAGATTATACATAACGATGATCGTTGACCAAATAATGCCCACTGTCTAATGTTTACAGTGAAAACTATGATATCACAATTTTTTTTACATGGCCATAGGACATACAATTGCACCACAGCCATAAATTATTTAAACAAACACCATGGTGGAACTGCGTGCAGCCCAAACACAGGCCACACTGAGCTAAATGATGATAACAGGCCAATGGCCAGTCCATAAACAGTCAATTGTCCTTGGCCACAACTGGCCACACCTGACTCCCACAGGTGCTGGGTACTCCACTCAACAGGGCACCATAGGGGGATCCAGGCACCTCATGGAATGGGGGCAGGGAGGGAGTGGGGGTGGGGATTTACAATGGTGGTGGAACTTGGACTTGCGTGAGGAGGTTGGAGGGGGGTTGGGCTTCTCCTTTAAAGGGGGTGGGGGCTGTTTGGCTCCGGCGGAGAAGGATGTCTTAAGCTCTGAGCGGGCCTTCTTCTTAACTGGAGAAGGGCCATGGGAATTGGAAGGCTGGACCGGGTTGGGCTGCGATGTGGAAGGAGCGGAAAGGGCAAGTAGGTGGGCACGTTTCTGGACAAGACGGGGTGGGCCAGTGGGGTCAAAGAGGTCTACACGGGGAGGAAATGTTTTTTGGGAGCACTTGGGGTGGGCGTGGATGAGGGGTGGAAGTGGAGGCAGAGGGAGTTGATGTATGGGGTGTAGGTGTGCGTGTAGTGGGTGCCGGTCACTGCTCAATATGATGTGGTGGATGTCTGATGGGTGGGTGTCTTGGTGCGTTTGAGTGTTTTGGGAGGTGGGGGGTGGACACAGTGTGAGAAGATAGACAGCTAGTGTGGATGTATTTTGGGTTGGTGTCTGCAAGTCGGGTGAGTGTGCTGCATGTGTCAGCAACAGTGGAGGTGGTGAGTGCAGGTGTGGTGTATGGGGTGCATGTATGGCTGTCTGCTATTGTGGTGAGTGCAGGAAGAGGAGCAGTAACAGTGAGTGAAGGTGCAGTGCATGAGGGTGTGCATGTAGAGGGGACAGACAGGGATGCGGAAGAGGCGGGCACACTGGGGGAAGTGGACGTTGTTGTGTGTGCAGGTGTCTGTTGGCTGTGTGAATGCTTGTGGTGGGATGTGGGGTGCTTGTGTTTGGAAGTGTGTTTTTTGTGTGTTGATGTGCTTGACTGCGTGACTGAATGTGTGCCTATGACGGGTGAAGGGAGTGGGGTGCTGGAAGGGGTAGAGGAGGTTGGAGGGGGGACGGAATGGCCAGGGAAACTGGCTGCCATGCGAGGAGGCCAGAGCCTGAAAAGATCTCTGTAGGGCAGACATAGCACCGTGAATGCCTTGCAGATAGGCATTAGTCTGCTGCACCTCTGATGTAAGCCCCTGGATGGCATTGACAATGGTTGTCTGCCCTACAGAGATGGTTCTCAGGAGGTCAATAGCCTCCTCTGTGAGGGCAGCAGGGCTGACTGGGGCAGGGGAGGAGGTGCCTGGGGCTAAGGAGACGCCCACCTTTCTGGGTGGGCGGGCACGGGCAACTCGGTAGGGAGCAGAAGGGAGGGCACTGATGTTATGGGTGGTGGCGGAAGATCGCACGGTTGTGATTTGCCCACAAGTGTCCGCCACCGCCGGTGGACCCCCATCAGAGGAGGTTTTAGAGTCACTACCCCCTGTGGTAGTTCCCTCCCCGAAGGGAGTCCCCTCGCCCTCCCACCCACTGGTCCCCGGGGCGTCCGTTGTCTCTGCCTCGGAGGATCTGTGGGCCTCTGTCTCCCCACTAGCCGGTGCCTCAGCTCCCTCGCCTGATGTTGATGCTGTACTAGACACACAAAAGAGAACAGGGATGGGGAGACAAAACAGTAGATACACTTGTAAGTAGCTGAATTCTGATACACAATGGCCAGACATACACCTACCCAGCACACACACCCCACAGGCAGCACCATGCACTAGGCCCATTACCATGGCCCTGACTACTGAGCAGTATACTGACCTACACCCATATCCTGTCATTGCATTGAAGCAGAGGTAGGTGAAACCTGACAGGGACACCGCTACACCCTTTGGGGAGCAGAGAGTAGCTGGATAAAAGTAAAAAACCCTGCTCTAAGCATCATGAGCCCTATTGCACACACACTCATCCTTCCAGGATGAAGTATGGGCTGTCAGTACTCATCCCCTTGTGACTGCTGTGCAGCCTTCAAGTGCCCATCCAGGTCTGGGTACGCCACCACCAGGATCCTTCACATGAGGGGGGTCAGTGCCCGACGGGCACACCTACCACTTTGGGAGGACTTCCCCAGCTGGGCATCACTTGCATTCACGTCCAGTGCCGCAGGTCCTCCCACCTCTCACGACAGTGGGTGGTCTGCCGGTTGCAGACCCCCAGGGTCCGTACCTCCTTGGCAATGGCATGCCAAAGTGCCCTCTTCTGGTGGGCTTTGACCTAGTAGGGAGACACAGAGAAGAAACACAGAGGTCAGGCACCTGCACGATGGCAATAGCTGGCTGACTGTTAGACATAGGACAGACAGTACTCCCAGACATGCAGGACAGTGGCAGCAGCATTCCATGTACCAAGCCCCAACCTGGCTCACAGGAGTGCACATCTGAGCAATCCACTCCATCCATAACACACACAGTGCCCCCCAAACCCGGACTCAGATGAACCTCTGGCCGGCTGTAGAGTGTGCTGTACAGGGGCGGGAACCCTTCCACCAGTTTCTCCAGTTCTTCCTGGGTGAAGGCCAGTGCCCTTTCAACTGCACCACATGGAACATCCATGGCCAGAGGCAGGCCACAGCAGTACACAGAGAGGAGTACTTGTCCGCACAGGATCAGGGAGTCAAGTGATCACACGATGACAAACGTGTGTACGTTCCGCGGCGGTATGCACCATCACCGCCGGCGGCGATCATGATACACCAGGATTCCCCATTGGCATCCATGTTAGCCAATGAGGGTGCGAACAGCGGTCAACACCGCTGTACGCTGTGATGTCAACCACTAGCGGTCTTAGGTCACTTCCACAACGGAGGGGCAGAACTACATTGGGCAGACATTTTGCCATCACCTACGCATCTTAAAATTCAAATTACTCACAATGCTGGGCCTACTAGCCATATGAAGCACCTATGTCTATCCATAGAGTATATAATCACACATGATTTACTCTGTTCCCTCTAAGTGATGTAAATGTACATATGTCAGGTTGCAGTTATTGTACAGACACTACTATGAACAATGCAGTGAATGTTTATAGCAAATATGCCAGTGTATGTGTGCACATGACACCTTGTTCTTACCCCTCACAGGTACAGACCCTTGTGTCGAGGAAGGGCACCATCTGTGTACAGACAACTTGTGGATATGGGGACCATGGTGGAGCGTCAGATCATTATCACTTACAGACTCACACGTGCAACTATTCAGGACCTATGTGCATTACTGGATCCTGCACTGACTCCCGGAAATCGTAACAGCATGCCATTCCAACTGAAGAAGTGTGGCACAATGGTTAGAGCGGCAGACCCTGATGCAGAGATCTGGTCTGGGACCAGGGTTCCATTCCCACATCGGTGGGTCTTGGGCTCAATTCCCTTGGACCAGATAATTCTCGCCTTGGTGCCTAGTCTAATTATTGGGTCCCACTCTGTAACTCTGGGCAATAGTTTGTTTAATCTCCACAACGGCCCTCACAGCACTTGGATGCTTGGCTTCACCCTGGGGCTGTCTAGGAGTGGGCGCCTCACAGGGAAAAGCCAGGAGGTGTTCCACAGTGGTATGCGTACAGCGCCTTGAGACCCTAACGGGTGAGTAGTGCGCTATACAAGTGCAAAGTTTACAGTTTACAGGTGCAGGTGCTCTCAGGACTACATTTCCTGGCCTCGGGCTCTTTTCAAGTGACAGTGGCCATGGGTGCTGGTTTCCCACAGCCAATGATCAGCCAGGTACTGACAAGATTTCTGAATGCATTTGTACAACATCTGCAATCCTATATGCGATTCCCCCAAAGTGCTGAGCTCCCTGCCATCAAGTCAGACTTCAATGCCTTTGCAAACATTCCCCATGTTATTGGTGCCATCGATGGAACCCACATACCCATCACCCCCCCAAGAGTGAGTGTACAGAAACAGGAAGAACTTTCACTCCATGAATATCCAATTGGTATGTACTGCAGACCAGTACATATCCCATGTGAATGACATGTTTCCGGGTTCAGTCCATGATTCATTTGTTTTGAGGAACAGTAGTGTGCCTCAAAAGATGAAGCATCTCCAAGAGGACAGAGGGTGGATCATAGGTAAGTGTGCCTGTCACTAACTGACACATTGCATAAAAACAGCCTGTCAGACAAAGGACATTCCAATGACGACTCTATATTGACTATTTCTCTAGGTGATTCTGGCTATCCAAACTTGTGTTGGCTCCTGACACTAGTGAGTAATCCCAGGACGGATGCAGAGAGAAAATACAATGAGGCCCATGGACGTACTAGGAAGGTGATAGAGCTTACTATAGGTCTCCTCAAGGCTAGATTCGGGTGCCTTCATATCTCTGGGGGTTCCTTGGCCTATGGGCCTGATAAGGTGTGTAGGATATTCTTGGCGTGCTGCATGCTGCACAACGTGGCAGTGAGACATTCAATCCCCCTTTTGGAGGTGGAGGGTGCTATAGGCTCTGATCTGTTACCTCAGAGAGGAGAGGAGAGTGATGGTGAGGATGAGGAAGGGAAAGATGTCAATTCCAGAAACCAACTGATTCAACTCTACTTCCAATAACTGTCTGTGACTTCAGCCTGTACATGTGGTTAGTGGTTAGTGACTGATACTGTAAGTGTGCCATGTCAACTAGGGGGAATTGGTCAGGATATGCGAGTCATGGACCTCTTCAGACAGACAATGTATGTTTTCCCTTCTTGACTATTTTGAAACACACTGTACCACCACCATGCATAATTTGACAATAAAGTTTACCTCTGCCTGTTGCATCATTACTCTACTTTGTTCAACATTGAATACAGGGGACAGTGTTACAGGTAAGATATGTTGTTTATTGGTGGAATACAGTGAAATGTGCTATGTACTGTGATGGAAGTCGTAATGGTTGGGTGTCCTTAAAACCGACTTGGTGGCAGGCCTGTTTAATATCATTGGTGGTGCCTATTTGTAGTTTAGTACTTTATTTAGCCCTCAGCTAAGTGCAGTTGGAGAATGGGTGGGATGGTTGTTTGGCAGTAGTAGCAGTGTCAATTGTTGGAAGGGATCTTGTTCTTAGCTGGGTTTCTAGTGCCATATCTTGGCCTGAGACTGCTTTTGGGCGCCTGCTGTGGAGATACTTGGGGTGACATGGTTGGCCCTTGTGATTCCTGGAAGGGTATTTCCTGTGCTGTTTCAGCTCCTTGGGACAACTGTCGCTGGTTGTCCAGGGCTGTTGTGGGGGCCTCTTGTCCGGTTTGGGTGTCTGAGGGTTTGTTGACCAACTGCAGCAGTGCTCCAGCAATAGTGGCCATTGTGGCATTGTGTTCTTTCCACTGCTCCATGGCCTGTTGGTGGTGTTCCAGCTGCATCCTCTGACTTTGCTCCAGGGTGGTTACAATCTGTGCCAACCTGTCTTGGGTATGTTGGTATGCCCCCAATACCTCAGCAATGACGTCCTGGACTTCTGCATCTATCCAGTGCCCTACCCCCTGACCCACTGGGGCATTTGACCTTGCCCTGGTCCCCTGTGCCTGGGTCTCCTGCGCAGGTCTTGACGTGCCACTAGTACTGGGGCCCTTGTGTTCCTGCATGTTGGGGGTGGGAGATTGTGGCCTCTGTTGCTGTGTTCCACCTGTTTGTGCCCTGGGTCCACTGGTGTGGGCACGCCTCCACTTGCCTGCTGGTCTTGACTGGGTGTTAGGGGTGACAGTGTTTTCTGGGTGGGGCTGATGCATGCTGAGCATCCAGGGCTGTGTGAAGGGCCTGCCTGCTCATCAGTGTCCAGGGATCCTTCACCAGTGTCCTGTGATGTGCCTATGTCTACCTGGAATGCTGAGGCACTCCTTGTCCCCTCCATTAGGGTTGCATGGATGGTGGTGCCTGTTGGGGGACATAGAAATGTTTGTTACATTTGCATGAAGGTTTGAGGTGGACTGTACTGTGCAATTTAGTGCTGGTGTGCCTGTCAGTGGCCTTCAGAGGTGCCTTGGTGAGGTGGATATTGCATTTAGTGGCAGTGGTGGCGTTACATTGTGGTGGGGGTTATTATTCTATTGTGGGTACATGCAGGGGTGGGTGGCTGTGCACAGCAGGAGTGATGTGGGCCTAGTAGTGAGTTGTGGGTGATGCAGGGTAGTGGATGTGGTGGGTAATGGTTGGGAGGTGTGTGGGTCTAGGTGGGTGTGGGTGGGGTGGGGTGGTGCATGCTTTACAGGTATGGTGTATATGGGGTAAATGTAGACGACTTACCCAAGTCCATTCCTCCAGTGAGTCCAGTGAGTCCCTCTGGGTGCAGGATGGCAAGTACCTTCTCCTCCCAGTCGGTGTAGTTGGGTGGTGTGGGTAGCGGTCCTCCCCCAGTCTTCTGCACTACGATGTGGTGCCTGGATGCCATGGCCCGGACCTTCCCCCGCAGGTCGTTCCATCTCTTGCGGATGTCGTCCCTGGTGCGTGGATGGTGTCCCACTGCATTCACCCTGTTGACAATGGTCTGCCACAGCTTCTGTGTGTGGGTGCTAAGCCTAGCCAATGTGTGCATTGGTTGCTGTTGGGCCCACTTGCCGCCGGTGGCGGTCGCAGGCGCAATGGTCATCCGGCCTCCACTGTCCGCTGAGGTGATTTGTGCATCATTATTTGGTGGGCGGGATGTGGGTGTGCTTGGCGGTGGTGGGATGGGGTGGGAATGTTTGGTGGGGTTGTTTTTTTTTTTAATTATATGGCGGGTTTCCGTTCGCCGCCACCGGCAGGATTCTGTTCACCGCCACCACGGCGGTTGGCGGTCTTTCCCACCATGTTCATAATGACCGCATGTATCTCCTGCTTGGGTCTCGTTCCCAACTCAATCCTGCTTACAGCAAATGACACAATTTAGTTTGCAAAGGAGATTCCTAACAAGCAAGTTAATCAAATCACACACCGTGGACTAGTGTTGTTCTTTCATGGTTCCAATTTTTACTGGGATGGGGCAGAGATCTGATTGGTATGCTGATGATGTGTAATGCCTACAACATGGACATCATTTCCTGAGAGGGGTAGGTTCGGGACCTCAACTGTTGTCTGAGTGGCTCCTGTGTCTTTCAAGAAAGATACGGGATGAACCGTTGAACTCTCTGTCTACATACTGTCTTCTCTGGTCCTCTTCCAGGACTGCATTATGCACGCTCTCCTCCTCCCCCACAGGCACTATCATTGGGCCTGGTCAAAACCTGTGGAATTCTTGAACATCATAGGAACTAGACTATTCTAAGACACAAATGGATTATGATTAACCCTATTACTCTGTTGAAAGTGGGGATTTCCTCTTTGCAACTGCAAAGCGCTTGGGGGAACTAAGGGGGTCATTTTGACCTTGGCGGACGGCGGAGGCCGTCCGCCAAGGTACCGCCGCTGAATGAACGCACCGCGGTCAAAAGACCGCGGCGGCCATTCAGACATTTCCTCTGGGCCGGTGGGCGCTCTCCAAAAGAGCGCCCGCCGGCCCAGAGGAAATGCCCCTGCAACGAGGACGCCGGCTCAGAATTGAGCCGGCGTAGTTGCAGGGGTTCGACGGGTGCAGTTGCACCCGTCGCGTATTTCAGTGTCTGCTTAGCAGACACTGAAATACTTTGCGGGGCCCTCTTACGGGGGCCCGCGGCACCCCCTACCGCCATCCTGTTCCTGGCGGGAGACCCGCCAGGAACAGGATGGCGGTAGGGGGTGTCAGAATCCCCATGGCTGCGGAGCGCGCTCCGCAGCCATCGAGGATTCACAAGGGCAGTGGTAAACCGGCGGGAGACCGCCGGTTTACCCTTTCTGGCCGCGGCTGAACCTCCGCGGTCAGAATGCCCTCGGGAGCACCGCCAGCCTGTTGGCGGTGCTCCCGTGGTCGGTGACCCTGGCGGTCACCGGCCGCCAGGGTCAGAATGACCCCCTAAGTGACATGCCAGGTTTTAGTTTTTTTGGAGCTAGCATAGGGGGTCTGTGTATCGGGGGAGCTCTCCCTGCACCGCAAAATTCGCAACCTGGGGATCAATCAGTGCTTCATCAGGATTGTAGCGAGACCGCTGTAGTCAATGCCCAACCGTGTTACAAATGTGGCAAGGGGTAACCTTTTTAAAGGTGCTTTTGCTAGTTCCTGGTGTGTTGTCTCAAACTTGTCTCGTTCCCGGACACTTCTTTCAAATGCCATGGAAACTCACTGCATGCTTAACCCAATACTGGGGTCAATTCTGGGACCTTGATGGGGTACTTTGGGCACTCATAAACCTTTTATTGAGTCCCTCTCACTTGGTTTCTAACATGTCATTGCGATATTTCTCATACTGCAAGATCTTGTGAAGTGTTTGAATCTGCCAGCAAGGAACACATTGGATGATCTGTTTTCTAAATCTGGGTTGTAGCCCTTGCACAGAAAAGGCGAGGAACCTTCCATTGTTATCTCCAAGTGATCGTTTAGTCCACTATGCTTGGTGTACACCTGCATATACCTCTCAAAGTATGAGTGTGCAAACTCTTTGGGTTCTTGAGAGGCTTGGAAAATTTTGGGCCAATTTATTTCTTTGTGGGGAACATTAATTTTTCAGTGTTTTAAGACTGCCTCATATTTGGTTTTTAAGAAAGGCGTATTTGTTCCTGCTACCCTTGAACCAAAGCTGTTTAAACTCCTGGGTGTCGATCCAATCCCTAATGTTCTTGATCGATTCTGTGTGTTTTCAACCCTCTCAACATCAGCAAGGTCCTTCTCACCTATTAACATTCTCACATTCTTCCACAGTTTCTTTCTCTGTGTCACATTAACACTCTATTCACCCACTGCCTTCTCCATTCTCACATGTGCCTCTCATGCCACTCTTGCAGCTTCCTTGCTCATGTACAGCAATTCACTTTTGTTGTAAAGTCCTAGGAAATCCACCCCTATGCTACCATTAACGATTTTTTCAAACTCAGCTTTCAGCTGGGCAACATTAAGACCCAGATTTAAGAGGACCTATCACCTCATAGTACCACATTAGTGTCATATTTTATGATGCTAATGTGGCCCAACAAGGCCTAATTCGCTGCACCATATATACAAAGTGATGCAATGCATGCATTGCGCTACTTTGTAACCCCTTGCACCACATTATGCCTCCGTCAGGCATAATTTATGCAAGGAGAGTGTTCCCCTGTTAGAGGGACCACAAAAAATGGTGCAGTAAAATCTAAAAGATTCCACTGCACCATTTTTAGCAGCTATTTTAACACCTGCACAGAGCAGGTGTTAAAAGGGGCCAAACCATTGTTTTCAATGGGCCGCTATGTACTCTGCAGGATGAGTGCCAAACTGTTGGTGCTAATCCTGCATAGTACATCAATAGCGTCAATAATTGTAATATTACTGCCACTACCCTGCTCCATAGTGTACCGTATAATAAATACACCACACACATGGTGGCGATAGGTAGGCGCTAAGGGATGCAAGAAAAGTGGTGCTGCATTTGATGCAGCGCCACTTTTCTTAAATTTGGGCCTGAGTGACTCTGCAAAGTATGACTTCTACATGATGGGTTGACTGGTAGGGTTGCAATAATCATTTGACCTCCTGCCAAGGAACTTGTCAAAACCTAACCCTTGCAAAGGGCCTAATGCTATTATGCTGGGTGCTGGTGTAGGGTCATGGAGGACACATAGAGCAGTCTGACTTAGAGGAGTGCTGGGAACTGTCTTCGGGTTGAAGGGTTCGAGGCACCTGATGAAAGCAGTGTGCTTGGCTAGGGCTGAGCAGAGGGTGCAGCATCTTCGGCTTATTTTGCTGGTGCTCAAGTAGATTTTCTAGTTGAGTAGCAGCTTTCTGTCGGCAAATGTTTTTGACTGCCGGTGTCAGAAAAATCTCACTGAATGCCATCCTAGTGACAGAAAATTGGGCTTGCCAAATCTTGCTCTCCCATTACTGTTTTTGAGTCGCAGATGAGGAAAAATTGTGCCACATGGCAGTTGCAGAATTTAGCCATAACTCTTCTTTACAAGTGTAATGTTGAGTGACCAAAATTCCATGAATACCTCTGGCTGAACTGAATGTATTTCCCACCCCTAATCATACTCAGTGTGCTCACTCCTGTGCACTAAGGAATAAACCGCCACTGAGTACAATTAATACACTTTTACAACATAAGTCTGCATCCCTAAATTAAAGTGACTATTATTGCCTCACAATACACCTCACTTTAGCAGACAGTTAAACGATTCAATAACCTAACTTGAGGTGCCTCTCCCCATTTTGTGCTGTACATTTAATACCTCGCATATTTATTGGACAAAAACAAATATATCATCAAGAATGCATTAACTATCACCCCCATTAGTCTAGGAGCTAAAGCCACATAATATTTATTCACAAACTCTATCCACTTTATTCTACCACAATAAGACCTCGCCTTCCAGAATTAGGATATGATTAGGACTGGGTCAATCTAAATCTCAGGGAAAAACCACCTGGACCATGAAGGAGCAGTAATCAGTTCTGTAGCCAAGTAGATTGCCTTATGCTGACCATCTCCAATTAGAAACATAAGATCTGCTACTAGATCGGTTTGAATGCAAATCAGTTTACACTAACAGCTCGGACTAAGAGAGGTGTAGTAGCTATACAGACTTTGATACTCTCGCAGTGGGCCCGTCTCTATTTCTTGTGATCCCATATCAATGGTAGAAACTGTGACATTGTCAGTAAGACTGACAGACACAGGTCAACATTTTAAGGTGTTTATATAAAATATTATTAAGCAAACTATCAGAAATATAATCAGTATGGTTGTCGGTAAAGAATAAAGATCAAAAGTACAAAGAACTTAGTAAAGTTCATTGGAAAATGTAGCACAGATTTACGTTATGAATGTGAGAAATGGAGTGCTTGCTTATACAAGAATAGTATGTCCTTTTTTAGGACTTTGGACCAAGGATTTCATACATTACTACACAGGTGTGTGGTGCTCAAGATATGCACCAATGTGGAAAAAGCAAGAAGAATCATTTTACTACAGAATACATTGTGTGTCTCTCATAATACTATTCCATTTAATTCAGTTGCTCTCAAAGTTTATTCAACCCCTGTAATCAACACTATATAAACAATAGTCTGAGACAGCAGGGATCTCCTTGGTTAGGAACAGCATGCTGAAAGGACCCTGGTAACTCTGTGAAAAATGTAAAATTATTTATTTAGAGCCAAGAAAACAAGAACAAAAATGATCAAGTGCTGCAACAACAACTCAAGATGGAGGAAAATATTGGCTTGGTTCATGTTAGCGCAAGTTCAGTTTCTAATACATTTAAAGCTGAAAGAGAATACAGCTAGCAATCTCAGAAGATAGAAGGCTGAATCGTACTTGCAAAATGTATGTGTGACCTTCATGTTGTCCAATAAATTAGCAGAAGATGCATTACTTCACTGTGCTAAGATACCACAAATAGTAAAAATGAGAACAGGATTGACATAGTATTAATTGGTATGTATACACCACACAGTCACTTTTTCTTGTTGTTAGTGATTCAGTAATTATAAGTATATGCAGACCCCCACTGATGGTATGCTACTATTTTTAGATATGTTACAAATCTTAATGCTGTTCATTGTATTGACTATAAAAAGACGAAAAACTATTTATTCTTGTGAAACATGCATTTCTGACCCATAGAAAACTCACCAACACTTACAGCAGGTGTATTAACATTCTTGGCTACCTCACTCATAATATTGAAAAACTCATGGTTCCAGACTCATGGGGCATTTATGAGGCCCTAGCAGACCACTGCACCACCAGAGGTCATTTGTTTACACTTCAGGTGGCGCAGTGTGCCGGCCTATATTTACATGTCTATGCAAAGCCACCTTCCGTTGCTTTTCATGGCCTCGTAAATATGGACCCATTTTGCACATAACAATGCATGAAAGGGGCTTCCATGGGCGTTGCTTGGGGTGTTCCCATGCAACACCCATGGAACCCAAAGGAATCTGATGCTTTCCCAGATTTACAAGTCTGGGGATGCATCAGATTCCTACACTGCCTCAGGGGTGGCATAAGAATGAGGCAACAGGGAGAAATACATTTAGTTCTCTCCAGTTTTTCATCTTTCTATGTGTGCTGTATTTTGCAGAACACATAGAAAGAGGAAAGGCCCTCTTGTGCATGTTTTTGGTGCAGGAAGGTTCTCCCTTCCTGTACAAAAACAATCATCCCCACAATGTAGGCACCCTTGCACCATGTTGCAAGGGTGCCTGCATTTGCATATTGGAAGCCATTATGGCATTGACACGGGGTAGAGGACAGAAATACACCATATCTTGTAGCTAGGGTGCATTTCTGCCCTTTGCCTGTGGTGGAGGGCAAGCATCAAGGCACTTGCTGTGCTGCCCTGCACCACAGGACTCGTAAATAAGGCCCCTGGTGTTTGGACTTCAATGCTGCTCCATCTCACCCACCTTCTATTCTGAGGAAACTAAGAAACCACTCATGAGAATGCAGAGGGAAAGAAGACTTGGGAATAACATAATCACTGTGTAACACTCTCTCTTGGACCTGATATAGATTTGCATCATGACATGAAGTCTTGAAGAGAGTGAAGAGCATTACTATATACTTTCTTGGTGGAGATTTGTGTCATGCACTTGAGTCCTTAAGAGAGTAAACAAACAACATAAGTATATAGGGCCAGAAATACAAGGCCCTAACACCACCAGAGCATCACTGTTAGTGATGCTCAAGTGGCACTGTGCAGCGCGCCACATTTGCCAGGCGGCGCAAAGCCATTTTATGTGGCTTAGTGCCTAGTTGTAAATGTGGGCCTCTCCGACACAGCTTTCTGCATCAATGGGACGTGTAATTGATGTTGCTGTGTGCGTTCCACCGAAAAACCCATTGCTTTTGAACCTGCCACAGATTTACTATAAGGCATAAATCTGTGGCAGCTCCAAAACCTAATGCCATCCCAGGGGTGGCGTTATGCACAACGAGGAAGAATACTTGTATCCCTCCTCATTTTTTGCTTTTTCAACATGTGCTGCATTCTGTGCTAAATTAAACAACCTGCGCCAGCAGAATCACCCTTTCACCTTAGTGCAAGGGTGTCTGTGTTGATGGAATTGATTGTTTATGTGCAAGAAGGTGTCCCTTGCTGCACATAAACAATCTACAATGGTGATTTGGCACTTATATTTGTACTGCAGAATGCAGCACACATAGAACTACAAAATCGTCATTTTTGAATGGTTGTTTATGTGCAGGACACAATTATGCTCAATAATGCATCAGCTAGTAAGAGCTTTTTTTTGTTCAAAGAGGAAAACTATAATACAAGTAAGTGAATTCTACATACTAAATAACAAATATTTACAAAATGGCAAGAACCAACATGAATCAGGACCTTTTTGAAGGAGCCTCACATACTTCATAGACTGCAAATTACATACCTTAAAAAAGTTAAAGCAGGTGACTTACTGCTGAATCCATACTAGAACATGTATTTATGAGGTTGATTGAACCATTTGAGCACCAGCGCTTTAATCAATAAGACAGAAATATATTTGGCAATAGCAAACCATCTGAAGATATGCAGTTATGGAAAGTGGCGGCAAATAGCTGGAACACCTTGCTCCTTCACCTCAGGCAGTCACCATCGTTGCCTCAATTCAGGAAGGACCTCAAGTCCTGGATCTTCGACTGAAGAACCGGCCCTCTCAGTGCCTTGAGACCCTTACAGGTGAGTATTTGCGCTATATAAATATTACTGATTGATTCATTGATTGATTGACAAAACACATAGTCTGATCTTCTTATGTGAAGAAATACTTTCTCCATTGAGATTAACTTGCATCTAGGATAACTTTTGATGGCACCAATAATTCACTGTCCTGGGAGACATAGGATAACAATTGCCTCCCTGTTAGGGCTCAACATGATGTCCAGAACATTTTCATTCAATGTGGGTGCCCTGACCCTCGGAGGATACCCGCAGAAACAATGCAAAATTCTTTAAACCCTAAAGGGTTATGGGGCACTCTTTTGCCCAGGATATTTTCTCTGCTGCAGTCTTGAGGGATAAATGAAAGCTTTTACCATGCAGCTGATGAATATCATACTGGGTGTCCCAGCTCTTCTGGGAGTCCCCTGCATACTCAGTTCCCAAGAGCACACTGAGGTCCCAATGTGACGTGATCTTCATCGACCTGCCCATTTACACTTTAGTACTGGCAGCCATTTGTTTAAGTTATTTTTTTTTCCATGTCTTTGAAGCTATTCCTGGCACCAATCGTTGAGAGATCAATGCTGATGGTACCCTTCTTGAGGGATTACACACAGAGGGCCACTTAAGGAGATAGGGACAGTGGGAAGAAAATGTTTTTATTTCCCAACCCTCTTAGAAGTTTTTAAAAGGCACTGATTAACTTCTTATGGGCTTCCTGGGTAATATTGGTTGATTGTTCTTCAATTCTGTTACCTCTGTGGGTGCTGGTGGTTCCTAAATACCTGCAGCAATGATAGCCATGATGCACATGAGCAACCAACACTGTTTGGCATATCTCAGACATAATTGGAGAGAGTTGGCTGCTCTGTGTCCCAGGTAATATGTTTCTGTCACAAAGTATGCATTTAAGGGACCTTATATCCTCAGGATCATATCATGAGGATTGCTGATGCTTTTCTATAGCCTCTGACACTGCTGCTTTTCTCTCTTTAGCAGCACCTTTGCTTTAGGTGCCTAGACCTGGGGACCTCTCCAGCACTGATTGCCTCTAATACAGGGGCTTTCTGACAGAAAGCCTTAAGTCCTTCACAGCAGACCACATTCACTGTCTGTACATGAATTCCCCTAACACCCAGGCCTTCTATCATTTGTTGGGTGTGGTTTCCATAGAAGCCTGTAGTTCAAGGCCAATTCACACAAGTTCAGGAAACAACCTCTTTCAGAATTTCAAACAAGGCCAAACTCTACAGGACTTGAAAGGGAGTTCAGAGGCCAGTGCAAATAGCCAGCAAGCGAGTCCACAAAATGTCTCAAGATAAGCAGGCCAACTAGTAATGGGAATTTATCAGCTCAGGATGGTTCTTCTTACATCCCTGCAGTCCTCCTCTCAGTCTTGTGAGGCAGTGTAAAAGAAGAGGTAGAGTCTCCATTGACTGGTGAGGTCATGCCTCATCATCCCTTCACCATTTATATTACTCTTCGGACCACCCCTTCTGCCTGTTCCACCCCTGTGTTGTGACTTGGGACGTTTTCACAATGCTAACTCCATCTATAATTGCTGCAAGTGATTCCTCTTAGCAAAGTTCTGCCCTCCCATACCTGTTTCTATCCTTCCCAAACTTAAAAAAAGATCCTTTGTTGACTGGAGATGGAGGTGTGTTTGTCCTCCCTTTGTTCCGTGTGAGAACATCCTGTAAGCCTGTTTATAGGGGGCTGCTACTAATAGAAAATCACATTATAGCCGACACCTTTCTCAACTAGGAGAAGCACCCTGTTGCTAGGGTTCTCATATTATGTCCATGAGTCTTTCACCAGTCAGCATGGTCAATAGAGCAATTACCTCCTCTAGCAAGACAGCTCAAAGTATGGATCTCATCAAGGCTGGCTCCGGAAAGATGCTAAATTAGTGATTGGTAAAGGAATACTGATAAATATATATTGACCTAAGCATTGGTCTTTGGGCCCATTAATGTGTGCTGCCTTTGTGCAGATGTAGACAGAGTCGGAGAAGGATCTTGTTTCCTGAGCCTATACATGTGTGCACATGCCTATGCACACATGTTCATGCATAAACTGAGCAGAGCCTTTTACTTTATCAAACCCTCATCTGGCCACATTTTAGAAGGTCAACAGCTTAAACTAATTTACCAGAAATGCTAGAGTGAGAGAGACTCCATTAGTGTGTCCATTCCAGAGGAGGGGTCCAAAAGCAAATAAACTGATGGGTTTTGTGGTTTTGAAACCTCATTAAAACAGTGAACTGTTGCACATAAAGTAAAGAGTTGGTATTTCATGTTCCCATCAATCATGCTCGCAGGTATTCAAAACCATTAATTATGCCTAATAAAAATAAACATCAAACATCAGTTTTGCTTCATGTTTTACAGCAAAACCACCATTACCAAATGGCATGGCATGGCAAATATCAAGGCTACCAGGTAGAATATTGTGTTTTGTGTATTTGATGCTTGTGATATGCTGCATGCAAGGTGGGTCTAGTATTTTTTCATTCAGTTTATTATTTTCCATTACAGACAAATTATATTTACGTTGCTTTAATCACAAGCTTGCTGTGACTTAGACATAGAACACTGTTTTTTTGGGTCGGGCCTATGAAATCATGCACTAGCGCATGAGTATCGCTTGCAAGATGCTGTTGTATTTTGAAATGTGCTTGTACCCCTCCCTTTGCATATCATTTGTTGGATTACATGGCACTCTTCTTTAAAGCCTTGTAATTGGTCACAGCTGGCATATCATAGTTTCTTTTTAATTCAACCTAATCAGTGCCATCTACTGCTCCTGACATAATTGCGGTACTATTTTCTTCTTTTTAACTTCTAGTGGCAAAAACATGTTCAGCAGGGCAAACACAATTGTATTTTCTATAGTTAACTGTTTGCTTTATTTAACCAAGTCTTTTTTTCTCACTTTGCACTCATTTTTTGTTTTTGCTGGTGAGCGCTGTTCTCAAAAGATGACTATTATCTTGTTCTAATATTGCAAAGCATCATTGTTTCTCTCGTATGTTTGATTTTCAAAATTATACTTTGGCATAATTGTACATTACACCTCAATCCACCCCACTCCAATTCAATCTGCTGCACTCCAATCTAAGCCACTCATCCAATCCAATGTAATTCACCACTCTCCAATCCTCCCAACCCACCCCCCTCCAATCTGCCTCTCTTCAATCCAAAACATTCTGACCCACTCCAATCCAGAACAATCTGCCCCACTTTAGTAAGGAGCTCCAAAACAATCTGCTTCACTTCAATCCTCAACAGTCTGTAGCACCCCACTCCAAAACAATCTTCCCCACTCCAGTCCAAAACAATGTGCTTCACTCCAATCCAAAACAATCTGCCCCACTTCAATTTGCCCCACTCCAATCCAAATCTGATCAAATGGCAAGTTGTAGCATCAGTAGATTTTCTTTGAGTCCTTTCTTCCCTGCTTGACCAAACAGTGGGATACTGCGTGAATCTCTATATCTTACTTATTTTATTTTTATTTTATTTATTTTATTGCAGGCCCATAGATGTAGCTCAAATTGTAGTGTGCAATGTACAAAATGTAGCATTTCGGCAAAGCAGGAAGCATGAGACCAAAACAGCATTGTAGGAATATTTGTTTATCTGTTTACTTACAAAAGGAGTGCCATCATGTTAAGCAGACGAAAGAAGAGGAAGGAGCAGAAATGAGAACTGATGATCTGTATTAGTGAGCTGCCACGCCACTGGAGACATTTTAGTCTAGTGATTGTAGATATAGTTTTAGTAAACAACGTTTCTTTAATTTCACCTGATTTAGAGAATAACCTTCTTTCTTGTGTTTAGCATCATATAGTGTTGGAAATGTGTTTGTTTCTCTAAGTTTCCAAAGAAAGTTGTTTATTTATTCTTATAATAAAGTACTGCAGAGAACATTGTGCCATAATATTGAAGCAATAACTAGTGTGTGGACAAGTTTGCAATTCTCCAATTAACTTTGCAAGCCTGGTCACTGTTTAAGCGAAGATGTTAAGTACACAGACTGCTCTGCAGACGTGTAAGAAGGTCATTGTGTCAGAAGACGAAGAGTGCAAAACCTAAACCACACTTTGAAGAAATCTGGAACAAATATAAAGTGTGCACATCAAGTGGGGAAAGGCCCTGTAATCTGTCATAATGAGGAAAATGGTACATGAAATGTAACATTAAATATTGGATATCACAACTTCTTATCTCTACTGGAGTCAACCAGGAGCAAGTTTATGCTTTCTAGCATAATTACTTAAAATCATTGCAACCGTACAAGTGGAGGCGTTCAGAACACCATACAACAATTAATACATTCCTGCGTTCTTTGTGATTTTTAGTCCAGTTGAGCCCTTGTGCTGCCAGTGTTCATTTTCTATGCCAGTTGAGGGCTTATTATCTCATCTTGATTTTTTATGGCATGTTTTAAGAAATGTACTGTTTTTAAAATAAATTTTGCAAAACAGGTCATGTGTTGTGGAGTCAATCCTTTCAGACTAAACAGGATAGCCTGCCGGCATGTTCTGATACCATTGGTGTTAAAAATGTTTTTCAGATACAGCTTTCTCTAGGGTAATAGAGCGGGGCAAATACAAAGGATATGTAAGAAGTCTTCCCAGTTATGTATGCAAAGTCTGCATCGTCCATTGTTTATGCATCTGAGACATTTTTGTTCAGTCTCCAATGCAGGTAGCAGTCCAAGTCTGGCGTGTAGCACCTTTATTTTTGTGATGTTTTTAATATTTTTGCCATATCAGGTTGAGCTGTTTGAGCCTTATATGTGTTAATTGTCATCCAAGCGTGAGATCAAATTCTGAACTTATCTTTGTCCTTGCTCCTGGAGAGAAACTTGATTTGTTTGTTTAGAAGTTGCTTGATTTTTTTTTCCATAACTCCTCTGCCTGCAGGTGCTTTATGGCGAGAGCGATTCTCTCTTATGCCATGGGTTTGGGAATTCCGCCTGGTTTCTATTGATTTCCTCCCAAATCAGTGCCTTTAGAGTGTTTGGTTGGGCTAGTCTTAGCATTGGTGTGTAGTTGATTAATGCCTCGTTTCGAATTAACGTTTGATCTTGTAATCCAAATTCCAACCTAATCTGCGCTGGCAAGGAGCTGTGTGGGAGGTGGAAGAGGAGGCAAAACACCTTGCTTTGTGTAATGTTCATGAAGTTGTTCAGTTTGCTTGGGTATATTTCCGAACCTTATGTTAAGGCTGGCAGGAATTTAGCTTTTATCAGTGTGAGTAGTGGACATCAGATTGGGGTTTGTAGTTTTGAGGCCAGGGCAAGGACTGATGCAAGCAGTGATGCCAACCTCGCTTTCAAGGTGTTTAGGTGCAGGTGATGCGACCAGTGTTTCTGTAGCCAGAAGCCGAGGTATTTATATCTTTCGCTTGTTTCCACAGATTGATTATCACAGATCTATTTAGTTTTCTTGTTTATCCATTTGCCAAAAATGATTACCTTGTTTTTTCCGGGTTTACCACCAACTCATTAGTTGTGCAATATTGATTGAAGGTATTTAACACGTTTTGGAGTCCTGTACCTAAAAGATTCAGAAAGACGATGTTGTCTGCATACAGTAATGCAGTTAGAGTATAGTTATTCAGTTTGGGAAGATGGGACCCAATGATGTTTAGCCTTGTGCACAGATCTGCCAGATAGAGGTTGCAAAGCATTGGAGCCAGGACACAGTCCTGCTTAACACCTCTGTCTATCTGTATTCTGGCCGACACTCTTCCGTTGTTTCCAACTTTCACCCTTGCCCAATTTTCTGAGTACAGAAGCGGTATTCCTTTTAGCAGCTCTGGCAGGATTTTAAGGTTTGCTAGTCTCCCCAACAGCCTGTTACGGTCCACTGAAACGAAGGCTTCGGACAAGTCCACGAAGCAGGAGTAAAGGGCCATTTTTTTGTTTGTATATTTTTCAGCGAGCATGGCTAGCATTATCAAGTTGTCAGAAGTGCTTGCTGATGGCAGAAGCCAGTTTAATTCAGGGGTATTAAATTGAATTTGCTCACCCATCCTTTGTGATCCTCAAGCAGGAGGCAGCAAATATTTTTGCATCAACGTCAAGCAGTGATATTGGTCGGTAGCTGTCTGGGTTCCCATAAAGTCCTTCTTGTAGATTGGGTGGAACATTGTCCCTTTCCAGAAATCCAGAATGTTTTTTCTGTGCTTATAAAGACTGCTGAGCAGGCCAGTCCAGAGGGCAGGGTCTTGTTTTAGTATTCCTGCTGGGAGACCGTTTGGCCCAGGAGCTCCACTCTGTCTGCAGCGCCGCAATTGTTCCTCGACATTTTGTATTTTGACTGATATTGACTTTGTCTTGCTGCTTGTGGTGGGAGATAGCTCCACCTTGCTAGGACTGTCCTAGAGGTTGGAGATGTGTTCTCTCCAGGACCGTGTTACTTTGGTTCCCGGTTGTCCTGTGCTCCAGCTGATTAACTATAGACCACAGTGACCGGCTATACTTTTCTTTGGTGGCTTCCACGATTCTGATCCATTCCTGATCCATGTGAGCTTGCTTTGCTTCCCATATTGCCTTCTTGTATTCCTTTCTTAGTTCCTGAAAGGTGCTCTGGCAGCTGTTGCCTGGTGGTTGGTTCTTTGGGCTTCTGGCAATTATTTTTAAGCTGTTGTCTCTGTTGCCTTAATGTCTGCGTGACCAGCCATTTCTACTCAGTAGTAAGCCGGCCTTGAATGATTGTTTTGTCTCCAGCTGGTTCCTTAATGATGTCAATGTGTCGTCCCGTTTTGAAATTATGTTCACCTGTTCCGTTTGATCTGACGTTAATTTGGCTTTCCATACTTCATATTTCTCTATGCACTTGTAAGACCATCTTATGCGATGGAGGTGGCTTCCTGGATCTTGTTCGCCAATTCTCAAAAGAGCATTATTCTTCGCTATTTTCATTGTTTGTTGGGTGGTGGTCACTTTTACATCGCACCTCTATGCTGAAATCATGGAAGTACTTGAAGATGTCTGGTGAGACAGAGGTGTAGTCTAGGGTGGAAGCTGACTTCTTGGTAATGTGGCTTGGGTTCATTGGGATGTCTTTTGGGAATCTGCCATTTAGGGCCCCTAGTCCTAGTGCATCTAGTAGTCTGACCAGGGGGTGATCACATTTGTCCTTGTCCTTGAAGGGCGATTCTTGTAGTGGAATGCCCAAACGCTGGTCCAGGGCACCTTCCCAGGAGCTTCTTTTGCCATGATTGGCCATGTTAAGGTTAAAATCACCTGTGATGATCCAGGGGGTGTTTCCAAATGCTGTTTATATGGCTAACAACTCTTTTTCTGTTGTGTCTAGCAAGTGCTGCTTATGCTTCATATTAGGGTTGATGTAAATATTTATTATTATTATGGGCATCAGTGTTTGTTCCAACATCCAGTTTTTGACAATAATGGCTAGCTTATGAGCTGACTTGAGGTCTATGATCTTGGCTTTGAAGGATTTGCGTGTGGTTATGTGGATTGAGGGGCTGCCTTTTGGGTGCCCTTTGGGTTTAGGTCTAGCTGCCGGGCTTAGGAGTTCTTCAAATCCAGCTAGCTGATTTTCTGATGCTTTCCAGGATTCCTTCAGGCAGATGATGTTTAAGTCGTTCAGATATGATTCCAACTATAGGTCTTGCCTGATTTTACTGGCCCCTGCAATGTTCCATGAAATTATATTTGTGACCCAGAACTTGGTTTTGGACAACATTGGTCTAATTGGGAAAGTTTTGGCAGTATAACTTCCAGATCTATCATTATGCTGCAGGGTTCCATCAACATCAATAAGTGGATTTGTACCAGCCGCGTCCCTCATTTTGCTGTCCACCTTCCTGACAATGCCTTATCTGTGAGATTCCCTGGGTGATGGATTTAGAGATCTCTCTTGGGCTCTGGATGAATGTAGGGGATGCCCCTTTAGCATGTTGCAGAACAAATTGCTGCTTTGCTGCTCGGGAGATAGTTGTCCTGAAGTTGCCCCTTTTATTGGTCTCTTATTGCAGGATTAGAAAGGAGGGGTATTTTGCTTTGAGAGTTTCCTTTAGCTCAATGCCCCAGTCTACGAATGTCTCTGATTTGGACAGTACTAACTGTGCTATCTCTGTGCTGTTAACGCAGACTTCAGTACTTTCAATAGTGTCACCTTTTTTTGGTGCTATGAAGGCCACTTATTGCAAATCTTTACTACTTATTGTTTCCAGTCCTTGGATTGCGCTGCAGATTCTCAGAAGATTGCCACAATTAGGGATGTCCCAAGGGCCCTGTGATTTGTAGGAAGGGCAAAAAGTAAGGGTGTTAGCACCCCCAATTTTTAGGGGTGTCAGCTTAATTGTTGATTTCACGCTGATTTTGGTGTACAGGGCTGTGCTAACTGCAGCATCTATGGTTGCCTTATCTTCTGCTTCGGCTATCATTTGATTTGTTATATTTGTGTGTTGCTGGTGGTGTGGAGTGTTTGGGAAGGACATTGTTGATTTTGCCACCCAGTGTGTAGGCCCCTCACGATTGGGATCACTGATCCTCTTGCTTGTGCCCTCTGGGCCCTTTCCAGGGAAGGATCCCTGTGTGTGCGCCTTGCATTAGTCTGAGTATGGCTGGCTATTGCTGTGTTCTTGTTCCCATGTTCTTTTCTGGTGTGTTGGGCTGGGGGTGGATCTATCATTTATTGCAGAACAGTCTATCTCCTCCATTGATGGAAGCGGTGTAGTTGCTTCTGGGGTTATAGACTGTGTCGAGGTTATGGGTCCCGTGTGGTTGGGTTCTTATCCATTTGAGTCTCCGATTGTGGTGCTCCGGCCCAGTGCCCCCGTGATCTTGTGTACTGTGTGTCCGGTCTTTCCTTCTTCTTGCAGCCATATAGGATTGTTTCTGGGCCGAGGGGGCAGCCGCTGGAGTGTTGTGGTTGGTGACTTTGAGCCGCCTAATAGGACGGCTGTGTGTTGCTATTGGTTTACCCTGGGGATTCCTCCTGGTGAGCTGCGATTGCTGTGGCTGGAGGGGTGTAAGTATTTACGTTCTGACTCCATCACCATTTTATTTTTTATTGTGCATTTTCCTGAGGCTTTTTTTGTTTTTCCTAGAAAGAACAGGGATAAAGGGGCCATTCGTGGCTGTGTGTTCCTGGTTTGAGTCTTCGACTGAAAATCGTAAAGCCTGTTCTGAACTTGCTGGGCTTGCTAGACTTGCTGTGTCCTGGGTGAGATGGATGGATGTTCTTTTTTGTGGGTTGTTTGTGCCTTGCAGACTCTGTAGGAGCTGCTTGATGTTTGCCCGCTGGAGCAATTCCTGCTTTAGATCTGTCACTAATGTTGACATGACTGATGCCAGTTCATGGCGATTATCTAAAATTGGGGTACAGTGACACTGAATTGGGGTACAGTGACACTGGTATGTCTGATTTACCTTGCCCTTGTCAGCCTCCATGTGGGACTGTTCTCTTCGAATGAGCGCGTTTACATTTTCCAGCTTATTGTTATTGCCATTGTGGTTGTTGCCAAATTTTGCAGAATTTTGATTTGAATATCTTATTTATCAGTATTGAAGATCGTTGCATTGGTTATGGACATCAGGGTGTCATTTAGGGCTTTCCAACAGGTCTACAGGGCGTCCTTCGTGTCCATGCGGCTGTGGTTGTGGGTTTGTGCTGTTTTAAGTGCCTGTTCCCCTATAGTTTTGGAATGTTTAACGCTTTTTTCTGTGTGTGCAAGGAGGGCATCCTCTCCCCCTTTCTGTGTACACTGCTCCTCTTCTTTGTTGAAGACCTCCTCTAATTCGTCTTGTGTAAGTGTGGCCTCCCAGAAGGGGGAGTTTAAATGTTTTGCTGAGGCTGGACCTGGTGATGCTGGTCCCGGTTTTTCATGGTTACAGTCTGTGCTGTTTTCATTGGGCGTGTGGTTTCTGGGTGTCCCGCCCCCTCCCCTGCCTTTTATCACTATGATAGGAGATACAGGGGGTTCCCATTTTTGAGGTTTGATGGTATGCTCGAGTGAATTTTCCTGGGTTGAGTGTTTAACATGCTTGGAATGGACAAGTCCAGCATGGATTCTTGTGCCGTTTTACTCAGGGGAGCGGTTTCCCAGGAGGTGCCCACTATCGCTGAAGGATCTTCCATTTGGCTGTGGCCTTGGGAATATTTCTCCTGAGAGGGGTTTGCAGCAGACGGTGGTGTAAAATACTTGTCAATTCCTTGGCCCCTAGTGCTTCAGCACCCACTCTTGTCCCTGCTCATGCTCCCCCGGGGTACACACCTTAGACTCCTCAAACTCATTGGTGCTCCTGGGGTCAGCCTCTATTGCTGTTCAATTTCTCCTAGCGCACTTCATCTTTCCTGTGCCCTGCTTGTTGGGCACTGTTTTCTCTTTTCTCATTAGGTTTTGGATTCTGTTGTGGGCACTCAGGAGGAGGGAGCTGCATGTTCTCATGGTCCTTTGCTGTTTCTCACCCACTCTAGGTGTCTGTTGGTTGCGGCTGATAATATATCTGCTAATTGGGAAATTGGTATCTGATGATGTGGCGGCGCACGTACCTTGATTCCTGGGGTGCACCCCCACTGGGCTGCTGATGGGCTACTGGTGGGCTGCTGATGGAGTCGTCTGAGCCCAGGGATCAGGATCCTGTTGAGCCCTGCTGGTTGCCCTACTGCGCTCCTGCCGTATCCCTGGTTGGTCCTGGTTTGGGCCTTATTTGCCTGGAGAGGGGGCCTGCTAGCTTGCCAGCTGGCTGGCTGCTGCTGCTGGTGGGGCCGTCAGAGCCCTTCTGGATCCTGCTGAGCCCAGCTGATGCTGTAATCTTTTTGTGGCCTAGGTTGGCCCTGGTCCGTCCCGGTGGGGCTTTGGAGTTGGCCGGTTGGCTCCTACTGTGACCCGTGATCTGATCCTGGACCTGGCTTTACCGTGTGTCTTGGGTGGCCTAGATGTCCTAGGGGTGAAGCCCCCCCCCAGAGAGTGAAGCTGGCGAGCGGGTCTCCGGCCTCCCCACAAGCTGCACCTGGACCTAGCTGAGCCGCTTCCGTGGAGGGCCAGGGATCTCTCTTAGCGGCAGCCACCTGTGGCTGCCACACTCGTGCTGTGCCTCACCTGCTCAAACTCACCCTCACACTCTTTTCCTCCTTTGCTCCTGCCCCTGCCGTGCTCTGCTGCAAAGGATGAGAAGCTAGAGGCTGTGGGGGTTGTAGAGGGGGTCTTGGAGGCTATGTGGCCCTGTTTGGGCCTGTTTAGTTGTTAGATCGGACCACGGTGTTCAGCGCGGCCCAATCTGTATCCTTGCTGTGCTCGCTCGCGTGTGACACCCGATGCACTACTGGTTCTGGTTTTGTTTTGACAAGGAGCAAACAGCGCGTCTACTGAAGTTATGTTCTACTTTCAAAATAGGTCTCACAATTATCGAACTCAAGGGAAATTTTTTATTTGTGTTAAAAACAAGTGAGACTGAGATCTACCTTTTTGGATTTAGAGAAACTGAGCACTTACATAATGGACACCACAAAAGGAATCATCTCTTGGCATTATTTAAATCTATATCACTATTACCTAGTTCAATTGTACTCATTTTTGCAATTTCAGAAGGAAGAAGGCTGAATCGTACTTTTGGTGTACATTTGGGGAGCACAACACCACACAAGACTCTTCTCTTGGAACAGAAATGCAAAGAGAAACTGTCTCTCTTTAATAAGATGAACAGAGATGAATGCTTGGACACAGGTGATTTCGGGAAACAGGCGATAGCATTTATTTGTTGATTTTAATCAAGGCAGAGTTTTAAGAATTTTAAGATTTTCTATTTTTAACTTGAGGAGTATGTCTGAGGTGTGTGATAACTGACCTGGGTCCGTGTTCAGTGGCCAGTCAGTTATTAGGGGGCTTTGCTGTCAAATTGCAGAGTTTTGCGGCCACCCTCTATATTGAACAGGCTTCCTCTCAACTAAGAGGGCCAGTTCCGGGTGCGGCTGCCATTTTCTTTTTCTTTCCTCTGGGTCAGCGGTCTAGTTTCTTTGCATTCCGCTGCCCAGGAACTTCCTATATAAACCGAGATGCGGCGGCAGCGCAGCAGACACAGCTGATTTCGAGAAACAGGCGATAGTATTTATTTGTTTATTTTAAT
This sequence comes from Pleurodeles waltl, assembly GCF_031143425.1. NCBI lineage: Eukaryota > Metazoa > Chordata > Amphibia > Caudata > Salamandridae > Pleurodeles > Pleurodeles waltl. The sequence continues at coordinate 931,051,824 of NC_090447.1, forward strand.
CAAGGCAGTTTTTAAAGAATTTTAAGATTTTCTATTTTTAACTTGAGTATGTCTGAGGTGTGTGATAACTGACCTAGGCCCGTGTTCAGTGGCCAGTCACTTATTGGGGGGCTTTGCTGTAAATTTTCAGAGTTTTGTGGCCACCCGCTATGTTGAACAGGCTTCCTCTCGACTAAGAGGGCCTGTTCCGGGTGCAGCCGCCATTTTCTTTTTCTTTCCTCTGGGTCAGCGGTCTAGTTTCTTTGCACTCCACTGCCCAGGAACTTCCTATATAAACCAAGATGCGGCGGCAACGCAGCGGACACAGGTGATTTTGAGAGACAGGCAATAGCATTTATTTGTTGATTTTAATCAAGGTAGATTTTTAAGAATTTTAATATTTTCTATTTTTAACTTGAGGAGTATGTCTGAGGTGTGTGATAACTGACCTGGGCCCGTGTTCAGTGGCCAGTCAGTTATTGGGGGGCTTTGCTGTCAATTTTCAGAGGTTTGCGACCACCCACTATATTGAACAGGCTTCCTCTCAACTAAGAGGGCCAGTTCTGGGTGCGGCCGCCATTTTCTTTTTCTTTCCTCTGGGTCAGCGGTCTAGTTTCTTTGCATTCCGCTGCCCAGGAACTTCCTATATAAGTCGAGATGTGGTGGCAGCGCAGCGGACGCGCGCAGCGGGCGCGCCAATGGCGCGCTGAAGGCTCGCCAAAGGCAAGCCCGTCTGCGCCAGACCGGGCCTTAGGGCCAGTCCCCCTGGTCAAATTAGTGAAATGGGGTTGTCCATTTCCCCCACTGTTTACTCAGTGGAGGAGGTATACGCCTTAAGGCCCCCGTTGTCATCTGAATGTCTGGTTTGTACCTACTGGTACGGGAAGATATGGAGGTGCCCCGCTTGCCAGTGGAAGCCTTTTCCTAAAGAGATAATATCTCATGCACACAAAATAGGTCATAGCACCCTCTTATTGAGTAATGCTAGATCAATGTCAGCCCATAAACTGGATATAAATTTACTATTAAGTGAAATAGCACCTTCAGCCTTATTTCTTACTGAAACTTGGCTACATGAAGGCTCAGGGATGGATGTCTCTATGGCTTTACCCTCAGGATATCTAATAGCCAGGGTAGATAGGACTATGTCCAGAGGGGGAGGAATTGCCATCATTTACAGGGACTCCTTGAAGTTGCTCTTTCAGCCTTTACAGGTAGTAGAAGCGGAAGCTATGACTTTCTCCCTAGAGTTTAACCCCTCATTCACATTCTCAAGACTTCTTCTCTATCGGCCCCCAGGGCATCCAGAGGATTTCTTAACTTCCCTTTTTAGTAATATGATGGATTTAGTATGTAGGAGACCGAATTTTACAGTCCTAGGTGATTTTAAAATTCATGCCGAAAACCCTGCGCAGTTAGCAGCAAGACGTCTCTTGGGTAATATGGAGGCGCTGGGTTTAAAGCGATTGGTGAAAGGCCCCATGCATGAACATGGCCATACGATCGACCTAGTGTTTAGTAACTTGACCTCCCTCACTTCCAAACCACCCACAACTTTGGCTTGGTCAGACCACTTTTTAGTTACAATCAACCTAGCCATTAGCTCCAAGGAGAACAGCCCCAAGCCTCTTCCTCAGGTGGGCAGACATTGGCACAAGCTCAGCATTAGAGATTGGATGAGGGAACTGGAAAAACATAAACCTTTGGCCGTTGATAACATGAGCCTGAATGTGAAGTCTTTCCATGACTGGATCACCAACAGTTTGGACATAGTCTTACCTTTAAGGTCAAAAAATGGCCAGCGCAGGAAAGAAAGCACACAGTGGTACACTTCAAGTTTGCACCTTCTTAAGAAAAACTGCAAAAGGTTGGAAAGGAGGTGGAGGAAATCAAATGCCTTAGAAGATAGGGATAGTTATAGGAAAGCCAGTAGTGTGTATCAGAAGGAGATAAAAATAGCTCAGAGCTCTTACTATGCTGACAGAATTGGAGAAGCTGCTAGCTCTCCTAAAGAGGTGTTCCAGGTGTTAAAAGTAATCCTTCAAGTCCCGGTAGAAGAGAACCCTATTAAAGCTTCCACACTATACAGTATAGCAATCAGTTAGCTAGTATTTTCCAACACATTTTTTGGGATATCTACTCTAATTTTCCGGAGAAGACAACTTCACCAGAAGAGCGAACTTCTAGTACAAGGAAGGTCTCAGCTACGATTGGCCAGTTCACTCCCCTTCTCCCGGAGCAAGCGGATATTTTGCTTAAATCACTTAAGGCAGGATCCCCCTTGGATCCAGCTCCCCAGCAGATAATTGTGCGGGGCTGGTCAGTGATAGGTCCTACTCTGATGGATATGATGAACGCCTCAATATCCAGAGGCTTGGTCCCGGATCAATGGAAGCACGCTGTGGTTAAACCACTATTAAAGAAGCAGTCTCTAGATACGGCAGACTTAAAGAACTATAGACCGATATCTCTATTACCGACACCGGCTAAAATGTCAGATAAGCATATTAACACCCAACTTTCCACGTTTCTGGAAACATACAACTGTCTCCCTCCCACACAAACGGGCTTCAGATCCCGGCATAGTACAGAAACTGCACTGATTGCAATTATGGAAGAGGCAAGGAACGCCATGGACCTTGGCCAGATAACTGCAGTCTTACTTTTGAATTTGAGTGCAGCCTTCGACACCGTAGACCACCAAGTGTTAAGTATGTGGATGAGGAACACGGGAATAGAAGGGCAAGCTCATGCATGGCTGACCTCCTTTCTGGAGGGGAGAACGTTCCAGGTCCTTGATCGATCTTATTATTCACACAATCTCTTTTCCAGTTGCGGGGTCCCCCAGGGTTCGTCACTTAGCCCTACTCTCTTTAATATATATATGGCTCCCCTGGTGGACTTAATTGAATCTTTTGGCCTATCGTTGGTGTCCTTTGCGGATGACACCCAATTGGTGGTGTCTTTCACTGATGACACCAATAGGGAGGATTCCTCTCTGACTTCTTGTTTACAGGCAGTTACAGGTTGGATGATGGACAGTAGACTCCAACTTAATGGGGACAAAACAGAACTGATCATCCTGGGATATGACCCAGGCCCGAATAAGTCACTCATGTACCCTGGGGCTTTAGGAGACTTCCCACCCCCAAAGAAATGCATTAAGAGCTTAGGGATATGGCTGGATCCCTGGCTTACGTTGGATCAGCATGCCAGGTGTATATCGGCTTTTTGCTTTGGCATACTGAGACTTTTTAGGAAGGTGTTTACTATCCTTCCCTTTCTGGCAAAACGACTGATCATCCAAGCCATCATTCTTTCGAGACTAGACTATTGCAATGGCATACTTCTTGGCTCACCTCTTTATATGACAAAGAAGCTGCAGCGTGTACAAAATGCAGCAGCACACCTTCTGCTAGATATCCCTAGACATGTATCGGCAAAACCAGCATGAGTATCCCTGCATTGGTTGCTAGTGAAACAGAGGATCAAATTTAAAGCTTTATGCTGTATTTACAGGTCCCTTCACAACTGTGGGCCACCGATTCTAAGATCTCTCGCATCTTTTTATAGGCCGAATAGGACGCTCAGATCAACTTCTTTATCTTTAGCCTCCCTACCTAGATTTAAAAAAGTTAGATGGGGTGGGGCCACGATGTCCTACTTGGGGGCCAAATTGTGGAACTCCCTTCCCCTTAGGCTCCGGCTTACAAGCCAGGAACTCAGTTTCCGTAAGGAAATTAAAACTTGGCTGTTTTAGAAGCGATTGTCCGTCATGTCAATCTTGATCTCCTGGTTCTGTCCTTTTAGCACTGGGAAGCCTCCGGGCAGCCATGCGCTTTACAAATTGCGTAACATAACATAACAAATGGTCAATGACCATGAACTATTCTGCTTTTTGGTGAATTTGGAACAAAATCACAACAGGGTTCGGTACCACAGCATAGCATGGAAGGACAATTTGGTTTATTTTCCACAGGTCTTGCACCATCATCCACTTTTTGTCTGCTTTTTGTATTGTCTTGATCGGAGAATCACATGGACTCCCAATTACTTCCTTTAAAATACCCTGTTCTATCATGCTCTAAATGACAGGAAAGATTCCAGCAATGGACTCTGGAATCATTTGCTGAGGGTGGGAATGTGGAAAAATGTTTTTGTCCAATAGTTATCTTTAGGAGCTTGCTACCTTTAATCAGTCCAATCTTTCTCCTTGTAAAATCTCAAGCACCCTCTCTGACTGTCTCTCTTAAAGAAAATGTTAGGTCTTCTTTGGTAATGATGGAATATAACTTCTGGAATTTGTATCACGAACTCTGTATCTCCTACTTGGTTCTCGATCCCAACTCAATCCTGCTTACAGCAAATGATACAATTTAGTTTGCAAAGCAGATCCTTAACCAGCAAGTTTAGAGGGGTCAAATCACACATCATGAACTAGTGTTGTTCATCTGGATTTCTGGAATTGCCCTAAACTAAGGAAGACATTTTTTCAACTAGAAGGCATCTCTCCAGGATGATAGGACATGTACATATGTTCCTCCTTGTACCTTCCTCAGAGGGCTTTCCCTTAATGCTTATACTGTAGCTTCTCCCTCATTTTCCTTGGCAACTTCCTTCTTTCAATTAACTTTAAAATGTCCTTCTTGGACCAAAGCTGTTTAAACTCCTGGGTGTCGATCCAATCCGTAGTGTTCTCAATCAATTCTCTAACATGTGTTTTCAACCCTCTCAACATCAGAAACTTAAATTCCTTATCACCTATCAGCATCCTCACATTCTTTGACAGTTTCTTTCTCTGTGTCAAATTAACACTCTACTCACCCACTGCCTTCTTCATTCTCACATGTGCCTCTCAAGCCACTCTTGCAACTTCCTTGCTCATGTAGAGCAATTCACTTTTGTTGTAAAGTCCTAAGAAATCCATCCCTATGCTACCACTAACAATTTCTTCAAACTCAGCTTTCAGCTGGGCAAAATTAAGGCCCAGATTTAAAAGGGCCTATCACCTTATAGGGCCACATTAGTGTCATATTTTATGATGCTAATGTGGCCCAATGAGGCCTAATTCGCTGCACCATATATACAACGTGACGCAATGAATGCATTGTGCTACTTTGTAACCCCTTGAGCCACATTATGCCTGCATCAGGCATAATTTATGCAAGGAGGACATTCCCCTGTTAGAGGGAACGCAATAAATGATGCAGTAAAATCTAAGAGATTCCACTGCACCATTTTTAGCAGCTATTTATAATTCCTGCACAGAGCAGGTGTTAAAAGGGGGCAAACCATTGTTTTCAATGGTCCCCTATGTACTCTGCAGGATGAGTGCCAAAATGTTGGTGCTAATCCTGCTTAGAACATCAATAGCGTCAATAATTTGAATGCTATTGCCCCTACCTTTTGCCATGCTGTACCGTATATTAAATACAGCACACACATGGTGGCGATAGGGAGGTGGTAAGGTGCGCAAGAAAAGTGGTGCTGCAGTGGATGCAGTGCCACTTTTCTTGAATTCGTGCCTGAGTGTCTCTGCAGACTATAATCTGTACATGATGGGTTGAATGGTAGGGTTGTACTAATAATTTGACCTCCTGCCATGGAACTTGTCAAAACCTCACCCTTGCAAAGGGCATAGTGCTATTATGCTGGGTTCTTGTGTATAGTCCTGGAGGACACATAGAGCAGTCTGACTTAAAGGAGTGCTGTGAACTGTCTCGGGGTTGAAGTTTACAAGGCACCGATCAAAGCAGTGTGCTTGGCGAGGGCTGAGAAGCGGGTGAAATGAAGGTTTCTGAATAACTTTGGGGTACGCAATCTTCTTTGTGGTTGTGGTATCTGCCATGGTCTAAGTTAACATTATAGATGTAGAGCTTGGTACATCTGCTGCCTATTATGCGGGTAACCTCAGGAAAAGGAGTTCATCTATGAAGTCATTGTCCTCCTCACTTGTTTTTAGATTTCCCTTTCTCCCCAGATATCTCATCTGCTATTTACTTACCCCTTAACAAGGGGTAAACTTTAATGATCTCATTTACTTGTTCCCTCCATCTTTTCTGACTCTCATCTTCTTGTGCACGTATCCACAAATAAGCCCATACATTTAATGCAAAAGTCTTCCTTTTCTTTTCGCTTGCCACCTTCTTCTAAATATTTTAAGCCTGTGTGGCTGGGCTGAGATTTAAAATAATGAATTATTTGTCTCAAATTTCCTGTTCTGGGAATATGAAAAGTCCTGCTCAGTGAGAATTATATTTCTCCATCTTTGGATGCATACTTGTGCCCTTTGCTATGCCATATATATGTGTGTGTAACCCTTTCTTTGGTACCATTTCCCCAGCTGGTGTATCTACCGGTGGAAATTTCTCTTCTTTATTCATGTCTGTCTCCTTTTTTGAAAAAGGAATTTGACATGCTGATGAATTCCCAATTACTCTTTGTTCCAACCTCACACTCTCCTGGTAGTATTGTGTTCATGATTTGCCCATCAATACTAGCCTTTCTCTGTCAAAAGTCACTCTACAACAGCATGTCTACAGCTTTTACCAGGCAGTGGGTGAACAGCACCCAAATATTGTTAGGACTTCCTGAGCCAGTTTTCACTACAGTTCTTTGTTTCCCTGATTGTCTAGACAGAACTCTTGGACAACAGTAGACACTTGACCGCAAGAGTCATGATACTTGGGCCTGCGCGCATCACAGGTAATTTTACTGTGTGGAAATCTGGGGAGTTACAACAAAACTCTGAGAGATTCCGTACAATACTGCAAACAGGCCGAAATAGGCATGTTGTGCTGCTTGATCAGTTATTTATCGAAGGGAGCTCATCTCTCCCTGAAAAATCAGCGCAAACAGCACCATGTGGCATGCCAGAGGGTGCAGCTTCTTCAGCTGACTTTGCTGGTGCTCAAGTAGATTTTCTAGTTGAGTAGCAGCTTTCTGACGGCAAATGTTTGTGACTGCCGGTGTCAGAAAAATCTGATGGGTGGCCTCTTAGTGACAGAAAATTGAGGGGATGTCAAATCTTGCTTGCCAACTTACTGTTTTTGAGCCACAGGTGAGGAAAAAATGGGCCACATGTCAGTTGCAGAATTTAGCCATAACTCTTCATTACAGCTGTATTGTGGAGTGACCAAAAATCCACGAATACCCCTGGCTGAGATGAATGTATTGCCCACCGCTATTCATACTCAGTGTGCTCACTCCTGTACACTAAGGAATGAACCGACACCAAGTACAATAAATACACTTTTACAACAGAAGTCTGCATCCCTAAATTGGCGTGACAATTAGTGCCTCACATACACCTCACTTTAGCAGACAGTTAAACGATTCAATAATCTAACTTGAGGTGCCTCTCACCACTTTATGCTGTACATTTGACAACTCACACATTTATCAGACAAAAAAAAATATATATCATCAAAAATGCATTAACTATTATCCCCATTAGTCCAGAAGCTAAAGCCACATAATATTTATTCACAAACTCTATCCACTATATTCTACCACAATAAGACTACTACAATTCCCAACATTATTCTACCACAATAAGACTGCTACAATTCACAACATACACTGCCTTTCAGGTCACTTCATGTACGTACAGATCCTTTTTAACACTAGTGTTGTCCTTCTCCGTCCACCTCGCCATCCAGAATCAGGATATGGTTAGGACTGGGTCAATCTAAATCTCAGGAAAAAAACACCTGTTCCATGAAGGTGCAGTAATCAGTTCTGTAGCAAAGTAGATTGCCTTATGCTGACCAGTTCCAATTGGAACCATCAGATCTGCTACTAGATCTTTTTGAATGCAAATCAGTTTACGCCAACAGCTCGGACTTCGAGCGGTGTAGTAGCTATACAGACTATGATGCTCCCGGAGTGGGCCCATCTCTATTTCTTGTGATCCCACATTAATGGTAGAAACTGTGACATTGTCAGTAGGACTGACAGACACAGGTCAACATTTTAAGGTGTTTATAAAAAGTATTGTTAAGCAAAATATCAGAAATATCATCAGTATGGTTGTCGGTAAAGAATACAGATCATAAGTACAAAGAACTTAGGACCTCTTTACAACCCTGGCGGTAAATGCCACCTACTGCTGTGCTGACGGCCGGCAACATACTGTGACCACGGCGGTATACCGCTACGGGTATTATGAACCACACAGAGAAATCCGCCACTATACAGACACTCACACAAGTCTGCCAGACCAAAGGTCAGTGATAAATTGGCGGTAACAAAACCCACACCGTTACGCCAACAGGAATATGCCCTTAGTATCAGGACCCACGAATCACGCCGCAGTCTTTCAACCACAGTAAACCATTGGCGGTACACACCACTGCGCTCAAAATACACACACACTTACAAAACACCTCCACATTGGACAATTCAAACTACACACACCTGACACACATACACACACCACATCCACACACCCAATCCAATATAAAACACACACCCACATTACCCACAACCCTTTCAATTAAAAAAAAAGATTGCCAACAGAGAGAGACACAAGCCAGGAGCACCCACTCAATCTGAGCCTCAGAACGCCATCGCCCATACACCATTCACGCACCTAACAGCACACACCCCAACACATCACCCCACACATTACCCCACACATCCTCCCACATATCACTCACACCACATCCATGGCACCCCAAGTTTTCAGAGGAGGAGCTAAGAGTCATGGTGGAGGAAATCATCCGGGTAGAGCCACAGCTATTCAGATCACAGGTGCAGCAGACGTCCATTGCTAGGTAGATGGAGCTATGGCGGAGAATCGTGGACAGGGTCATTGCTGTGGGACAGCACCCCAGAACAAGAGATGACATCAGGAAGAGGTGGAATGACCTACGTTAGAAGGTGTGTTCCGTGGTTGCAAGACACAAGGTAGCTGTACAGAGGACTGGCAGTGGACCCCCACCTCGTCCCCCACAACTAACAACATGGGAAGAGCAAGTCCTGGAGATTATTCATCCTGAGGGCCTCGCAGGAGTAGCAGGAGGACTGGACTCTGGTAAGTCAAAACTTTACTACTATATCCCCCACCCTACCTGCATGCCATCACAAATTCCTACTACTATCCTCACCCCATCACTCCACCACCTCACATATACCCCACTATCACAATTCACCCATCCCAATACCAATCCCTGCATGCCACAACAATCCATGGACCCCCATCACAGACCTGCATGGACACCCATCACCACAGAATGCCCATTAGAGAGAATCACCCAGCCCACAAAATCACCACGCATACAAGGCAAAGCTGACAGGGAAATCACAACCACACAGGGAAACACACCCATTCACAAGATGGCACACGCAGATACAATAACACTGCAATTGTATCCTCACAGGACCCCCTACTCAACGTTACTGCAGAGGAGTTCCCAGCAACATCCAGTCCCTCCCCAGAGGAGGCCCACAGTGATGACAGCAGCTCTGCATGCCTGGATGACCAACCTGGCCTATCAGGGACCTCTGGACAGTCGGTTAACCTGCCACAATCCCATACCACCACAGAGCCTCCCCCTCAGGAAACACCACCACAGCATCCACCCAGCGGGGCCATGCCACTGTCCCCAGGACACATCAATCAGCAGTGTGTCCACCACTACAGGGACCCCAGGCAAAACCACAAACACAGGACAATCAGAGGCCTGGGGCCAGTGGCAGTGGGCACACGGTTCAGGGGACAGGGGCACAGGACAACAGGGAAGCTGGGAGGACTGCTGTGTGACAGGGGGAAGACAGGCCCAGGGTATCCATTCTCCAGGAGGCACTCACCAACATCCTGGGAGCATACCACCATTCCCAGGAGACGACGGGCCAGATACTGGCCAAGTTGCAGGAGACCCAGTGGCTGCAGGAGGGACAGTACCTGGGGATCAGGGAGGACCTCAAACACATCTACACTATTCTGGTCACCATTGCTGGCTGACATGGCCAACACCATGAGGGAGGCAGTGGCACACCAACGGGCCCTTGACACTAGCCACACCAAAGAACAGCCCTCCACCTCCGCCGGCGCTAGTGGACAGGAGGCCCTGCCACAGGAACAACAGGCCACCGGCACCCCACCACCTGCAGAAGGAGAACCACCCCACAAACGGTCCCTGCGATCCAGGCAGAAACCAGAGAACATTGTCAAGACCCCCGCCAGGAAATAAGACTCTCCTGATTGTCACCCTTCTGTCCCACTCTGTCACCCTGTCCACCTTGAACTGCCATTACTCCCATTCCTATGCCCCATTGGACAATGTGCCTGTGATACCAAGAGACTGGACTCTAACAGGACATTCCTCCACCATCACCCCAGCCCATTGCACATCCCCCTCTACTTATGAACACTTAAATAAACACCCTTAGAACAAATACAAATCTGGAGTCAGTCAAATGATTGAAATATGTAAAGTACAAAATTCTGAAACAATTGCAAGTCATATGTACAGTTATATATATTGGTATGACCTTTAGTGGGCAGCAGTAAACATACCAGGAGCCAGAGTGGGCCACAGAGATCTGAAAATAGAGATGCCAAAGGGTAAAGAAAGTGGCCATAGACATAGGGAAATCAGGCTGCCATGTACAATGTCCAACAGAAAATTGAAAAGTAAAGCGAAGTTACAGTGTCTTACCTGTCTGTCACTAGAAGTACTGCTGTATGATATTACCTCTGTTGTCCACATCTTCTTCCTCTGCATCCTCTTCCTCACTGCCCACATGCTCCACCACTGCCACAAGACCATCTCCAGGCTCATCCCCCTGCAGAAAAGGCCCCTGGCGTCTCAAGGCCAGGTTGTGCAACATGCAACATGCAACGATGATCTGGCACACTTTCTTGGGTGAGTAGCACAGGGATCCACCAGTCAGATAGAGGCAATGGAACCTAGCCTTCAGGAGGCCAAAGGTTCTTTCAATGACCCTCCTTGTTCGCCCATGTGCCTCATTGTAATGTTCCTCTGCCCTTGTCCTGGCTCACCTCACTGGGGTCAGTAGCCATGAGAGGTTGGGGTAACCAGAGTCACCTGAAAACATCAAGGGACAACTGATAGACACACACTAACACTTAGGGACAACCCCATAGCGAGACCCCAACATATACTTGGTGGGGACTTTGGGCTCACCTATTAGCCACATCCGATGCCTCCGGAGCTGGCACATCACATATGGGATGCTGCTATTCCTCAAGATAAAGGTGTCATGCAAAGAGCCAGAATACTTGGCATTCACATGGGAGATGTACTGGTCCGCAAAACACACCATCTGCACATTCATAGAGGGATAGATTTTTCTATTCCTGAAAAGTTGTTCATTTCTCGTGGGGGTGGGGGGGCAAATGTTACATATGTACTATCAGTGGCACCAATGATGTTGGGGATATGTCCCAGGGCATACAAGTTAGCTTTCAATGTGGCCAAATCCTCCACCTGTGAGAATACAATTTAGCTGGGCATGTGTTTCAGCAGGGCTGACAACACTCTGGTCAACACTTTGGAGAACATTGGTTGAGACATCCGTGGTGCCATGGCCACTGTTGTTTGGAAGGAACCACTTTCCAGGAAATGGAGCACTGACAGGACCTGCACAAGAGGGGGGATACCTGTCGGCTGGCGGATAGCTGACATCAGGTCTGGCTCCAATTGGGCACACAGTTCTTGGATTGTGTCCCGATCAAGTCTGTATGTTAGTATAATGTGTTTGTCCTCCATTGTCGCAAGGTCCACCAGGGATCTGTACACTGGAGGATGGCTCCATCTCATATTCATCCTCAGTGGTTGAAGCCTATGGAGGGAATCGGTGAGCAGAGGGTCATATTCACACATCTATTGCAATAATGATGCATTTCTACATTTACAGAAGCAGAATGTGAATCGGAGAGTCAGTTGCTGTGCCAATGTCTGCTGTGACTTAGTTACGTGCCATGGCCTGTGCCCCCCTGAAATGGCGGCTGCCTGACCTGGGAGGAGGGAAAAGTGGAATAAGGTAATTCCGCTGGCATTGTGCGCCGTTGCGGTAGGCGGTCGATGACCGCCGCGCAACTTCGCATTGGTTATCATTGGGCCCTATGGGTTCCAGGAGCCAATGGCTATGTACGCCGGCAGTGACGGTACACAACGCGGCGGATGTGACCGCCATTTTCTATCTATTCACTCACTTAATACTTGACCTTCAACAGTAGAGGACCTACACCTCCAGTGCTGCTGTGATCTGTGTCTGGAGCAACAATGGCTCATGTGTCTGGGGAAGGGGCCCCTGCCTTCACTGCGGTGGAGCTGGAGAGACTGGTGGATGGGGTCCTACCCCAGTACACGTTACTCTACTGTCCTCCAGACAAACAGGTGATTACACTGTGAGCATGATGCTTGGGCCAGAGATGTATCACGTGCTGTGTGTGTAAGCCACATGTAGGGGGGGGCTGAGTGCTGCATGTATGGTGGTCAATGTATGTGTGTCAGGTGATGGGAGGGATATGGTGGGCCATGAGCGTGACGGTCCGGATGGTTAACTAATTCACCTTTCTGCTGTGTTTTTTCTGCAGGTCAGCACCCATCAGAAAAAGGGTATTTGGTGTGCAATCGCTAAGGAGGTGCGGACCCTGGGGGTCCTTGACAGGCGGAGCACCCACTGCCGCAAACGGTGGGAGGACATGCACTGCTGGGCAAGGAAGACGGCGGAGGCCCAGCTGGGGCTGGCCTCCCAACGAGGAAGCGGTGCCCATCGTACCCTGACCTCCCTGATGTTCTGCATCTTGGCGGTGGCCTATCCAGAGTTGCATGGGCGCTTGAAGGCAGCACAGCAGCCACAAGGGGGTGAGTACAAATTCAGATTCATTACTTTGCGCACGTTAAGGTTTTACCTGAGTGGGGATGTGGATTGTGGGTGTCCCTAGGCCAGGGCGAACATGGCAGGGTAGGTCCCTTGTTGGGCAGGCTCTGAAGCACTCCAACCCCAATAGTGTTAGTGGACATCTGCTACTGGTCAGGGCCCTGTTTGTTTCAGGTGTGCAGCTGATGGTGTTAGGCAGTGTACCCATGGGCTGGTGACTAACATTGTAACTGGTAGTGCATGGAATAGTGCATAGGGCTGTTCCCTGTGAATTATGTACACCAACGGTAGTGTTGTTGCTGGGATTGACCAAGTGTATCCTCTTCCTCTCCCCCCTTTTTGTTTTGTCACCCTGTCCTTGTGTGCATTAGTATCGTCTGGCAGAGGAGCAGAGGCACCGGCTATGGAGGATGCTGCATCCCACATGGGCCTGGAGGCCAAATCCACCGATGGTGACAACACCAGAGGGGCGGAGGGTGAGGGGAGCACCACAATGAGGACAGGAGGGGACACCACAGACAGCGACTCCTCCTCTGATGGAAGCTTCCTGTTGGTGGTGAACACCTCAGTGCCCACCCCAACAAAAGGTACAGCCACCACCCCCCTACCAGCACCGCCCTCCCAGCAGCACCTCTGTGTGTTTCCCATGCCCGCTCCTCCAGGAGGGTGGGCATCTCCTTCGGCCCAGGCACCTCAGGCCCTGCCCCAGTCAGCCCTGCTGCCCTCAGAGATTAGGCTATTGACCTCCTGAGATCCCTCATTGTTGGGCAGTCAACCATTCTGAATGCCATCCAGGGTGTTGAGAGGTATTTGCAACAAACAAATGCATACCTGGAGGGCATTCACTCTGGCAGAGTGGCCCAACAGTGAGCATTTCAGGCTCTGGTCTCCGCACTGATGGCAGCCACTGTCCCTGTATCCAGCCTCCCCCCCACAACTTCCTCTACCCAGTCCCAATCCCCTCAACCCCAGCCTATCCCAGGCACACCTTCATACCAGAATTCACCCAAATCAACACACAGAAGTGGCTCAGGCAAACACAAGCACCACACTTCATCTCACAGGCACTCAAACAAGTACCATCCCCAGGCAGACATACCAACACCCACTGCCTCCACTGTGTCCCCCTCCTCCCTCCCAGTAGCATCTCCACTCACAACTGCATGCACTACATCCTCATCCACTACCTCCATCACCAGCATGCCCATCACTACACACCTCTCACTGGCAGGCACCATCCCCACCTCCACGCACAGCATCCAGCCCATGCACCTGCACCCAAACTCAGCAGACAGACATCTCCTACAACCATTCCCTCTTCCTCCACTCCCAGACCTACTCCCTCTTCCCGCCCCAGTGTCCCTAAGAAGGTTTTCCTGGCAAACATTGGCCTCTTCCCTCCCCCTCTCCCCGTCCTTCCCCTTGGGCCAGGGTGGCCAAAACCCAGCCCAGCACCTCAGCCACCAAGTCCACGTCTGCTGTGGTTCCTGCAGCTGTCAGAGGCTCAAAGGGGGCACCCTTCAGCCCAGCCAGTGTGCCACCAACCCCTGCCAAGGCAAAAACTATTCTGACACCTGGCAAGGTGAAGAAGGGGACAGCATCCAGCAAGGGGAAGGAGCCGCAACCACCCAGCAAGGCAACCTCAAAGACTCCAGCTGCCAGGCTCAAGATGACACCACCATCTGCCAAGGTGAGGAAGGGGCACAAAACTCCAGGCAAGGTACTTCAGCTGTCCGAGGCTGCAGGTGAAGGCCTGGTGGCTACCAGCACAATCGCCTGCACCGCCACCTGCTCTGCTGCAACCACAACTACTGTCAGCAGCAGCAGCCCCAGTGGGCAGCCGTCGGAGGCTGCAGGAGAAGGCCTGGATCTTCCCCCCACCACTGGCAGCACCGGCACCTGCACGCGGCCAGCACCGCCACCTGCACTGCCGCAAGCACCACCGCAAGCCCCGCCGCAAGCATCGCCACCTGCACAGCTAACAGTTGTACCACTGCCAGCAGCAGCAGCCCAATGGGCAGCTGCCTGAGGCTTCAGGAGAGGGGCTGGAGCCTCCCTCCACCACTGGCAGCATCACCACCAGTACCGACACTACCACCACTGTGCAGCCATAGCTGCCGCCAGATGGACTCTAGCCCTGCCTCCATAGACTATCATGCATCCTGGTCACTGCACATCTTGTGGCTCAGACACCTAGGTGAGGTACTGTGAACTGCCACACCCCAAGTATTGCATCACTGGGCACAAAGCCCCATCCAAAACCCGTGGAAGAAGGCATCCATTCACCCTATCCTTGGCAGGATGAAGCACACTGGGCACCAAGCCCTATCAAGAAGCAGTGGAAGAAGGCATCCACTCACCCTATCCTTGGCAGGATGAAGCACACTGGGCACCAAACTCCCACCAGAACCAGTGGAGAAATGCATTCACTCACCCTATCCTTGGTGGGATAAAGCAGACTGAGCGCATAGCCCCCTCCAGAACCAGTGGAGAAATGCATCCACTCACCCTATCCTTGGCAGGATGAAGCAGACTGGGCACAACGCCCTCTCCAGAACAAGTGGAGAAATGCATCCACTCACCCTATCCTTGGCAGGGTAAAGAAGACTGGGCACAGAGCCCCCACCAAAACCAGTGGAGAAATGCATCCACTCACCCTATCCTTGGGAGGATGAAGCACACTTGGCACCAAGCCCCCTCCAAAACCAGTGGAGAAATGCATCCACTCTCCCTATCCTTGGAAGGATGAAACACACTGAGCACCAAGCTACCTCTGGAACCAGTGGAGAAATGCATCCACTTGAGAGACTGTAGCATTGCACTCCCCAGGAGCAAGCAGTGGGCAAACTACCCACTTGAAAGACTTGAGAGACTGTGGGTTTGAACTCCCCAGGAGCAAGCAGTGGGCAATCCACCCACCTGAGAGAATTGAGAGACTGTGGCCTTGCACTCCCCAGGACTTCGCTGTGGGCATGGAGCCCCCTCCAGGAGCATTGGCGTTGTCCCATCTTCCGGCTGAGGTGCCCCCGTCCCCCTGTGGTGCTTGTGTGTTTTCGACCTGATGCCCCTGCAATGTTCTCTCCATATTGAGGCAGGAGTCAATTGTGGGCTTAGCCTATGAGTTTTGGACCAGTGGCCCACAGACATTTTGAGTGGACAATGTACTGCCTTATGTACACATTGTATATATTGTAAATACTGTTTTTGAACTTGTAACATATATCTGACTATTTCTAATATGACACTCATTTGACTCAATTCCTTTTGTCCTTGTGTTCTTCCAGAGGGTTAAGGGGTGTATATGTAATGTTGATGCATGTGTTTGTGTGTATGGGGTTTGGGGTGAGGGTGGAGGTGGGGGTGTTGTGTGTTGCATGTGTGTGTCTCTCTCTTTTTCCTCCCCCCCTCCCCTGTGTGCTAGGTGCAGTACTCATCGTGGTCGAGGCCGCCGCCATTCGTACTCCTGGTAGATGAGAAGATACACCAACATGGGTAACAGCTGTTGTTCCGCTCCATGAAGTCCTAGTTCTTCCTTGGGTGTCGAGAGGTGAGTGGTTTTCCTTCTGTGTACTGTTTCCGCTGTGCTTTTATGGCATTGGTACTGCCCCAGAAAAGCTGGTGGATGGGCGGGTTGTAATGTGGTGGGCGGTACACTGTCTTCCGCCTGTCTGTTGGCGGTTACCGCCGCTGTATGTCTTGCTACCGCCGTGGCGGACAGAGTGTTAAACTGGCTGTCTGTGTTGGCCATTTCCGTCGTGGTCGTGATTCCATTTTTTTTTAATGCCCGCCTGTTGGCGGTATTACCGCTGCTTTAACACTGACCACCAGGTTTGTAATGAGGGCCTTAGTAAAGTTAATTGGAAAATGTAGCACAGATTCACGTTAAGAATGTGGGATATATGTTTTTTTCTCATACAGGAAAAGTATGTTCTTTTATAGGACTTTGGACCAAGGATTTCATACATTACTACACAGGTATGTGGTGCTCAAGATGTGCACCAATGTGGAATAAGCAAGAAGAAACATGTTACTACAGAGTACATTAGATGGGTCTCTCATAATACTATTCCATTGAATTCAGTTGCTTTCAAAGTTTATTCAACCACTGTAATCAACACTATATAAACAATAGTCTGAGACAGTAGAGATGTCCTTGGTTAGGTACAGCATGCTGAAAAAATGCTGGTAACGTTCTTTGTGAAAAAATTACAATTCTTTATTTAGAGCCAAGGAAACAAGAACAACAATGATCAAGTGCTGCAACAACAACTTAGGATGGAGGAAAATATGAGCTTCTTTCATGTTAGAGCAAGTTCAGTTTCTAATACATTTAAAGCTGAAAGAGAATACAGCTAGCAATTTCAGAAGATAGAAGGCTGAATCATACTCGCAAAAAGTATGTGTGACCTTCATGTTGTCCAATAAATTAGCAGAAGCTGCGGTACCTCACTGTGCTAAGTTATCAAAAATAGTAAAAATGGGACCAGGATTGACGTAGTATTCATTGGAATGTATGCACCACACAGTCGATTTTTCTTGTTGTTAGTGATTTACTAATTATAAGTATATGCAGAGTCCCACTGATGGTATTCTACTATTTTTAGATATAGGCCCTCATTCTGATTCTGGCGGGCGGCGGAGGCCGCCCGCCAGAATTCAGCCCTCCATAATACCGCTCCGCGGTCAAAAGATCGCGGAGGGTATTATGAGTTTTTCCCTGGGCTGGCGGGCGGTCTCCAAAAGACCACCTGCCAGCCCAGGGAAAAACTCCCTTCCCACGAGGATGCCGGCTCGTAATCGAGCCGGCGGAGTGGGAAGGTGCGACGGGTGCTGTTGCACCCGTCGCGTATTTCACTGTCTGCAAGGCAGACAGTGAAATACATTTTGGGGCCCTCTTACGGGGGCCCCTGCAGTGCCCATGCCATTGGCATGGGCACTGCAGGGGCCCCCAGGGGCCCCGCGACTCCCCCTCCCGCCATCCGGTTCCCGGCGGGAGAACCGCCAGGAACTGGATGGCGGGAGGGGGAGTCGGAATCCCCAAGCCGCGCAGCAAGCTGCGCTGGCTTGGAGGATTCCTTGGGGGCAGCGGGAAACCGGCGGGAGACCGCCGGTTTCCCTTCTCTGACCACGGCTAAACCGCCGCGGTCAGAATGCCCCACGGGGCACCGCCGGCCTGTCGGCGGTGCCTCCCCGTCCAGCGGCCCTGGCGGTTACAAACCGCCAGGGTCGTAATGAGGGCCATAGTCCTAATATTACAAATCTTAATGCTATTCATTGTATTGACTATAAAAAGATGAAAAAACTATTTATTATTGTGGAACCTGCATTTCTGACCCATAGAAAACTCACCAGCACTTACAGCAGGTGTATTAACATTCTTGGCTAGCTCACTCATAATATTGACAAACTCATGGGTCCAGACTCATGGGCGATCATTTATGAGGTCCTAGTGGCCCACTGCACCGCCAGAGGTAATTTGCTTACACTTCATGTGGCGCAGTGTGCCGGCCTATATTTATATGTCCATGCAAAGCCACCTTCCGTTGTTTTTCATGGCCTTGTAAATATGGACCCATTTTGCGCATAACAATGCATGAAAGGGGCTTCCATGGGTGTTGCTTGGGGTGTTCCCATGCAGCACCCATGGAACCCAAAGGAATCTGATGCTTTCCCAGATTTACAAGTCTGGGGATGCATCAGATTCCTATGCCACCTCAGGGGTGGCATAAGAATGAGGCAAAGTGGAAAATATATTTAGTTCTCTCCGGTTTTTCCTCTTTCTATGTGTGCTGTATTTTGCAGCACACAAAGAAAAAGGATAAGCCCTCTTGTGCCTGTTTTTTGTGCAGGAAGGTTCTCCCTTACTGTACAATAACAATCATCCCCACAAAGTAGGCACCCTTGCACCATGTTGCAAGGGTGCCTGCATTTGCGCATTGGAAGCAATTTGGGAACCAACGCAGGGGGAGAGGAGAGAACGGCACAATATCTTGTAGCTAGGGTGCATTTCTGCCCATTCCTAGTGGTGCAGGGCAAGCATCAAGGCACTTGCTGTGCCGCCCTGCACCACAGGGCTCGTAAATTAGGCCCATGGTGTTTGGACTTCAATGCTGCTCCATCTCACCCACCTTCTATTCTGAAGAAACTAAGAAACCACTCATGAGAATGCCGAGGGAAAGGAGACTTGGGAATAACACACATCACTGTGTAAAACTCTCTCTTGGGCCTGATATGGATTTGCATCATGACACCAAGTCTTGAAGTGAGTGAAGAGCATTACTATATATTTTCCTGGTAGAGATTTGTGTCATGTATTTGGGTCTTTAAGAGAGTAAACACACATCATAAGCATAAAGGGTCAGAAATACAAAGCCCTAACACCACTAGAGCGTCACTTTTTGTGATGCTCCAGTGGCACGGTGCAGCCGGCCACATTTGCAAGGCGGCGCTAAGCCATTTTTTGTGGCTTAGTGCCTTGTTGTAAATGTGAGCCTCTCCAACACAGCTTTCGGCGTCAAAGGGGCGTGTAATGGATGTTGCTGTGGGCATTCCACCACAAAACCCATTGCTTTTGACACTGACACAGAAGACATAAATCTGTGGCAGCACCAATAACTAATGCCATCCCAGGGGTGGCGTTAGCATTGCACAATGAGGAAGAATACTTTTATTCTGCCTTGTTTTTTGCTCTTTCCATATGTGCTGCATTCGGTGCTAAATTAAGCAACCTGCACCAACAAAAGCATCCTTTCACCTTAGTGCAAGGGTGTCTGTTTTGAGAGTAGTGATTGTTTATGTACAGAAAGGTGTCCCTTGCTGAACATAAACAATCTGCAATGGAGATTTGGTACTTATATGTGTGCTGCAGAATGTGGCACGCATAGAACTACAGAATCATAATTTTTGAATGATTGTTTATGTGCAGGACACAATAATGCTCAATAATGCATTATCTAGTAAGAGCTTTTTTTGTTCAAAGAGGAAAAATATCATACAAGTAAGTAATTACTACATACCAAATAACAAATATTTACAAAATGGCAAGAACAAACATGAATCAGGACCTTTTTGAAGGGGCCTCACAAACTTCATGGATTGCAAATTACATACCTCAAAAAAGTGAAATCAGGTAACTTACTGTTGAACCCAGACTAAACTTGTATTTATGAGATTCCGTGATTCATTTGAGCAACAGCACTTTAATCAATCAAAACAGAAATATCTTTGGCAATAGCAAACCATATGACGATATGCATTTATTGAAAGTGGTGGCAAATAGCTGGAACACCTTGCCTCTTCACCTCAGGCAGTCACCATCGTTGCCTCGATTCAGGAAGGACCTCAAGTCCTGGATCTGTGACTGAAGCACTGAGAACCGGCCTCCTCAGTGCCTTGAAACCCTTACAGGTGAGTAGTAGCGCTATAGCAATATGATTGATTGATTGAGTGATTGACAAAACACATGGTCTGACCTTCTTATGTGAAGAAATACTTTCTGCATTGGGAGTAACTTGCATCTAGGATAACTTTTGATGGCACCAATAATTCACTGTCCTGGGAGACATAGGGTAACAATTGCCTCCCTGTTAGGGCTCACCATTATGTCCAGAACATTTGTATTCAATGTGGGTGCCCTGTCCCCCTGGGGACACCCGCAGAAACAATGCAACATTATTTAAACCCTAAAGGGTTAAGGGACACTCTTTTGCCCAGGATAATATCTCTGATGCAGTCTTCAGGGATAAGTGAAAGGTTTTATCATTCATCTATTTTTAAGTCCACACAGCTGATGAATATCACTGTGGGTGTCCCAGCTCTTTTAGGAGTCTCCTGCATACTCAATTTCCAAGAGCACACTGAGGCCCCAATGTGACATGATCTTACATAGACCTGCCCATCACACGTTAGTGTGGCTCCCCGCCTTCCGCGCCACCTCCTTCCCCGTTTTATTTTGCTGTTTTTCCCCTGCCGCTGCGTCCCCTACGGCCCCACCCGCCCCCCCCTCCTTCTCACCTCTCCTTTAGTCGATTTCCCCTGCCGCTGCGTCCCCTGCGGCCCCTTCCGCCTCCCCTCTCCTTCTTTCCTTCTCACCTCTCCTTTAGTCGATTTCCTCTGCCGCTGCATCCCCCGCGGCCCCAACCCCCAGCCCTCTCATTGGACAGGCCCTCTCGCCTCCCAGCTGCCACTCCCACCCTCCCCTCCTCTTATGACAGTCACGGCGCGCTAGCAGGGAGCAACCTTTGACCCTGCTCATGCAGGCAGGTCGCTCCCCGCTCCGCCTTCCGTGCCACCTCCTTCCCCGTTTTAAATGGAGCTCAGGTGTGACTGATGGGCCATCAACAGCCTGATGGGAGGGATGACCTGACACACCTGAATAAGCTGTGTTCTGACCCCGCAAAAGGGACTTCATACCCTCCTGTACTGAGTCTGGGGCAGGAAGGGCAGGGACTATGTGCACTTCAAAGGCCTCTCTTTGAAGTCTCCATCTCTTCAAAGGTACAAGTTGGCTTAAGCTCTGGAACACAGACACCACCAACTTAGTATACTTATGGACCTGCGGATACTCTACAAGGAAGGGGTGCTGTGCTGCTGAAAGGACGATCACTCTATTGGACTGCGGTTCTGCTGGACTTCTGCTCTGCTGTGCTGACCTGCTGTCTGCTGCACTCTTTGCCTAGGAGTGAGAAGGACTGGACCTGCGCCTCTCCAACCCAGAACCAAAGTGACTACAAGGGCATGCTGGCTTGCTGCCTGATTGAGGTTTCAGGGACAGAAAAGACTTCCAACTCACTTGCTACAGCACCTGGACTCTGTCACCTGTGAGTCTTGCCCTACTAAATGGTGTGAATCCAGTCCTGGGCCCTTGGACGTGGGTATAAAGTGCTGCTCTGATGCAATTAAACCCATCATTACAGTTGTGCTGCTCAGAATTTGCGCCTTTCTATCAGCATTGATGCATTGTCACTGCTGTGAGGATCAAGGACATTGCATCACCAACGTCATGATGCATCGCCTCTATTTCTGATGGATCTCCGACCTTGCATTGCTCGGGATGATTCATCGCCACCCTTGCTCCAGCTCATCTGTCGATGCAAACAAGGTACTTTTTCATTGGGCCAAGGCTGGTCCCTGTATCAAACTGGTGCTCCATCACATTTTGTGTGATGTTTCACTGTTTTACTGTTTGAAGTGTTGCTCAAACACTTAACACATTGGCCCTCATTATAAGATTGGCACCTACGGCCATGGCGATGGCCAGCAACACACCGTTGCCATGGCTACCGACCGTCCATAGCATTATGACAGTAGCTGGAATTCCGCCAAAAGGCTGGTGGAATTCTGGCAATGGTCATAGTGGCACGCCAGCAAAACACCGCCTACTGTATAATGTTCCATGATACAACCCAGCAGTGTTTTGCTGGCGGATGCTGCTGCTGGCAGCAGCACCACGTCCTGTCTCCTGCCGGAGGACCCCCTGCATTCAGGTAAGTTGGGTTCTCTGACAGGTGAGAGGGGTGGGGGTGTTGTGTGCGTGTGTGGGGGGTGTGTGACTGTGTTTGAATGTGTTAATGTGTGTGTAATGCGTGTGTAATGCGCATGTGCATGAGTGGGTGTGTGTACATGCATGTTGTGTTGTGTGATTGCATGTGTGCCTGGATGTATGTTCCTGAGTGTTGCTGTGAGTGTGTATGAATGTATGCATGCATGGGTGAATGTGTGTACGCATGTGTATGGGTGTGTATGTGTGTGCTTGTATGTGTGTAGATGTGGGGGGATTGAGAGGGAGAGGGCGGGGAGGACTCTGGGGAGGGGGCAGAGGAGACCCCTATCAGTGCCAGGGAAGGAATTCCCTGGCACTGATAGTGCCTACCACCATGGTTTCCGTGGCGGTACAGAATCCACGGAAACCATGGTGGTGGGAGGGGTCAAAATGCTATAGGTGGCCTAGTGACGGCCGCTATGGTGGTCGGTGTGTTAACTTGGCAGTTTGGCTTTGGTCAAACCACCAATGTCATAATAGTGGAAGTAGGTACCACCTATTGGCGGTAATACCTCCACTATTGCACCAACCGCCGGGGTCGTAATGACCCCCATTGTCTCTTAAGTTAAGCCTGACTGCTATGTGCCAAGCTACCAGGAGGTGAGCACAGGATAGTTTAGGGTGTGTTTGTGACTTACACTGACTAGGGTTCTGGTTCCTGCGTGGACAGGGTACATACTTCTTCCAACCAGAAACTCAATGTCTAACACACTGGTACAATAGATGAACATTCCCCATGAATAAGGTCATCCCAACTTTTTATTTGACTTATAGAATTGTACATGACAACTCATCCACCATATCTGATAGACCTTATGTGCACCATTAGTGGCCTAAAACTCACATATCAACCTAGCAGCAACTCCATATATCCACCTAGCAGCAAGATTGCAAACCATTCTCTCATCACAGTACTAACAAGCCACATGAACATCTTAACATTCTTTGAACTAGAGGAGGTGCAAGACAATTTCCTGCTGGTATAGTTGCAATCAACAAACTGTCTAACATTAGGAGAAATGGCAGGACCCCATGTTTTTTGTTTTTTAAACTGGGAATCTCAGCACTGATAAGGGCTGATAAGGGCACCACCTATGCCTGATTAGACAACATGTATAACACAGCTCCTTAGCCCATGCAATTTAAGTCTTGCACATGGTAGGAAACACTCAGCTTTGATGACGTCTAACTGTACTTGATGACAACTACTCTTCGCTTCAGTGCTCTCTTGCTTTAAGCAGACCTCCTGCACAACTTTGGCCAAACTACATGAAATCACCATGGAATCCACCATGAAAGAAATTTCAATTATTAGTTTATATAAGAGCAGAAAATAGAACCTACATTTCAAGAAAAGTCTATGAACTAAGTTCATTACAATCAAACTTAACCTCCTTACACTGTTGCTTGGATTCTGTTTAACATTAAATGAAACAAATGAAGCAAGTGAAGGTCATAAAGTGGACAGTGCACAAACGATATGAAATCCCATAAAATCAAGGACCTGGAAGATCGTTTTCATAGAGAGGATGTCACATATTTTGAAAGAGTGAAAATTATACCATCCTAGGAGCCAGATGTAGCAAAGTGTTTTTCCCATTCTGTGTCAATGGGAAAATGTGTTCGTACATATGGCCCCAGGTTTCTTGATTGATCTTATACCATGAATATTTAATACTACATTTACAGAATTACAATTTGAAAGAAAACTTCGACACAGTGCAATAAAAAACAATGCATCAAAAAGGACTCTTTCTCTAACATTCTGCTTCCTCTGTCATCGCCATATCAGGGCAAAGTTGCAAGCACCTAAGAATAAGAATGGCCTCTTTCACTGACAGGGCATGTCCATAATAGTAGCTGTCAACATAAAATGGAAATGAATTCTGGCACACTATTAGCTCAATTTGGTAATGCACCATTTAAAGAAGTAGGATCTGTGGGTACATTAGACCATCTTTTAAATAAATCAATCATTGCTCTCCCACCTTGGAAGGGATGAAGTGGAATGATGCTACCACCCTACATGTGTGAATAATGCAGACAACAAAACCCTTGTTGCTACACTGTTCATCAGGGTCATTACCTCGTTATCCATGTTTCTAGAGTGGTACTGTGCATACTAAAGTCAGTTTGCATGAATCCACGGCTTTATCACATGAAAATTAACAATTACTTTAGCTAGGTGTAATGGGGTTATCTCTTCTGAATACACTGTACCGCAGCAGCAGCTCCTCTGCAATGGTGGAGGAATGTTGCCCCACTGGCTAAGAGATATCTTGTTCTATTTTTCAGCTGCTGGCTCAGCTGATCCAGTGTGTGCATGGAGGGGTGGGGCAGGGCCATGGGTGGTGGGGGTGTAGTGAAGGCCACCTAAGTGCGTATATTTTTTGGCCAGCCACCTTAGGCTGGCAAAACAGACATGCACACTTAAGTTTCTCCAACTCAGCTGTCTTGCACAGCCCAGTTGGAGAAACAGCACAGATTCCCTTGCACTGTCTGAGTCGCAGACCAAGCCGCTCAGACCAATCCTGCCACTGCTCTCATGCTAGGTAGAGCATGAGAGCAGCACCAGGATTGCATGGGGTTCCTGGGCTTGTGTCCCAGGGATTGTTGGGACACCATTAACAACAGAACCAAGAGGAGTGAGGCAGCCCGCCCTGCCCTTTGAGGTTTGCGGCAGCCGCCACTGCTGTACCCTGAATGATATGCACATTTCTACTGAGGTGTACTGTGTCTAGTGCAACAGTCTGAAAAGAGCTTCAAAATGTCATTATATACTATTCTATGACAGTATTCCACCCCAACTGTCCTGGCTGCTATTTCTTCAACCATGTCGCTAATGATGGATGTTCTTCTTTAAGTACCATGACAAATGGAAGCACAAAGTTATGTGTCTTCCTGACTGGCATTACATAGATTGAAGTAATTAATAATAATTTGCATTTGAAACTGTGTTCATTTTAGTATTTTGTGAAGTAAAGAAGATCTCAAAAAGAGTTGTTATTGAAATGAACTGTATCACACACATTCATTACACATTGCTCACCCAGTTCTATAAAGGAAAAGCAATGAACTACAAGAGCAGGCAGATGTGTAAGAACTAGATCATGCATACATCTTGAAAATTCAAAGAAAAATTATAACTAAGGGCCTGATTTAGATCTTGGCAGATGGAATACTTCTGCCGGAATGTGATGTGGATCACATCCACCATATTATGATCCCCATAGGATATAATGGGATCGTAATACGGTGGAAGGGATATCCTTAATGTTTGTGATGGAGTATTCCCATCCACCAAGATCTAAATCAGACCCTAAATCTCTGAGTTAGGTATTCCATTGTAGTTCCCATACTATAGAAATACCTACCCTAAAACATCAGGGTCAATGCAAACATACTAACCTTCCATAGAGACCAAAAAACTTCTCTCCTTGAAACCGATCTAAGATTAATTTTTTCCTCACCCCAAACTTCTTCTCTTCCCATCTTCCCCCTGTACCCATACAGCATGGTACTACCTCACAATGTTACTTGTAAGATCTCTGGTTTCCTATTGCAATGCTGATATTTCCCTCACATTGTTACTTGTAAATAACTGCACTGCACCAGCTATATAAATACTTATAATAGATAAATAAATACACATTTTAATGATTGTAGTAGCATTTTATTAGCTGTTTGATTCAGGCTATTCTTTTGAGGTTGATGTACAAATTACCAGTTGCAGTTGGTCCACTTTGAAAGTGGCGGTGCATAAATACCCATCTTGAGTTGGACCAAGTGAGCGAGTGAACCTAGTGAGCACAACCTCCTCGGGGAGGAGTCTAATGCATTTTTCCCTCTGAGAAAATGTGGGAAAAATGAGCGCAAATTGTGTATTTTCAGAAGTCTTACTACATAATTTTGTTGAAAATCCATAGATTCTTACAGAAGGCTGAACCTGCCCATTGGATGGAAGAAGAAATGAAATAGACACATAAAGGAAGAATGACCAAAAGAAACAAAAAAAAATATATGACCTATAAATACATATACAGAAAGAGTGAGAAAGAGAGTAGACATCTGTCAAGGAAACTACAATATAAACTAAACTATCGGCAAGGAGGTTGAAAACTGTTTAAACATCTGAAAATGGTACTCTGGAATAGCCCATCATAAGCAATTAGCAAGATGGTAATCAGATTATTGCTCATTTTGTCTTCCGCTATCCTGCTATTGCTACACTTCAGAAATGTGGCGGATGGGAGGCAAACGGTGCACACTAAAGCTTCAATGGGGTACAGTTTAAAGAGGTTTAAAGAGGGTGAGAGCACAAGCGGAATGAATCCTTCCGTGGACACAGAGAGTATCTACCTATCACAAATTTTATTTTAATTAGGACTACTATTAAAAAATATTGTGCTAATTTATGACAGTGGGTTCTCAAAGTGAAGTTTATGCTCAGAGGATATCTGATGAGACCCCTGCCTGACCCAAATACAATGTCCATACTGGAAAACCTAATCTACTAATCTCAGCATTGAGTGGAAACACAGAGAAGGCTGCTGGGTGTGGCTAGGCTTTATGCGAAATTGCAAACATTGAGTTCACAGGAAGCACTGATCACACACCATATTGCAAACTAGGCAAGGTTGTGTGATGGAACAACATATGTGCGAACCTCGCATGCATGAACAATGCGGTTGGAACAATGACTGTGTTGTTTCCACGCATGCCTTTACCACGCATGCCTTTGCAACTAATTTTCACAGTAGAAGCATACCTAGTAAAGGCATGTGTGGGAACAGAATGTGTGGTTCTAGCATGCCACCCCACCACCCACACTAAAAACATAACTACCTGACCCTCGCCCTAAAAATATTACTACCCAACCCCCCCACTTGCCCTAAATACATACCTACCTTGACATACCCAATCGCCCTAAAAACATGACTACCTGACCCGCCCTAAAACACTACTTCCCTGCCCCCAACATGCCCTAAAAACATAGCTACCCTGAGCCCCCACCTGTCCTAAAAACATAACTACCCCACTCCTCACGCGCCCTAAAAACCCAAGTACCGTGACCACCCACCCTAAAAACACTACTACCCAATACCTCCCCACCCACCCTAAAAACATTGCTACCCCACCAGCACTAAAAACATAACTACTGGTACCCCCACCTGCTGTAAAAACATAACTGCCCTGCCCAACACCTGCCCTAAAAACACATGTACCCTGACCCCTCCCCACCCACCCTAAAAACATAAGTACCCTGACCCCCACCTGTCCTAAAACATAACTACCCCACCCCCAACTCGCCCTCAAAACACTATTACTCCAACACCTCCCCACCCACCCTAGAAACACAAGTACCCCGAGCCCCCACCACTCACCATAAAAACATACTGACCTGACCCCCACCACTCGCCCGAAAAACATAACTAACCCACTCCCACCCACTCTAAAAACAAAAGTACCCCAAAACCCCACCACCCACCCTAAAAACACTACTACCCCGACCTACTGTCCCTAAAAACATAACTACCCGATAAAAAACACCCTAAAAACATAACTACTCTGACCCCCCACCTGCCCTTAAAACACTATTACCCGGACCCTTCCCCACCCACCCTAAAAACATAACTACTGACCCCCACCACTTGCCCTAAAGAAATAACTACCCCACCCCCACCTGCCCTAAAAACACAAGTACCCTTACCCCCCACACACCCTAAAAACACTACTACCTCGATCTCTCCCTACCCACCCTATTAACATAACTACCAAATAAAAAAACGCCCTAAAAACATAACTATCCTGCCCCCAACAGCCCAAAAAAACATAATTACACCAATAAAAAAATAACTACCCCGACCACCCACCACCACCCAAAAAACATAACTACTCTGAATCCCCCACCCACCCTAAAAAACATAACTACCCCAACCCCCACCACTGATCCTAAAAACATAACTACCCTGACCCTCAAACCCAACCCCTTAAAAAAAATAACTCTACTTCCCCCCACCCACCCCTAAAAATTTCCCCCAACCCTGCCCCATCCCCACTTACCTGACCCCGTCCTCTCCCATTGCACTCTGCTTTTTTCTCCGCCTTACCCACGCATGTGCGTTGTTCAGCACATGCGTGGTTAAGGCAGAGAAAAAGAGAGTCCTTTTTCTGGCAAGCGTGTTGAAGCTTGCATTGTAAACAACAGTGTTGTTCCGGACTCATTGTTCTGGATGTTTCCCACTAGACAAGTAGGCTCTGAAACAGGGGCGGCTCCTCAGCAATGGCATAGGAGCGTCACCCACCTGGATAGATGACTATTGTTTTATTTTTTATCTGCTGGCTCAGCCAGCAGGGCACGGAGGAGCGGGCTGGATCATGGGAGGATGAAGGAGGGGAGAGTGCACCTAAGTGTGCACGTGTGTTTGGCCAGCCGTCTTAGACTGGCCAAATACACATGCACACTTAGATTTCTCCAGCCGGGCTGTGTTGAATAGCTGGGCTGGAGAAAATGCACAGACCCCAGGCCTGTGTCTGAGTGGCAGTCTGAGCCGCTCACACCTATCCTGGTGCTGCTTTCATGCTAGGCTTAGCATGAAAGCAGTACCAGGATTGCTTGTGTCCCAGTGAATGGTGGAAAGCCACAAGAAGAGGAGGGACGAGCAAGGTGGCAGGAGTTGGTGGGAACAGCAGGAAAGGTATTTTTGTTTTTTTTTAATTGTCCCCCTATCGCCCCGTGACCCTCCTTAACATTTGTAGCAGCCGCCACTGTTCTGAAATAAAGATTTCTGAAACAAGTTTGTGTGCTGATTTTTCTCTGGTATCTACTTTATATCCACCTCACTCTGCTTATCCACCATCTGATTTTAAAAAACAGTCAGATCTCTATACGAACGCGTGCATCTGTATCCAATAGAAGGGGAAGAAAGTAAGGCTTGGTTTTATTTACTAATCCGAAGGCAATGACTGGCGTCCATTTGATGCTTTGAGGTTAATCCCCCATTGATGTTCTCTATAAGGTGGGCTGTTTACCATCGTTGTTCTTACATATATCTTTAGAATCAATCTATTTTTACTGAGTATGATTACAAATACTCCATCACATGCCTGGCCTCCACAGGTCGTTTGCTCATCGCTACACCACTCTCGAGCAAGGAGAATATAATTATTTGCTTTGCTTAAAGCTATTTGCATAAACTGCAAGATGTCGTTCAATGTTTTTTTTTTTATCAGGACCGCTAGGGGCTTTTTATTAATGACAAACCTGTTCATTATTGGCTAGTAGGAGCCCCTCCTACTTTATAGTGAGCTGCCACTTCAGAACTTTCCTAAAGCACTGAAGCAGCTGAATCCAGTGTCAACTTGAAAGAAAACTTCAAGGGGGACACTCTTGATGTCCCACAGCCACCACCACTATACTGAGAGAGAAAGAGAGATTGAGTGTTAATGGTCCATCCTTTGCCAGGCATTCCAAGAGAGCCTGAACTCGATTTCCTCTTCATAAAACATGAAGCAGTGCATTTGATCATGTCTTAAAAGTGACAGCTGTGGTACGATTTGTGGAATATGTGACATTTTGAAATGTCTTTAATGGATTGCCAAAAATATTATTGGACCACACAACAGACAAGAAATGCGTGTGTGCACGGCATTTAGTCCCAGTATTTATGGAAGACTTTACAGTGCAAGATTATGAATGAAACCCACTGATAAAGATTATATGAACAGTACATTACAGTGGAGTGCTAAGAAATACCAGCAGTAAAGAAGACAAAAACACATCAACAGCCGCCATTCAGAAGAAATCTTGACAATGTGATGTAATGGTTTAGTGGTTAATGGACAGGCCAGCTCTACACAAATGGTTCTTTCTTCCTTTGAAGTGGAGATCATATCAGCATGGCCCAGGATGTAAACAGTATTTTCACATTCGTCTGAAACCCTTGCTACAATGCATCAAATCCTAGTTCACATTTGTTATTTATTTTCATTGGCATGCTATATTTATATATACACAGTAGGTTTTTAGGTAACAGGGACACAAATGGAATAGACAACGTTTTGGCACAAAGCTATGCAAGTTAAACTATAATGATTCTATTCTGAGCTTTTAATACTGTACAAGGATTAGTTGACAATCATGCAACTCGCATTATCAGGCTAGATCTCACATACATTCTCAGTGGCGCCCACCAGCGTGCAATTTACCAATTAAGGAGGAAGAGACAGTTTTATTCGAAATGATGCCCTTTTTACAAAGGATTATAGTTTAAGCAAACCAGTTATACATTACTACATTAAACATAAAATTACACTTTTCAACATTGCTTTCAATAATTCGACCCAGGTCTTTCAGCTACAATGAGAAACACGTGCCTTATATACATTTATCCTGCTCGGAACAGAATATGAGAAGTAGGACGTCTAGCCAAGCCTTACTCTCTTCTATTTTTCAAAGTATTTAATCCATTTATTTAGCGTGGCAGAAGCAGTTTTGAAGCCCATTTTTCACTCTATTAGATTAGAGTTGGATGTACTCGTTTGCATATTTACAAGTTAGTCCAGAAACCACATATATGGCAAATACAATTATGGCAATCGAAGTCGGCAAGTATTAAGAAGTATATAGTTAATATCGCTGAAGATATATTTTGATGTGCCGCAGTGTCCGGAAATAATGCGCTTTCTAAAAGAAATGCAAGTTTAGACTTTTTCTGAGATTCCACTACAGCATACCTGTTCCCACCTATGGTTCCTATATGATACGTGTTCTGGAACCTTGTTTAAAAATATTTGGAACACCTGCTTACACCTGAGTTTCCATTCTTCATATAGTGACAAACACTGAGGATCTTATGGATAAATTTAGCCAAACTGAGGAAAATATATTTTCAATAACTGCTCCCTTTCAATGGCAGTATTTGAACTGGTGGTTGCTGGTGGGCCTCACTGGCACTTATTTAAGGGGACTGGGAAACTTAATTTATAATGTGTTCATGGGTGGTAGTGCCGACTACAAAAGACTACAAAAAACAGCACAGGTCAATATGGTTATTCGGACACGTAGGACACTTACACCGCCACATGGCTGAATTATTAACTGCGCCTTACTAAGTATAACATGTAGTGCACAAAGCATTAACCATGGGAAATTCCATATATTAAGATTGAAAAGGAATTATAACTGATTGTATGAAGGGCTATAAAACAGTCAAAATTACACCTTTGGTTGCAATATATAGAAGTTCATAATAAATAGTATATATTCCAGTGGTTGGTGGCGGCCACCAGCCATTGCTATTATCATTATTATTTTTAATATTATTGTTATTATTATAAGTAGTGGTAGTAGTGGTACTAGTAGTAGTATGTTTGCAAACTAAGCACTTGAGGGGTGTAATCTGAGGTTGAGGCAATTCAGTAGGTGAAATGTGGCAAATACATTGAGGAGTGTGGGATTGTGGAAGTGAATGCTAGCATGGTGAGAGATGGAGGGGTGGAAAGTATGAATGCCAGAATGTGGGCTCTTCCAGCATTTGTCTCCATTAAGTAGATGCCTCCGAACTCCAAAGGAGCAAACAGGCATCACTTCAAGACATATAGGGAACCATTGTAAAGTAAAAGAAAACATGGGATTCCGGTCCACCAGGCTTCAATTTTGACTGGCCTTTACTTTCTAATAAGGCTGGTATCAGGAAATTTCGCTGCCACAGAAATGATATGTTTTGGCTTTTCACATTATGGTTTCAGCTGCTTTCAGGGTCCAAAATGTCCTTGCGAAACTCCAGGGAAAACATACAATAAAACAGTGTGGAAACAATTTGCTGAATGTTATTCGTGAAAACTTGTAATCAATGTTATTATTCCACTTCCCAGAATTAGGAGGATGATGGTAATTTTAGTTCACCAAAATAACAGAGATTTTAACAATAGATGTATTGTTGATGTATTGTCTTTTGCCTCAGTCTTTGATTGAGATTTACCTGGGCTCAATGAATAATATAGTAGCACTGCAAAGTAGATGGAAGATGAGAAGTCAGCCTTACACAAGACAGTGATATTATTACATCAAATAGAACCACCTAATACTTTCTACAGTTGTCTTTAAATACATGCTGGTGTTGTTCATTTCTCAAGTCTCACAACTCAGCAGGGCCTGAACTGGGAGCCACTACATCCCTTGCCCTGTGGGTAACAGAACCTGAAGTAGCTTAAGGTGCAAAACCTACTGAAGACACCTCACAGCAGCAAAGCACAGAGGGGATTCTTTCAACGTATCCATGATATGCC
Source organism: Pleurodeles waltl (assembly GCF_031143425.1). Lineage (NCBI taxonomy): Eukaryota > Metazoa > Chordata > Amphibia > Caudata > Salamandridae > Pleurodeles > Pleurodeles waltl. Next base: position 931,084,489 of record NC_090447.1, read on the forward strand.
TTTTTCTTGAATAGTCAATTTTCTGGACCCCTGACAGATTGTGCCAGGCAGAATGGCAAGGTTCTGACCACTAGAGTCTTGAGTCAGGTGGCTGATACCTTCAAAGCTGGCAGGTGCATGGAAAATGAGTCACATCCTCCATCATCTGGCATATCAACCTTGGGCACAATGCAGTTGTTCATCTGCTCTGAGCCACTGGGACTGCCAAATGGGATCAGGACATTAGAAGCTGCACACCCTTTTGAGAAGACTGCTGCCCATCGATCAAATTACAACCATTTCACAGGCACAACAATGCACTGGCCGACGCTCACTCTAGGAGACCAAATGCTATGACCAGTACAGGGGGTACAGCCTCTGGACACCCCAACTGACCTGACGCAGGCCCCTTTCAATCCCAATCTCAACCTCATCCACATACAGGACAGTGGGCAGAGATGAGGAGACTGTGACCAATCTCTGCCCAAGGGCTAAAGATGTGATAACAATCATTCAGGAGCTCTGCTCCATCAATCTCAGGAGTACACTTTTTCACAGTCCAATAAAAAAATTCTCATCTTTCGGCCAGAATACAAATCTAAGGTAAACTGGAACGTATTAAAGAGAGGCAACAATCTATTGTTACTATTATGCATTCCATCTTTAGCTAATCTGTTCTCAATGAATCTCAAGTCCATAGAGTTCATCCGCACTGAGGCATTATCAGTGAGTGAAGCGACCAAAACAACCTGACATTCATCAACAATTACACAGAATTTTAGTGGAGTGATTCACATTTAGGAGTTGGGGAATAAGTATTACCCCCTTTTGTGAACCGAGCAATATAGCAGCTTTTCTACTGTCATGGCATTCTAGAGGGTGAGAACCCTGGATAATACGAACAACAGCACTGTCTTGAGAGGAGCCTTAGGGCACCCACCAAGGAGAGAAAGGCCAACTATGAATACACAGAGGGGTCGCTGGAATGTAACTACAACACACGCCCTTGATTACAATCATAGACAGCTTGTAAGAACTATCAATAACCCACCTGGTAGCCAATGACAAAACAAAGAAAATGGGGTTAATATGAAACCTTGTAACGAGCATCTTCACTTCTGTTCTTGGAATGCCAATGGTCTCACCAGTAAAGTCACGGACCTTGACTTCCTTAGTTATATCAAGACCTTCGATATTATTTCAATGCAGGAAACCTGGTTATCAGAACACCACCATTTGCAGAGATATCTAAGAATTTTTAACCCCGCAGTTAAGATGGGACAAAATGGGCACCTGCAGGGCAGC